>NC_092709.1:244785373-245124244 GCF_047496885.1 Scyliorhinus torazame | reverse complement strand
CAGACTAATCCAACTTTCTAGCTCTTGGTCTATAGCGTTGAAGGTTACAGCACTTCAAGGAAAATGTAAATGCTTTCTAAGTGTGACAGCAGTTTCTGCCTCCAATACCCTTTCAGGTATTGCATTCCAGACCCCAGCACCCAATTCTTTAAGGTTACATTGATTTCCCATCATAACTCCAGCAGAGCACTCAGCGAACTTCCATGGAAATAGTAGAGATTGTTGAACGAATATTGAACTAATTGAATATGTCTTCAGCTATTCAGAGTTACTACAGCTTTATCAACATGTATATACAAAGAGATAACTGAAGGAAATTTCTACAGTAAAGTCCCGCTGTTTGCGGGTGTCATGTTCACAAAACCTCATGAATGGCGAAATCGCAAATGATGAACAGGCTTTACACTGGGAGTCAATTAGATAGGTTCTAGCCATGTATAAAGGAACAAAGGCAATACATTTCAAGATAAATTTATTGAAGAAATTGTTTCATAAAACAATAAAATAAAAACAATGTGAAATTTGTTACACTTACAGTACCTTACTTGAGATTAGAGGTGGACTGTGATCAGGAATTAAATTTTAGCAACAAGGAAGACACACGTGCAAACAAGGGCAGATAGCACATGTGCAATGCACAATTTCTACTGCAGGAAATATGTCATGGATACCTTCCATTTTTTAACTTCATATAGGTCTTATTATGGGCCAGGGTTTAGAGAACACCAAAGTATACCATGGAGTTCACCAGACCCACAACTTTTAATAGGTTTTGGTTATGGGGAGCACAAGGGCCCACTTTACAGGTGTGATGCAACAGAGATCTAAAGTACTTTTTTAAAAAAACAATGTTTATTCTATGAATCCAGTTATCATTTTATAAACACACAGTAAACATCTTATCAACTACCAACACTGATACACCCCCCAAAGATACAATACTCTATAGGTAACCCTCAGTAACTTTTCTAACAACATCCATAAGTCAAAGACCCTTTTTAACAAAGATAGTAGGTTTGCATTCCTTACAAAAACAGGTATTACTTTGAAATTGTCGAGTGATCTTGAGACATTCTTTAGCATGCAGAGAGAGAGGCCAAAATACACCTACTTGGTTTGAATGCAGCTCTCCAACTGAAAACTAAACTAAAGCTCAGAGCCAAAAACAGCTTCCAGCTCAAAACAAAAGTAAAAAGCAGAGCCAGAGCCCAGCTCCACCCACACAATGACATCACTGAAGCCACTTGAGAAGACAAACAATTCTTAAAGTGACATTCCCATGACAGTGTTTTTCTTTTTTTTAGCATTTTCTAAAGCTGGCTCCTACTTTTTACATTTAAAACCACGGATAATAATAATCGCTTATTGTCACAAGTAGGCTTCAATGAAATTACTGTCAAAAGCCCCTAGTCACCACATTCCGGCGTCTGTTCGGGGAGGCTGGTATGGGAATTGAACCTGCGCTGCTGGCCTTGTTCTGCATTACAAGCCAGCTGTTGAGCCCAATGTGCTAAATCAGCACAGATATGCGAAGACTTGGGCCCGCAATCAGGTGTACAAAGGCTTTTGCACAAAAAAGCAAATTCGCAAAAGGGGAAGTTGTGAATGACAGGGCTTACTGAACTCATGCTCCCAGTGGGGACATTCACTCTTCACAGTGCTTGGGAGAAATTTGGGGGTACACTGTGTACATGTCTCCGATGCACTATTGCACTGGATGAGGCTGTACATTGAGACTGTGAAACTAAGTGTGCATGAAGATCACTGAGCAGCGAGGGTCTAAAATAACACCCAGGCCGGGATTCTCCCCTACCTGGCGAGGCGGGGGGTCCCTCCAAAGGTGCAGATTTCTCTGCACCTTCAGGGGCCAAGCCCTCACCTTAAGGGGTTAGCCCCGCGCCGGAGTGGTTGGCGCGCCGCCAGGTGGCGGGAAAGGCATTTGGCGCCATGCCAGCCGGGGCCGAAAGGACTTCGTCAGCAGCTGCTGACGTCATCCCACGCATGTGCAAGGGGTGCTGTCTCTTACGTGTCAGCCATGGTTAAGCTGTGGCCGAGGCGGAGGGAGAAGAGTGCCCCCACGGCACAGGCCCGCCTGCGGATCGGTGGGCCTCGATCGCGGGCCAGGCCACCGTGGGTGCACCCCCCAGGGCCAGATCAGCCCGCGCCCTCCCCCCAGGCCCCCGGAGCCCGCCCGCGCCGCCTAGTCCCGCCGGTAAGAGAGGTGGTTTGATTCTTGCAGGTGGGACTGGCATGACAGCAGCAGGACTTCGGCCCATCGTGGGCCGGAGAATCGCCGGAGGGGGGCCCGCCGACTAGCGCGGCGTGATTCCCGCCCCCGCCGAATATCCGGTGCCGGAGAATTCGGAACCGGCGGGGGCGGGATTCACGCCAGCCCCCGCCGATTCTCCAACCCGGCGGGGGGTCGGAGAATCCCGCCCCCAGTGTCTACACGACTGTTGAACCCTGTCAACAGCAAAGACAATTTACCCATTGAATCTTGTCTCTTCCGTCCTTCAATTCTCCCAATCTAGCATCCAGATTGTGGCCTCAATGCCACTGACCTTGCCTGAAAGATAATTTCCAAATTTATCATAGTTTTGAGAAGAGAACCTTTTATTTAATACCTAGTTTAAATTTTCTTTTCACTAGCCTGAGCAATGCCACAATTAAAATTTTCATCCTTGTTTTCGAATCCCTCCATGGCTTCAGCCTACCCTGACTCTATGATCTCCTCCAATGACACAATGCTCCAAGATATTTGCTGTCCTCAAATTCTGACCTCTTGAGCAACTCTGATTTTAATTGGTCTATCATTGGTGGTGTGATTTCAGCTGCCAAGGCTCTAAGCTCCATAATTCCCTCCCTAAATATTACTGCCTCTCTCCTTCTGGGGCGGTATGGTAGCCAGGGACCCGGGTTCAATTTGGGCGATGGGTGACTGGCTGCATGGCGTTTGCACTTTCTCCCCGTGCCTGCGTGTGTTTCTTCCAGGTGCTCCGGTTTCCTCCCACAGTCCAAAGATGTCCAGGTTAGGTGGATTGGCCATACTAAATTGCCCCTTAGATGCACAGGTTAGGTGGGGTTATGGGGTTACGGGGATGGGATGGGGAAATGGGCCTAGGTCAAGTAGTCTTTCGGAGGGTCAGTGCTGTCTTAATGGGCTGAATGGCCTCCTTCTGCACGGTAAGGATTCTAATTCTATGGTTCTTCCTTTCCGATGCTCTTAAAATCTAATTCATTGAACAACCAAATATTGCTTTTTCTGGATTGGTGTCAAATTTTAATTTATATCATTCGTGTGAAGCACTTGAGATGTTTTATTATGCTAAAGCTGCTACATAAATTTTAAAAATTGCTGCTGTAATTAGAACAACTTAAGAGGAGACAGTGGCATAGTAATAATGTCACTAGGTGATCCAGGCAAATGACTTGGTGATATGGGTTCCCATCCCATGATGAAAACTCATTAACAAGGAGGTGAAAGATCATTGGGGTAGGTGGGAGGGTAAAATCAGATCAGCCATGATCTTATTGAATGGTGGAGTAGATTTGAGGGACCAAGTGACCTACTCCTGCTGCTAATTCAAATGTCCTTATGTAATGATGACCAGAAAATGTTTGTTGTAACTGGTTCACCAGTGTCCTTACCTGGTCTGGCTGACTCCAGACACACAGTAATATGGTTGACTCTAACTTCCATCTGAAATGGCCTGGTCAGTCACTCCGTTCAAAGGCAATTAGGGATGTGCAACAAATGCACATCCAGCGGCACCCACATCCCATGAATAATATTTTTTAATGTATGCCCTTGTACGAACATACCTACAAACTAGGAGCAGGAGCATTCAGCCCCTCGAGCCTGCTCCACCAACCAATAAGATCATGGCTGATTTGATTGTAGCCTCAATGCCACTTCCACCTTCTCCATGTGTACAAGTTAGGAACATGTTCTATTGGTCTGAGTAGTCTTGGAATAATAGTCTGCATTCACTTGATCTATATCAATTAACAATATTATACATTTCTCAATGTGTCTCTCGCCCCTCATCATCATCTCTCCATACTGTAGAGTTTAATTTCCTCTAATCTTTCTTCATTTACACTCAGGGGTTTTCTTGTTGACTTTCTCTGCATTGTGTATATACATTCTTTTTGAAACTCAGTGCTTAGATTTGAACTTTATTTTCAAAGTGGGCTCTGAAAGTATATTATTAAGCTTCAACATCAGTTGTAGACTTCCACTGTTCTTGCAATATAACCCAACTTTACTTAATTTTTAATATAAAAACAGAAAATGCTGGATAAACTCAGCATATCTGATAGTATCTGTGGAGACAAAAGGAATTAACATTTAGGGTCTAAATGACCCTTCTACAGAACTGAAAAAAGGTAGAAATGTAAAGAATTAAATATTTGGAATGGGGGCGGGGGAGGCGGGGGCCAAATAAAGGAGCAGGGAGAGGTCTTTTCAAAGGAGAGATTAGCAAATTTGTCATGGACAGAAGACAAAGTGGATTGTTAATGGTGCCATTAATGGATGAAGGATGCAAATAGTGGCAAAAGGTAAAATAACAGCTAATCGTAGGAAAAATAGCCCCTTATAGTGGCAAAAATTGGTTCTCGATATGATATCAATATTGAAAGTGACACCACTCCTCTATTCCATTATTCGCATGAGTCTCTTACGTTTCCCTGGCTAATCCAGTTGTACACTTATTGAAGTTAATGGAGAAGTATATTAGGTGTAATATAAGTTGATATTTCACGTGATTCCAAGGTTTTCTAACCAGGTTAAATGGTCCCCTATGATTTTAAACTTTTTCCATACATGTTGAAGTATTACATCTTCAGTGGTATTTTGCTTAATTTATTTCAGCTGCTTCCTCATTCCACTGAAGTTTGGCTTGTGAAATTGTGGACTAAATTTTCCTCCCATTGATAATGTTTGGGTGACATGTGGATCTTTGCCCTTCTGTTCACTGTTGTTGATTGTTAGATGATCACCAACATCATCAAAGTAAACCCTCAGTGTACCATGAAACAAATAGAAAATGCTGGAAGCACTCAGCATGTCAGTCAGGAACTGTGGGTGCGAAAATCTTCAAGAAAATTAGAGGATGTTACAGGTGAACAGAACTTAAAAATGAAAAGAACTGAGTACAAAAGGAGGAAAATACACATGAATACACACAAACAATGGAATGACGTGGAAGGAGTTAAGAATAGGACTTAGTTAAATGGCAGAATTGATTGACAATAGAAGGCAGGATGAGAGAAAGCAAATAACTTAAAGACATTAATGAGGCACAGATAACAGCACTGTAGGTATGTACCTACACCTCAGGGACTTCAGCGGTTCAAGAAGGATTAAAGATTATTATTAGTACTAGGAAGCTCAGCACCATCTTCTGAAGAGCAATTAAGGATGAGCAATAAGATCGTTACCTACAATGATTCATTTATATCTCCCTTTGCTTCCAACTCCTCAGCTATTTTTAAATTATTTTTTTTATGCACCCACCACGCATAAAAAAAATAATTTAAAAATAGCTGAGGAGTTGGAAGCGAAGGGAGATATAAATGAATCATTGTAGGTAACGATCTTCAGTCAATACCAGGCAAGTTGAGCTCATCTGGGGTCATAATTGAGATTGTACAAGTGATCTCAACATCTTAGAGCCAGGGAGCAGGAATTCTTCCGGGCTTCTCATTCCTGATGAAGCTCTACTGGAAAGTGTACATAATCTTTTTAGATATATCTAACAGCATTGAGTACAAAAGCAAAGGTAATTCTATCCTTGTACAAGACCACAGTTAGGCTGCGGTTAAAGTATTTTGATGAACTTTTTGTGAAGTCGGGAGTGGTGCCCATCAAAACTCTACAATCACTTGTCTAACAGAGAGAGATTCCTCTGGTCCTCTCTGAACCAGCTGCCTTACATCATTTTGAAAAGCTATTATTGGAAAGATAGAGAGACGACGTACAAAAATGTAACAGAGATTCATATGAAGCATTGGTTAATGTTACCCAGAGAGATTTGTGAAATTTGAGGTTTGTCACCAGATGTGAGAAGGTCAAGGAGGGACCATTATTATGGAGGTTATCAAAATTATGAAGAGCATTGTATGGTAACTAGTGATTTATGGTTTCCATTGTTCATGTTAAAATCATGACAAATGAATTAAAAACCATGTTAGAAAGAATTTAGTTACGCAGCGGGTGTTGAAGCATTGGATTTATTTTCTGCAAATCGCTGTTAAAGCGAAGTAGCTTTTAAATGAGATAAAAACAGAAAATTCTGGAAAAACTCATCAGCTCTGGGAGCACCTGTGGCGCGAGAAACAGAAGAGTTAATATTTCAAGTTCGGATAGCTCTTCAGAATTACATAGTAACATATTTAGAAAATAGAAGCAGAAGGAGGCCATTCAGCCATTCAGCCCTTCGAGCCTGCTGATCACCAAGTTCTATACCCTGATTCCGCCTTCCATCCATATCCCTTGATCCCTTTAGCCCCGAGTGCTATATCTAATTCCTTCTTGAAATCACACCATGTTTGTCCTCAACTACTTCCTGCGGCAGTGGATTCCAGAGTCACCACTCTCTGGGTGAAGAGATTTCTCCTCGCTTTAGATCTAAAAGGTTTACCCCTTATCCTCAAACTATGACCCCTATGGATTCCCCCACCATCAGGAACATTATTTCTGAATCTACTCTGTCGAATCCTGTTCGAATTTAATAAGTTTCTGTGAGATCCCCTCTCACTCTTCTAAACTCCTATGAATATAACAAAACCGACTTAATCTCTCCTCATATGACAGTCCCACCATCCCAGGAACCAGCCAAGGAAACCTTTGCTGCATTCCCTCCATAGCAAGAAAATCCTTCCTCAGATAAGGACACCAAAACTGCATACAATACTCCAGATGTAGCCTCACCAACGCCCGATACAATTGTAGTGAAACATCCATGTTCTTACACTCAAATCCTCTTACTATGAAGGCCAACATACCATTTGATTTTTACTGCCTCCTGTACCTGCGTGTCTACTTTCTGTGACTGATGCACAAGGACACCAAGGTCTTGCCGAGTATCCACCTCTCTTAATTTACACCCATTCAAATAATAATCTGCCTTCCTATTTTTGCTCCTGAAGTGGATAACCTCACATTTATCCACATTATACTGCATCTGCCATACATATGACCATTCACTCATATCCTCTGTCTCCTCCTCACAGCTCACCCCCCCACCCAACTTTGTACCATCTGCAAATTTAGAGATACTACATTTAGTTCCCTCGTCCAAATCATTAATATATAATGTGAACAGTTGAGGTCCGAGCACAGATCTCTGCAGTATCCCACTAGTCACTGCCTGCCAATCGGAAAAAGACCCATTTATTCCAACTCTTTGTTTCCTGTTGCTAACCAGCTTTCAATCCATCTTAAGACACTACCGTCAATCCCATAGGTTTAGTAATCTATGATCTGAGACGTGTCAAAAGCCTTCTGAAAGCCTACTCTACCAGTTTAATCTTCAAAGAATTCCAGTAGATTTGTCAAGCATGATTTCCCTTTTGTAAATCCATGTTGACTTTGTCTGATTATACCACTGCTTTCCAAATTCTGTGTTATGAAATCCTTGATAATGGACTCGAGCAACTTCCCTACTACCGACGTCAGACTCACAGGTCTATTGTTCTTTGTTTTCTCTCTACCTCCTTTTTTGAACAACGGACTTATATTAGCTACACCCCAATCTGTAGAAACTATTCCAGAGTCCAAAGAATTTTGGAAAATTACCATCAATGGATCTACTATTTCTAGAGCCACTTCCCTAAATACTGTGGGATGAAGATTATCAGGCCCTGGAGATTTATCCGCCTTCAATCCCATTAATTTCCCCAAAACTATTTCTCTACTAATACTAATTTCCTTCAGCCCATCACTAAAACTTGTGCTTCTCAGAACTTCCGGTACAACATGTCTCCCTTTATGAAGACAGAAGCAAAGTACAAATTTAGTTCCTCAGACTTTTCTTTGTTCCCCATTTCTGACTGTAACGGCCTACATTCGTTTTTGTCAATCTTTTTCTCTTTAAGTACCGATAGAAGCTTTTACAGTCAGTTTTTACTTTTATATTGTATTTTTCCCTTCTTAATCAATCCCTTGGTCCACGTGTGCTGAATTTTAAACTGTTCCCAATCCTCAGGTCTATTGCTTTTTCAAGATAATTTGTATGCTTCCTCTTTAAATCTACTGCTACTCTTAATTTCCCCTGTAAATCTACTGCTACTCTTAATTTCCCCTGTAAATCTACTGCTACTCTTAATTTCCCCTGTAAGCCATGGTTTAGACACAATTCCCTTTCTCCTCTTGCCCAAATTGATAGAATTTTTCGAGGAGGTCACAAAGATGATTGATGCAGGTAGGGCAGTGGATGTTCTCTATATGGACTTCAATAAGGCCTTTGACAAGATCCCTCATGGCAGACTGGTACAAAAGGTGAAGTCACACAAAATCAGAGGTGAGTTGGCAAGGTGGATACAGAACTGGCTAGAAGGCAGAGAGTAGCAATGGAAGGGTGCTTTTCTGATTGGAGGGCTGTGACTAGTGGTGTTCTGCAGGGTTCAGTGCTGGGATCTTTGCTGTTCATAGTATATATAAATGATTTGGAGGAAAATGTAACTAGTCTGATTAGTAAGTTTGTGGACGACACAAAGGTTGGTGGAATTGCGAATAGCGATGAGGACTGTCAGAGGATACAGCAGGATTTAGATTGTTTGGAGACTTGGGCGGAGAGATGGCAGATGGAGTTTAATCTGGACAAATGTGAGGTAATGCATTTTGGAAGGTCTAATACAGGTAGGGAATATACAGTGAATGGTAGAACACTCAAGAGTATTGACAGTCAGAGAGATCCAGATTTACAGGTCCACAGGTCACTGAAGGGGGCAACACAGTTGGAGAAGGTAGTCAAGAAGGCATACGGCATGCTTGCCTTCATTGGCTGGGGCATTGAGTACAAAAATTGGCAAGGCATGTTGCAGCTGTATAGAATCTTAGTTAGGCCACATTTGGAGTATAGTGTTCAATTCTGGTCGCCACACTACCAGAAGGATGTGGAGGCTTTAGATCGGGTGCGGAAGAGACTTACCAGGATGTTGCCTGGTATGGAGGGCATTAGCTATGAGGAGAGGTTAAATAAACTTGGTTTGTTCTCACTGGACGAAGGAGGTTGAGGGACGACCTGATAGAGGTCTACAAAATTATGAGGGGCATAGACAGAGTGGATGGTCAGAGACTTTTCCCCATGGTAGAGGGGTCAATTACTAGGGGGCATAGGTTTAATATGCAAGGGGCAAGGTTTAGAGATGTACAATGCAAGTTTTTTTACACAGAGGGTAGTGGGTGCCTGGAACTCGCTGCCGGAGGAGGTGGTGGAAGCAGGGACGATAGTGACGTTGAAGGGGCATCTCGACAAATACATGAATACGATGGGAATAGAGGTATACAGACCCTGTAAGTGTAGAAGATTTTAGTTTGGACGGGTAGCATGGTCAGTGCAGGCTTGGAGGGCTGAAGGGCCTGTGTTCCTGTGCTGTACTTTTCTTTGTTCTTTGTTCTTTGTAAATAAGAATAAACAATTTTTGGAGTTCACCTATTCGTTCGTTGAATGCCTGCCTTTGCCTGTCCACTGTACATCCTTTCAATAATATTTCCCAGTCCGTCATAGCCAGCTCATGCCTCATACCATTATAGTCACCTTTATTGAGATTCAGGACCCTGGTCTCAGAATCAACTACTTTACTATCCATATTGATAAAGAATTCTATCATATTATGGTCACCTATCCCCAAACATTCTCTCACAACTAGATTGCTAACTAATCATTTCTCATTGCACAATACCCAATTCAAGGTGGCCCGTTCCCTTGGTAATTCTTCGATGTATTGGTCCAGAAAACCATCCCGTATATACTCCTGAAATTCCACTTCTATTGTACTGTTACTAATTTGACTCACCGAATCTATATGCAGATTAAAGTCACCCTTAATCGCAGATGTTCTTTTACCACATGCATCTCTGATTTCCTGTCTAATGCTATTCCCAACATTACATTTGGTGATCTGTATACCAGCCCTCTGACTGTTTTTTGCCCCTTGGTGCTTCTTAACTTGACCCATGCACATTCCACATCATCTGTGCTAATATCAGGAGGGATGCTCTGATCCTGAGGCTAAGTGTTGACGCCGTCGTAAACGCCGTTGCGTTTCTCAACGGTGTCAGCATGGCCTCAGGATCAGCAATTCTGGCCCCTACAGGGGCCAGCACGGCAATGGAGTGACCCTCGCCACTCCAGCTGCTAATCCCGGCTTCAACTGGGCGCCGCGGTCTCCGCGCATGCGCAGTGGCACCGGCGCCAACGCGCGCATGCGCAATGGCTCCCTTCTCCGCACCGGCCTCGACGCAACATGGCGTAGGGCTAAAGGGGCCGGCGTGGAAGAAAGCAGGCCCCCAGCCCGAGAGGGCGGCACGCCGATCGCAGGCCAGGCCACAGCGGAAGCCCCTCCCCGGGGTCAGCCCGCCCCCGGGTAAGACCACACGCGGACGGTGCCGGCGGGACTCAGGTTTTATGTTACAGCCGCTCGGTCCATCCCGGGCCAAGAATCGTCGGGGGGGGGGCCGCTCGGTGCCGCGTCGACCAGGCCGGCGCCGATTCTCCACTCTGAATCCTTACATAGGTTCCCATTCGTCTGCCATATAAGTTTAGACCCTCCCTAACCACTCTAGCAAGTACACCCTACTTCCCCAAAGGACATCTGTCCCAGTCCTGCCCAGGTATAGCCCATCCAGTTTGTACAGGTCACACCTCCCCAGAACTGGTCCCAATGCTCAAGGAATCTGAAACCCTCCCTCTCACAACGTCTTTTCAGCCACGTATTCATCCTGGATATCCTGCTATTTCTACTCTGGCTAGCACGTAGCACTGGTAGTAATCCTGAGATAAATAGCTTGGAGATCTTACTTTCCGAATTGCTTCCTAGCTACCTGTTTTCTGCTTTTAGGACCTTTTTGTTAACCACTGTTGTTTGTACCAATGAGTACCATGACAGCTGGCTGTTCACCCTCCCCCTTCAGAATGTCCTGCAAAAGAGATTCCTGCACTACCTGTGCAGAGACAGAGAAATGTGATTGATTTTTATACTGTTTAAGAGGGGGTTAGAACTTGTTGAACTCGTTATTGATGCGCCATCAATTATAACAAAGACGAGTTGTGGAACAAAACTGTGGCTTTAATAAGCGAAACGAGAACCTGCTGGCAACTGATCCCGAACTGGGTCAGGGCCAGAGGTCGGCCACCTTTATACAGTGCCTGAGGGGAGGAGCCACAGGCGGAGCCAGCAGAGTCAACAAACAATATATACAATATAGTAACAGTGGTTTACCACAATATATATAATACAGTAACAGTGGTTTACCACAATATATATAATACAGTAACAGTGGTTTACCACAATATATATAATACAGTAACAGTGGTTTACCACATTCATCCCCTGTTAAAAAAAAAAGAGTCCGGCGGGGGTGAAGTGGACTTAAAGATCGAGTCTGTCGGGGGCTTTGACCTTACGCCACGAACGCCTCAGTCCCGGCTGCGGTGTGGTCACTGGTGTCGAGACCTGCATGTCCGGGAGCATGTCGTCTTCTTCTTCGTCCAGTAGTTGAATCGGTGGACAGGGAGACGGTGTAGGGGCAGGGGTGGTGGTGATGGTCGCTGGGGAACCTGCGGGTGCCAGATCCCAAAGGGAGGCTGTGTCCTGCCGCCCGTCATGGTGTGCCACGTAGGCATATTGTGGGTTGGCATGGAGAAGAACCCTTTCGATCAGGGAATCCGATTTATGACTCCTCGCATGCTTCCGGAGGGGGATGGGCCCTGGGACTGTCAGCCAGGATGGAAGCGAGACCCCTGAGGTGGACTTCCTGGGGAAGACAAACATTCATTCGTGAGGGGTCTCATTGGTGGCAATGCACAGGAGCGACCGGATGGAGTGGAGCGCATCGGGAAGAACCTCCTGCCAGCGGGAGACTTCTAGACCGTAGGGCAAGAAGGACGGCCTTCCAGACCGTCGCGTTCTCCCTCTCCACCTGTCCGTTTCTCCGGGGGTTGTAGCTGGTAGTCCTGCTTGAGGCGATGCCCTTGCTAAGCAGGAACTGACGCAACTCGTCACTCATGAAAGAGGAACCCCAATCACTATGGATGTAGGTGGGGAAACAGAATAAGGTGAAGAGACTGTGCAGGGCCTTGATGACAGTGGCAGAGGTCATGTCAGGGCATGGGATGGCGAAAGGGAAACGTGAGTACTCGTCAATAATGTTGAGGAAGTACACGTCAGTGGATGGGAGGGGCCCTTTGAAGTCGATGCTAAGGCGCTCAAAGGGGCGGGAGGCCTTTATCAGGTGCACTCTGTCTGGCCGATAGAAGTGTGGTTTGCACTCCGCGCAGACCTGGCAGTCCTTGGTCATGGTCCTGACCTCAATGGAGTAAGGCAAGTTGCGGGCCTTGACGAAATTAAAAAAACGGGTGCCCCCAAGTGACAGAGGTCATTGTGGAGGGCCCGATGTCGGTCTACTTGTGCGCTTGCACATGTACCACGGGATAGGGCATCTGGGGGCTCATTGAGCTTCCCAAGTCGATACAAGATATCGTAATCGTAGGTGGAGAGTTTGATCCTCCACCTCAGGATCTTGTCATTCTTGATCTTGCCCCGCTGTGTGTTATTAAACATGAAGGCAACCGACCGTTGGTCAGTGAGGAGAGTGAATCGCCTGCCAGCCAGGTAATGCCTCCAATATCGCACAGCTTCCACAATGGCTTGGACTTCCTTTTCAACGGAGGAGTGTCAAATTTCGGAGGCCTGGAGGGGACAGGAGAAGAAAGCCACGGGCCTGCCCGCCTGGTTGAGGGTAGCAGCCAGGGCAGTCAGACGTGCATCGCTCTCCACCTAGAACGGGATGAACTCGTCTACTGCGCGCATTGTGGCTTTGGCAATATCTGCCTTGATGCGGTTGAAGGCAAGGCGGGCCTCAGCCGTCGGGAAAAATGGTAGATTTAATGAGTGGGTGGGCCTTGTCCGCATAATTGGGGACCCACGGGGCATAATAGGAGAAGAACCCCAGGCATCTCTTCAGGGCCTTGGGGCAGTGCGGGAGGAGAAGTTCCAGGAGGGGGCGAATGCGGTCGGGCTCTAGGAGCCCATTTTCCACCACGTAGCCAAGGATGGCTAGACGGGTTGTGCGGAAAACACATTTTTCCTTATTATATGTGAGGTTAAGGAGCTTAGCGGTGTGGAGGAAATGTCGGCGTTCAGCATCATGGTCCTGCTGGTTATGGCCGCAGATAGCGACATTATCCAGATACGGGAACGTGGCCCGCAGCCTGTACTGGTCAACCATTCGGTCCATCACTCGTTGAAAGACCGAGACCCCATTGATGACACCAAAGGGGACCCTGAGGAAGTGGTAAAGGCGGCCATCTGCCTCGAAGGCAGTGTTTGGCGGTTCTCCGGTGGATAGGGAGCTGGTGGTACGCGGACATCAAGACAACAGTGGAGAAGACTCAATTCTGCGCAATCTGATTGACCATATCAGATATGCGAGGAAGGGTGTACGCATCGAGCTGCGTGTACCGATTGATCGTCTGACTGTAGTCGATGACCACCGGTGCTTCTCCCCAGTCTTGACGACCACCATTTAGACTCTCCAGGGGCTGGTACTGGCCTCTATGATCCCTTCCCAAAGGAGTCGCTGGACCTCTGACCTGATAAAGGCCTTGTCCCGGGCACTGTATCGTCTGCTCCTAGTGGCGACGGGCTTGCAGTCCGAGGTGAGGTTAGCAAAGAGCGAGGGTGGAGCGACCCTAAGGGTCGCAAGGCTACAGGCAGTGAGGGGGGGGCAGGTGTCCACCGAACTTGAAGGTAAGGCTTCGGAGGGGGCACTGAAAATCAAGACCCAGTGATAGGGCAGCGCAGAGATGAGGGAGGACGTAGTGCTTGAAACTAGGGTACACTATGCCCTGTACCGAAAGGGTTGCGACACAGAACCCCCGGATCTCCACGGAATGTGATCCGGAAGCCAGGGAGATTTTCTGGGTCGCGGGTAAAATTGGGAGGGAGCAGCGCCTTACCATATCTGGATGGATGAAGCTGTCAGTGCTCCCGGAATCGAAGAGGCAGGCCGTCTCATGCCCGTTGATCCAGATGGCCATCATGGATTTAGTGAGGTGATGAGGTCGAGACTGGTCGAGGGTGATGGAGGCGAGCTTCGGAAGGTGGGTGGGCTGGTCGAGAGTAGCGGAGGCCAGCGTACGACTGGGTGAGCAGGGGTTGCGGGAGGCGGTGGGGAGATTCCAAGATGGCGGTCCCCACGGGTCGCACGTGGCGGGTGGCGTCGAAGATGGCGGCCCCCACGGGTCGCACGTGGCAGGTGGCGTTGAAGATGGCGGCCCCCACGGGTCGCACATGGCGGATGACGTGGTAGATGGGGGCAGTCCCGACAGGCAAGATTAGATGGATTACTGGAGTGGCTGCCATAGTCTTTAGATCAGGACATGACCTGTGAATTATACTACTGGCTAAATCTTGATGTACACCTGAAGCAGCTTTACACTGACACCAGAATAGCAGTAGAATTTCACAATGTGTGGAACATTCTCCATTTCAATGCACAGTTGGGTGCAAAAAGTGCTGCTGTGGTCTGTTGGGCCTCCTGAAACACTACAAAATTAATAGGCCCAAATGGGGAAGTCCAGTACCCAGCATTGGTCTCAATAAACGTGCACAGAAGCCAGAACTCTGTAGAAGATCATTTAAATCCACGACGTTAGCTCAGTGTTTCTCTACACAGATGTTGCCAAACTTGCTGAGTTTATCCAGCATTTTCTGTTTTTATTTCAGATTTCCAAAATCTGCAGTATTTTGCTTTTATTTTATTGCAATATTGTAACCCTGATTCTGAGGCCCACCACAAGCAATAGGTCTTACACATCAAGTATTTATTTCTCGCTGTTTGTCCAGATGTTGAATGGAGATGTGCTTTATATTCAATGATAATAAGCAGTATTCCATGCCTCATTGATGGCAGAGAATGTAAGGCATCCCCTCACTTAAGCAAAGTAATAATCCAAGGTTACTGGTGTCTGCCATGCTTGTGAGTTAGCTCATTAGAAACAGTAAGCCATTCTCTGAAACATGCATCAGTTTGCTATGATGATGAAACAACACCAATACCTTTTGCATACCACCACCTGGAATTTGCGCTCCAAACCACTCATCATCCTGACTTGGAAATATTTCACCGTTCCTTCACTCTCACTGGGTCAAAATCCTGAAACTCCCTCCCTAACAGCAATGTGGGTGTACCTACATCATATGGACTGCAGAGGTTTAAGAAGGCAGCTCACCAACAACTTCTCAAGGGCAACTAGGAATGGGCAATGAATGCTGGCCTAGCCTGCGACGCCCACATACTGTGAATGATCATTTTTAAAAATGTGCTTGAGCAGCATTCTTTTCATGTCCAAAAAGAGCCAAGAAGAAGAGATTATACATGAATTGTGACTGGGAAGCCTGCAGTTTTTCAAAGCACTTCAACTCAGGATACTTTCCAGATTCAATGAAGCAACCATTAATAATGCAATATGGTTTGTGCTGTCTCGTAATGTTTGAGCTTTGCACGTTACAGAGACCATTAAAATGCTAATGGTTATCCATTCATTATTTTCTGTTAAAAGGTAGCAAAGTGATGAAGATGGATAATGAGGGTGTAAGTGAACATAATGCTACATTAAGCAAATACGGCACATCTGAAGAAACGAGAAGCAACCTTGAAATAATCAGAAAGAAATCCTGCCACGGCATGAAAGCTGAGAGGAAGGGTTCAGATTCCTGGCAAACTATGAGGTCTTTCATGGTTTCCAAGGTGCTGAAACTTTGATCGGTAGTTTGAACTTTCCAAAGTCAACGCCATAGCAATACAAATCCCCTCATTCCCCAGTCTACTGTACTTTTCTGTAGTCCACATACTTTTTCAAAGATACAGGTTGACAAATACTGACAGCCTTTATGTGCTGCGCTCAAATGCTTTTTCTCAAAATGTGTATCTATGCGGTGAGTGTTAACAGGCTATTCTCCATGAGGAGCAACGTAGCTGAGCAGAACCTAGTTCGCATCTGATTTTTGCACATAGGCATCCTCCAGTAGAAGTCAGTAGCAATGGACTAGAAAGAAAAATAATTCGGCCATAGTCAAAGGAAATGGGATAGATTGGCCAAAAATGGCTTTGAATGCATGTTTACATCAAATAAAGGCTTGAGAAAGCTATTTCAACAAGAATCGATAACAGTGTTATATAAGTAGCCATTTCAGGCCATGGTACATTAACAGATTTATTTCAATAGTCTGAAAATGCCATAACAATACAAGATGTTGCCAACATGAATGAATAATGTGATCTTTCTCCCGAGTTCCATTTATCTAACAACAACACCCCATATGATATATTCATTGCTGTTTCAGATGAAAACAATAATGGAGGTCAATCTCCTGGTGTTTTACAAAAGTGACGGGTAGATCTGAAATATCTGATCATATTCGTGCACTATAAATAATATGAGAATGGCTTGCAAAGAGTGCATGCAATCTGCAGAAGACGTCAGTCGTTTTTTCACACTTAATATTTTGTTTTGGACTAGGATGAAATATCTCATATAGGAACAGATAATTCAACAAGAAATTACATATATTAAAATTGGAAAACATCCCAAAGTGCTTCACAAATGGACAATCAGACAAAAATTGACACGGAACCAAAGAAGAAAATAACAGGACTCAAGGATTGGTCAAAAGTTTGTTTTAAAAAGTATCATAAAGTAAGGTGGAGAGGTTTTTGTGATGGAACGTCAGAGCTTAGGATCGAGACAGCTAACTGATTGGCTGCTAATGGTGGGGAGAAGAGAGCAGGGGTGGGGTGGGATGTGGGTGTCATGATATACAGACACACACATAATGATATACAGACAAACAGCTAATGGACACAGAGAACAGGACATGACCAATAAGCAGGCAGGACACTCGGGTGGGATCTGACTACAAAAGACACGAGGCACTCACACTCCGCCTCTTTCCACTGATGAACATCCAATGAGTCAGTCAAGGGTGTTGTTACAATTTTACACCTCCACCACGTGGCTAAGAGCTAGTCTGGTTCAGTCAGACAGAGTAACCACATTTAAGTTAGCAGAGAGTCGAACTCACAGAGAACTGTGCTAACTGTGCCATAAGTTCAATAAACCTGATTGAACTAACTTCAAGGTCTGGAGTATCTTTTTGATTTATGCTGCATCCAGTTCCAGCCTTATACCAGTGCACCTAACATGACATGATACCAGGAGACTACTAATTTAAGGTGGCTTACCTTAATCCGTCCCGTGACGACCAGCAACTGTATCCCGGCACCATGGAGAAGATTGAGGCTCCTCACCAGCTCAGGACCTCCGGCAATCTCAGTGCCAACTGGCGGACATTCAAGCAAAAGTTTCTGCTGTACATCGTAGCCTCAGACCTCTCAGAGGGTACGTCTGATGCAATAATGATCGCGCTTCTCCTCTCAACAGCGGGTGATCAAGCCATCAAACTCTTCAACTCTTTTAACTTCACCGAAGGCCAGGACAAGACAAAGTTTCAGACCATCCTGGACAAGTATGATAGTCACTGTTAAGTGGACACCAATGAAATCTTCGAGCGCTACATATTCAAACAACGTCTTCAAGGTAAAGATGAATCTTTCAGTGCCTTCTTAACTAACCTCTGCCTGCTAGCACTGTCCTGCAACTTTGGTGATATAGCTGACGCAATGATCAGAGACCAAATCGTGTTTGGAGTTCACTCTGATCCTCTGAGAGAGCAGCTCTTAAAAATCAAGCATATGACCCTGCCAGTCATGATTGAAACATGTACAGTGCATGAGCACGCAGAAAATCGCTACGCCCAGTACAAATCGGCTGAAAATGAAAAACTTGCCTCCCACGAGGCAGAGAGTGTGCAGGCCATCTCCCGGATGCAGCGCCTCAGCATTGAAGACAGCGGCCATTTTGCGCGCTTTTCCCGTGGCCCCATGCATGCACGATGCAAACGGGATAACAAAGCGGCCGACACCCACACTGCGCAGGTGCAGACATCTGCCGACCGCACTGCACATGTGCGACGATGTACACCGCGTCACAACGCCGATGTCATGACGTGCCCGAACTGTGGCAACGCCCACGAAAGGGACACTGCCCTGCAAGAGGCAGGCGATGTTTAAACTGCGGGAAGCCTGGACACTATGCAAACTTGTGCAGGTCTGCACCAGCAGTCAGAGGCCAGCACTCCCAATTCCGACGACTGCGCGTCCAGAATGTGCAACGACGATTACAGGATTCTGATCCTGGCAGTACAACGGATCCAGAGAACAAGTGCCTGGAGTCCGCCTACCGAGTAGGCATCATTACCACACGTGAACATGCCACACCTAACTCATCTCGCATTCAGTCCATCCTCGCTGTGGATTCGGAGGATGAATGGCGTGCGATGATGCAGGTCAACCGCTGCTCCATCCAGTTCAAGCTGGACACAGGTGCTTCTGCCAACCTCCTCTCACAGGCAGACTTCAAACTTAAGTGTGATGGTAATGCCATCACAGCACTGGGGGTCCTGCCATCTACTCGTCTCCAACCGGACCACCCATGCACGGCTAAGGTTTGAAATTGTCAAGCCGGATAGGGCATCCCTACTGGGCACGCATGCCTGCAAAAAGCTAAACCTGGTGCAGCGGGTATATTCAACAACATCCTCCAACGTGAACCTTCAAGCTGGCATTGGCGACATCCTCGCTCAGTATCCAGATGTGTTCGACGGGATGGACACTTTGCCATATCGGTACAAGATCCTACTGCGACCTGATGCCAAGCCAGTGGTCCGTGCACCACACCGGCTCCCGGCTCGCTGAAGGAGCGCCTGAAGGAACAGCTCAAGGAGCTGCAGCAGCAGGGGATCATTTCCAGGGTAACCGAACCGACTGACTGGGTCAGCTCGATGATGGTGGTTAAAAAACCCTCTGGAGACCTGCGCATCTGCATTGATCCCAAGGATCTCAACCAGAATATAATGCGTCAACACGACCCCATCCCGATGTGGGAGGAACTCACCAGTGAGATGGCACATGCAAGGTTTTTCACGAAGTTAGATGCGTCACATGGATTCTGGCAAATCCAGCTGGGCGAGTCCAGCAGAAGGCTCTGCACCTTTAACACACCGATTGGCAGGTACTGCTATAACTGTATGCCGTTCGGCATCGTCTCAAAATCAGAGATATTTCATCGCATCATGGAGCAGATGATGGAGGGCATCGAAGGGGTACATCATCATATGGTCCACGACCCCTGAGGACCATGTTTCCCGTTTCCAGCAGGTATTCCGCCATGTCCATGCCAATGGACTGAAGCTGAACAGGGCCAAATGTTGCTTTGGCATGTCGACACTCATGTTCCTAGGTGACCAGATCTCTCAGCAGGGCGTGTGCCCCGACACAGACAAAGTCATGGCCGTCGCAGCATGAAGGTCCTGGAAGACAAGAAGGCGGTATTGCGCTTCCTGGGCATGGTCAATTTTCTGGGCATGTTCATCCCAAACATGGCCTCCACACACCACGGCCCTACGAAACCTAGTGAAGAGGTCCACTGCCTTCGAGTGGAAGGCGGCCCATCAGGCAGAGTGGTTGGAGCTGAAAGCCAAGCTCACCACTGCACCCATATTGGCATTTTACGACCCAGACAGAGAAACGGAAATCTCGACAGATGCGAGCCAGGATGGCATCGGTGCGGTCCTGCTGCAATGCGATGACACCTCATCCTGGGTATCGGTTGCCTACGCTTCAAGGGCAATAACGCCCACCTAACAAAGGTATGCACAAATCGAGAAGGAATGCCTGGGCCTTCTCACTGGCATTCTCAAGTTTCACGACTGTCTACGGCCTGCCGACATTCACAGTTGAGACGGATCACAGGCCCCTGGTCCACATTATCCACAAGGACCTTAAAGACATGACGCCTAGGTTGCAGTGCATCCTCCTCAAACTCAGAAGGTACGACTTTGACCTGGTCTACACACCTGGCAAGGAGCTCATCATTGCTGATACACTGCCCCGCTCCATCACCGTGCCTTGTGAACCACTGAACGTCATCCGGCAAATTGAGTCACAGGTTGAGTCACAGGTGCAGCTGTGTGCTAGCACCCTCTCGGCACCTGATGAAAAGGTGATTCATATCCGTGAGGAGACAGCCAAAGACCCCCTCTTGCAGCGGGTTATGCACTGGCAAATGGCTAGCAAAAAGGGCAGTGCCCTCAATTTTTCAATGTAAAGGACGACCTGACGGTGGTGGATGGTATCCTCCTCAAACTGGACCGGATTGTAAATCCACACAGTCTCCAGAGCTTGGTGCACCGTCAAATCCATGAGGGCCACCTGGGTGTAGAAAAGTGCAGACGCAGAGCCAGGCAGGCTGTCTACTGGCCCGGGATCAGCCAGGACATCGCGAACATGGTCCTTAACTGTGCGACCTGTCAACACTTCCAGCCAGCACAGAGTAAGGAGACACCTCAGCAGCATGAAATCGAAACCTCTCCGTGGTCCAAGGTTGACATCGACCTCTTTCATGCAAATGGTCGTGATTACGTGTTAATCATTGATTACTTTTCCAATTACCCTGAAGTCGTGAAGCTCTCAGACCTCACATCTCGGACCGTCATCAATGCCTGTAAGGAGACCTTCTCCAGGCATGGTATCCCGCTCACTGTCATGAGAGACAATGGCCCGTGCTTCGGCAGCCATGAATGGTCTCTGTTTGCCCAGTCATATCAGTTCAAACACCTCACTTCCAGCACACACTATCCACAGTCAAACGGAAAAGTTGAGAAAGGGGTGCACGTAGCGAAGCAGCTCATCTGCAAGGCTGCGGATTCTGCGTCTGACATTCACCTTGCGCTGATTGCGTACAGGGCGACTCCACTGTCTACTGGCATGTCGCCGGCTCAACTCCTGATGAACAGGGATCTGTGAACGACACTTCCAGCCATACACATGCCCAACCTGGATCACCTCCCGGTGCTGCAGAAGGTGCAGCAACTCCGAGACCGGCGAAAACAGGGCTATGATGCTCATGCCACCGATTTGCCCGTGTTATCCCAGTCAGACACTGTTCGATTCAAGATCCCTGATGGAGGCTGGTCAGCCAGCTGTTGTTGTTTGACAGGCTGCCCCCCGCTCGTATGTTGTGCATCTGGCTGATGGTTCTGTTGTGTGATGAAACAGATGGGCACTGCGCAAAGTTGCCTGCCCGCAACCACATTCTTCTCCGTTTCCTTCTGTTGTTTTGCCACCTCCTGATACCTCGACTCACGAGGCCACCAGTCAGGCTTCAGTCCCGCCCATCAAGGCGCTGTCGTCCCCATCACCACCTCTCCGGCAGTCGACTAGGATCAGACACAAGCCACAGAGACTGGACTTATGAACATTTGTTCTGTTTGCTATGTTCTGTGTTCTCCCATTAGACAGCTGTTTTCACATGTACATATGTTCACATCCACT
The DNA here is from genome assembly GCF_047496885.1 of Scyliorhinus torazame. Taxonomy (NCBI): domain Eukaryota; kingdom Metazoa; phylum Chordata; class Chondrichthyes; order Carcharhiniformes; family Scyliorhinidae; genus Scyliorhinus; species Scyliorhinus torazame. The sequence continues at coordinate 245,102,559 of NC_092709.1, read as the reverse complement.
GCATGTATATCTGTTAATATTGGCCTATTCTTGTAAATACGTTCACATATGTCATCCAAACATAAAAAAGGGGAGATGTCATGATATGCAGACACACACATAATGATATACAGACAAGCAGCTAATGGACACAGAGAACAGGACATGACCAATAAGCAGGCAGGACACTCAGGGGTGGGATCTGACTATAAAAGACACGAGGCACTCACACTCCGCCTCTTTCCACTGATGAACATCTAGAGAGTCAGTCAAGGATGTTGTTACAATCTCACACCTCACCATATGGCTCAGAGCTAGTCTGGTTCAGTCAGACAGAGTAACCACACTTAAGTTAGCAGAGAGTCAAACTCACAGAGAACTGTGCTAACTGTGCCATTAGTTCAATAAACCTGATTGAACTAACTTCAAGGTCTGGAGTATCATAGATTATCATAGAATTTACAGTGCAGAAGGAGGCCATTTGGCCCATCAAGTCTGCACCGGCTCTTGGAAAGAGCACCCTACCTAAGGTCAACACCGCCACCCTATCCCCATAACCCAGTAACCCCACCCAACACTAAGGGCAATTTTGGACACTAAGGGCAATTTATCATGGCCAATCCACCTAACCTGCACATCTTTGGACTGTGGGAGGAAACCGGAGCACCTGGAGGAAACCCACGCACACACGGGGAGGATGTGCAGACTCCGCACAGACAGTGACCCAAGCCGGAATCGAACCTGGGACCCTGGAGCTGTGAAGCAATTGTGCTATCCACAATGCTACCGTATCTTTTTGATCTAAGCTGCACCCAGTTGCAGCCAGTGTTAGACCAGTGCACCTAACACGACAGTGGTGGGGGGTGGGGGGGGGGGGGGGGGGGACAACACAGAAGGCCAGAACTTGAGGAGTTATGTGAATATTGTGGGGTTCAGGAGGTTACAGATGCAGGATTGATGGAGAAGAAGCCTGGTGTGGCAATCATATCAAAAGCTGCAGAAAGCTCATGAAAGAAGGATCTCAAAGGGTAACATATCACCATGACAGTCATTGAGGACATAATTTGTGTCTTTGATTGGAACCTAATCTTTAGGGCAATTTTATTGATGTAGAATGGGCTAGAAACCTAATTGCAGTTGTAGGAAAGGTAGACATGGATTTGGAAGGTGCCAACGCATTAATGATTTTGGAAAGGAAAGGGAGATTTGCTGGTTATGGGGATTAGTGTCGATTGATATTTGATGATCGACACAGATGAGGTGGGCTGAAGGGCCTGTTTCTGTGCTGTATTACTAATAGAATAATAATAAAAGTAAATTATGAGGGCCTGTCATGTGCAAAGCCAGAGAGGATGGTTCTTCTGAGTGCCCTGATCTGCGCTAAAACATGCTTTCCTAATCACGCTAACATTAATGTAGATTTCTGGAATTCACGTAACCGACGGAGGGTGGGGAAGATCTCAAACCGAGACCTTGTTGGTGCAAATCCCATTCTGGCCCCATGACAAATGGACCTGGAAATTCGGGCCCTCTGTTTCTAATATGCATATTTATTGTTGAATAATTGGTGTTAATTTGCTAATGCTACCAACCGCTATTGGTGGTATTGCATTTAATGCATTGAGCTTTTTGCAAAACTACTTTCTTGCAACAGCTTGAGTAAGAAGACCTTGGAGACTCTGCTGGACAATTCTATGCTTATTGTTTGGGAGGGGTATTCATACACTACCTTATCTAATTTAATTTGCAAAAAGGAAATAAAATTACGATGCAATAAACCTTACTTCCATTTTCTAGAATAAATCAGCAGACCTCTGAAGTAGACCTGAACCCACCTCTGTTCATCATCCAAGTCTGGAGTAACTTTGAGCTACATGGTGAAAATAAGTGACATGGAATTCATTGCCAAATTCCTTACGGTCAAAGTGCAACTTTGGTCCCTGACTGGATTTGTAGTTTAGAACAGGGAGATTATCACTTTTGCTTTTGATTCAATCATGGGATGTTAGCATCATTAATCAATAGTTGCTCTGGGAACGTGGAGGTGGAGCTTTTTCTTGAACCTTTGCAGTGAAATGTGTTCTTCTGATGCAATTAAATGCTTGCTGTGCGTAGAGCAGTTAAACGTGAATCATGTTGGCATCCGTCTGGAGTCACATAAAGGGCAGACTAGATAAGAAATAGATAAGAATGACAGGTTTCCTTCCCTAAAGGACATGAATGAACTAGTTTGGGTTTTACACTAATTCAATAACCATGCTAATTTTTACTGATGCCAGCTGTTAAAAGAGTAACCTATATTCCATTTCTCAAACTGTCATGGTAGGATGTGAAATCATGGGCTGGTTTCTAGTAAAATGGGACTATGTCCCCATGCCGGCGTACAAACACTGGCATTGCACTCCCAAGTTTCCTGAAATTAATAAAAGCCGTTTCACCTATCTTCAGGGGGCTAGCAGGGACCCGGAGTGCTTCACACAGCTTTGGCTGCGGGTGCGGGCCCCACGCCTCCGATTTTGAGTCCGCGCATGCGCACGACGGCGGCCTCCATTGGCCGCGCCGAGCGCCATGGCGCACTTGCACTGGGGAGGCATCTGGAAGATGTAGGCCTCCCTGATCGGCCGCGGGCCCTAGGATCCATCTGGCCCGATCTCTCCCCTGGCCGCCCATTAGGTCCCCCCTGGTTCCCGATCCCCCCGCCCCCCACCAAGGTGGCCGTGGACTGAGTCCGCAGACGTCATGCGATAGTCCTGACTGGCCATAGTATGTTAGTTCCACACCGTCGGGAACTCGGCGAGTCGGAAGCGGAGGATCGTTGGGCGGGCCTCTGGCAATGGCCCCCCAGGCACGTGGGATAAATCACAGAATCGCCAATTCTCAGGTTCCGGAGAATTGTCAGAGCGGCGCTGGGCCCGATTTCGATGCAAATGTTGATTCCCTGTCCCTGTGCCAAACGTGATTTCGCCACAGGGCTGCGAAGAATCCAGCGCCATATTATTTGAATTGCTAATCTAGTAACAGAACCACCTACAACATTATGGTGAGACTGAAATTGAAATGGTGGGAATATTCAAAAGGTCAGACAGCATGTGCAGAGCTGGACACAATTTTAATGTTTGGATCCACTTGTAGCGGAGTTGACGGAAAACAGGTCAGGAACTTGAAAGTTTATGGAGCTGGTCTTACCTTGGCTCTTTTACCAGCCACAGCTTTTGGGTTCTCCACCCAATCAGCACGGAGAGACATGGTCGTGATCTGCAACTGACCTTTTAGGCCTCAGTATTTAAAGGGGCCCCAGCAAGGGGCAGAATGGAACCATTCTGTATTGGAAAATAAGTGACAACAACTCTGCTGATAGAATCTCAATGAGGGATGACTGTCCCACTGGTTATCTGAGATCATGTCGCAGACTGTAAAGGCCCATAGAGCAGCATTGCTCGCAGCGGATGGCAAGAAGAAGCCTGCCTTTCGTTCTGCTGAAGCCACAGGGGTGGCATCACTAAGGAGTAAAAAGAAAAGGAAGGGAAAGGCTTGTTGGTTCTCCAAGAAAAATCACTTGGGTGCATATAAGTGTGTTATATTGCCACTTTTATTGTCAATGTTAATGCACTCTAAACTTTATTTCAAAGCTCTTGTCACCCCTTGTTGCCTGTCGCCTGCCATGTGACCTTTAGCCTAGAGGAAAATGACAAGACTAGAAAATGAGCAATTGGTGTCAGTGAGGAGAATGGTTTATTAACTGCAGGACAACTTTGTGCTGGGGATGGGCATAACGGTTTCAGAATGGGGTGCTAGATGGAAACATTGCCTCAGATCAGCAGAAATGTGGCCAAATGAGTCATCCTTCGCACATTGCTAGTACTGTAGCTACATTTACATCTGTAGGTATCCCTGTCCGAATCCTCATCCTCCTCATTCTTCTTTGTCTCTTTCTCCTTGATTTCGTCCTTTCAAGATCCAGAATGGTTATCACCTTCCTCTTATTGCTGTTCCAGTTCTTGCTGCTGTATTATGTTGTGCAAGGCTCAGCAGACCACCACCTGGCTGGTGCCTACTGAAAGGTGCCCCAGAGGGTGTGGTACCTGAATCACATCTCCAGCATACATTGCTTGCCTTTTAAGTATATGTTAAATCATGGACTTGGTTGTCTCATTTGGGGTTCCCAGACAATGAATCAAATGCTAACTTTCCAATGGACTGGCATTTTTTAATTTCTTTAGGTCCCCAGATAATTTAAAATCACGTCAATGTTTGCGATAAATTACTATTTATCTGCCTTTCCTATAAACTTTTTTTGTTTGTTATTCTAAAGTACTTTCATCTATTGATTCAGATTATTTTTTCAGCTTTGAAAATTGTTTTTGAACTTTCCCACTTCCCTCTTACTATTCTCTACTTACTATTCTCAGGAAATCTGAAACAATCTTCATCGATTCCATCCCATTAAAAAATAGAAGAGTAAAACCTGATGGGTTGTCCTCAGATTTTCCACACTGGTCCTTAAGTAATGCAGGGACTTCATTCCAGTAAGGCGGCTGTAATCTGTAAATAGTAGGCTTGAAACCCTGGGCTCAATTTTCCCACAGAATTCAGGACCTGACATCGGCACCAAATTGGGGTCCTGATCCCACACTTCTCTGGAGCAAAACTGGCACAGGGATATTCCCAGGTGACCAATTCCAAACTTGCTGTCCAGTTAAGAAATGCTGCCAGTCTAATCAGAGGGCCAGCACCCTGAAGCCTCGACAGTCCCATTGGGAGAGGTGGACTTTGCTAATGCAGACAAGAGAACAAGAGTGCATCTCAATATCGAGGCACCCTTGGAAAATCAAATTTAAAATAAAAACTCAGAGGGGGAGTCAAAGCAAGCAAGTCTCTTTGATCAGAGGGGAAAGCCCCTCAGGTTAGGTGCTTGGGACTTTGAGGGTGGTCTTACTTGCCTGTGGCCTCCTGTCTGGAGGATGGAGCTTCCAACTCCAATGGCCCCTGGACTGCAGCAGGGAGGCCACCTCCATTACGCTGGTAGCTTTCCCATGGGGCCACTCTGCCACCAGCAGATGTTGAATCGCCACATAAGTCATCTCTAAATGGGGCCTTACATTTGCTAATTGGCTGCCTTCCTCCGTTCAGCGGACAGCTAATCCGTATCCCTGCCTGCCTCTCGGAAATGTCCCCGGCAGCAGAAAATGTAATGGAAAGCCACCCTGCCGGCTCCCTGATATTTCATCAGCACTCCCACCTCCAAGCTTGTCAGCAAAGCCTGGAAAAATCCTACCTTGTGCCTTCCCAGTCCTTATTGGAGTGTTGGACGACACAAAGCTTTGCAACTTATCAAGAGGATCAACAGATTTGCTATTGGAAATGTCCTGCGGAACTTTAAACAATATATATGAGGGGCGGCACGGTAGCACAGTGGTTAGCACTGTTGCTTCACAGGGCCAAGGACCTGGGTTCGATTCCAGCTTGGGTCACTGTATGTGCAGAGTCTGCACGTTCTCCCCGTGTCTGCGTGGGTTTCCTCCGGTTTCCTCCCACAGTCCAAAGATGCGCAGTTTAGGTGGATTGGTCACGCTAAATTGCACCACAGGGTCCAAAACTGGTGGTGTTACTAGGTTTCCAGGATAGGGTGGAGGAGTGGGCTTAGGTAGGGTGATCTTTCAGGGGCCGGTGTAGTCTTGATGAGCCGTATGGTCTCCTTCTGCACTGTAAATTCATTGACTATGTCTATGACTTGAAAAAAATAGCTTATATGTGATTCGGTCGTGGTTTGTCAGTATTCCTAGAGATTTAATTATCCGGCACATTTACATTCTTCATAATGCCCCCAAATCTTGTTTATATATTAATTGTACTGTTTTCTTTCTTGCAGCCCACAGTATGTGAGCGGGAGCTGTGTGTATTTGCTTTCCAGACTTTGGGAGTAATGAATGAAGCTGCAGATGAAATTGCAACAGGGGCCCAGGTACACAAATGTTAAATAGACAATTTCTTCTGACTGATTTCACTATTTAAAACAACTAATGGTTACAATGAACATGTGGTAATGGGAGGAGTGGGTGGCATAAGCTATTTGATCACTGCTTTGATACACAGAATCCAAGTTAAATACAACCATGACAACAGGAATGAATTGTTTTCAAATGTTGTATGCCTCACACTTGTTCTGCGGGATTCTCCGTTGGCGGGATTCTCCAATTTGGTAGCAGCGCACCCACGCCCACAGGTTTCCCGACAGCGTGGGGTGGCCACAATGTAAAATCCCGTTGGCCGGCTGGGGGAACAGAGAATCCCACTGCTGGCAGGACAGAGAATCCCGCCCGTTGAGTTTTACCCTCTTATGGACTGAACTGATCTCTCCATGCATCTTCGCCACTGATTTGCACTTCACTCAATGCGCTTCACCCGATGTCTATGCCGATGTATTTGCATTGTATATTTATCATATGTCCTATGTTTTTCATGTATTGAACGATCTGCCTTGACTGACGCAGAACAATACTTTTCACTGTACCTCAGTACACATTGCAATAAATCTAAATTGAGACTCAGTTCAGTACTCTTTGCCTCCTAACAGCGGGTGCAATTTTCCACTGCTGCCAGTGGCGGGCAGGGGAACTAAATTCTGGCGAGTATGAAAGTTGCCCAACAGCGGGAACTTAGTTCGGAATTTTGTTCTCCTGGCTTTGATGGCACATTAAAGGCAGGTCGAGTTTCCCACTAATCGATGTTGGGAATCACTTTTGCATTCAAAAGTATCATTAAAAGGCCATCTCGCCAGAATCATGTTCCCCACTTAGCAAAGTGCCTCTCCAACGGATAATTAGAATGGTCCGTTTTACGACTGTATTTAAATGACATGCACCTGGCAAATGACACTTAATTCATTACTTGGAGGTCAGTAGAAGCTGCTTTCACCTTCCTTTAACACTGTAACTCTCAGGTGCCTGTAGCAAAAGCTGTGCCCTGCTGGGCACAAGGGCATGACCAATGGGGAGGGGTGAAACAGAGACACGATTAGGGTGGCGGAGGAAGATGAAAGGCAAGAGTGAGACAGAGCCAGGATATGATGGGGTTGGGGGGGGGGGGGGGGGGGTGGAGTCAAAGTGCAGAATGGAAGAGTTAAAGACTATCTGGGGGCAAAAAGTAAAAGACTCTCTGGGGAAGGTTCAGAGACTCTCTTGGGGCTGAGGCCATGCTGTTGGTAGCATATTGAAAAGATTGTCCTGAGACTGAGGTCACGCTGTTGGGGACATATTGAACAGACGATCCTGGGGCTGTACGGGCCATGTTAGAGGACTCTACATGACATGCATGTCTTGGTCCTGGTCTTGGGCAGGGGAGGGTCACCCCCTCTATGCAGTGATGGTCATACACAGAATGGTATGCAGGGCATGGTCAGTCAATTAAGACATTTGGTCCCAGGGATGTGAGTCACAGTATTAGGAGACAGAGGGCTCAGTAAGGTTCAGTGGCAGCATCTGTATTCTGTATGCCAGCAGCTGAAAAGTCAATGTGGAATATTGAATGGTCTCATGAGATGTCCCAAAAAGTAAGTGCGTATGTGGCCTCAGAAAGGGGAAGGATCAGGTCAACAAACTGCATGAGTTCATCAACATTGAAGGGTTCAGAGGAGAGAACCAGAATACCGACATGTACAATGATGGGGTCAAGGGTTAGAAAGGGAAGCTGGATAATTACAGGAGGTGTGCGAATTAGGAGATGGTGACAATGGAGGAGGAGTTTGGGAGGATCATATATGGCGGATAATAGTGGTGACCTTGTTGGAAGCTGCTCTCCTTTACAAAAGTGTTGAGCACAATGTTCACAATCGTTGAAGAATGATGCAGTTGTAAAAACAAGGTTGGAAAATTGATATGGGAGGGGTCTCAGGGAGGAGTTCAGCACAACCATTTTGGAACAATTGAAGAGGCATCCTATTAATCTTGTGCTCAGACCATGGAAAGCATGGCTCACCTGAGTGCTGGACTTGAGGGCCTTGATGTGTTGGGTGTTCTGGATCTGTGGAACACATACAAGCCACCAACACTTAAAATAGTGCAACACTATTTTATTAAGTTAGAAACTGTTGAACATACTTTCACTGTGGGTTAACACGATGTTAGATTAAACTAAAGACCTATGCCTGTCTGAACCAGTCTATGCACTCAGCACCTGGTGAGGACCTGTGCTGAAAGTTATAAGTTCTGTCCTTGTAGGAGGCTGCATCCCGAATGAGCGGGAACTCTGATGCCCCCTGTCTTTATAGTGAGTGTGCTCTAACTGGTGATTGGCTGCGGTGTTGTGTGTGTTGATTGGTCTTGCTGTGTGTCCATCAGTGTGTGTATTTGCACCATGGTATACTTGTGTATATCATGACATCCCCCCTTTTATAAAAGAATGTATATGTGTGGCAATAAAAAATGTATGTTGAGAATGTTCCTAACTACGTGTGGGGTGCGAAGACATATTTACAGGACGACGTACATGAGAACTAAGCTATTTACATGGGAAGGTGCCTGGTGCAGAGAAGCAGTATGCAACAAGAATAACGAGATCAACACTATATACAAACCAGGGAAACGATCAAACAAAGCAACAAAGCAATTCAGAGAGTCTATTAATCCACAAAGTTCATAAATTAAGTATCTGAGGTGGGCGACAAATTCTGGTTGACCGCCTCAAGGGTGGGTCGAGAGCCGCCGGTTCAGGAGCGGGCTGGACTACGTCAGAGTCAGGGGGAGGCAGAGTGACAGGGAGCTCTGCACAGTCCGTGGCAGGCTCAGCAGGAGGGCAAGGCGACAGTCGAGGATCACGTGGCGAGCGTGGAACGAGACGAAGGGCGTGTCGCTTGCACGCAGAATAGAGCCATCCGGTAGACGAACCAGGAACGAGCGGGGGGGCCACCTGCCGAAGGACAACAGCAGTCGCAGACCAGCCCCCATCCGGAAGATGGACGCGGACATTGTCATCTGGAGCTAGAGCAAGGAGATCAGCTGCACGGGAGTCATGAGCCACCTTGTGCTGTGCACGAGACAGCGGCATCCGTCGAAGGACCGGAATGTGGTCGAGGTCTGGGACATGGATGGACGGCACCGTCGTCCTCAGGGTACGACCCATGAGTAACTGGGCTGGCGACAGGACAGTGGACAGCGGGGCGGAGTGATAGGCCAACAAGGCAAGGTGGAAATCGGACCCAGCATCGGCAGCCTTGCATAGGAGCCGTTTGACTATATGTACTCCCTTCTCCGCTTTGCCGCTGGATTGGGGGTACAGGGGACTGGATGTCACATGGGCAAAATTGTACAGCCTGGCAAAGTTGGACCATTCCTGGCTGGCGAAGCAGGGGCCATTGTCCGACATAGCCGTGAGCGAGATGCCGTGTCGAGCAAATGCTTCTTTACATGCACGAATGACGGCAGACGAGGTGATGTCGTGCAACCGTATCACCTCCGGGTAATTAAAAAAGTAGTCCACGATCTGGACATAGTCTCTACCCAGCGCGTGGAACAGGTCGATGCCCACCTTGGTCCAAGGTGACATGACCAACTCATGGGGCTGCAGGGTCTCACATGGTTGGGCCGGCTGGAAGCGCTGACAATGGGGCAGTTGAGCACTGTGTTGGCTATGTCCTCAATAATGCCGGGCCAGTACACTGCCTCTCGGGCCCGTCGGTGGCACTTTTCCACGCCAAGGTGGCCCTCGTGTAGTTGTTCCAGGACAAGTTGGCGCATGCTATGCGGGATGACAATGCGGTCCAGTTTTAGAAGAACCCCGTCTACCACCGCCAGATCATCTCTGATATTATAGAACTGAGGACATTGGCCCTTGAGCCACCTGCCGATTAGGTGGCGCATGACACGCTGTAGCAAGGGGTCAGCCGCCGTCTCGCGGCGAATTTGGACGAGGCGTTCATCCGTGGCAGGTAGATTGGAGGCCGTGAATGCCACATGGGCGTCAACCTGGCAGACAAATCCCGCTGGGTCACATGGGGTGTCGACAGCCCTGGAGAGAGCGTCAGCAATGTTGAGGTCTTTGCCTGGGGTGTATACCAGCTGGAATTCATATCGCTGGAGCTTGAGAAGAATACGTTGGATGCGAGGCGTCATATCGTTCAAGTCTTTCTGTATTATATTGATCAGCGGGCGATGGTCGGTCTCGATGGTGAATTGAGGAAGTCCGTAGACATAATCGTGAAACTTAACCACCCCGGTCAGAAGGCCCAGACTCTCCTTTTCTATCTGAGCGTAGCGCTGCTCCGTGGGGGTCATCGCACGTGACGCATATGCAATGAGGGCCCATGATGAGGCCCCATCACGTTGAAGGAGCAGTGCCCCAATGCCGGATTGACTGGCATCGGTCAAAATTTTGGTCTCCTTTGCTGGAGCAAAGAAAGCTAAGACCGGGGCCGTGGTCATTTTTGCTTTGAATTCTCTCCATTCGCGCTCGTGGGCAGGGAGCCATTGGAAGTCTGTCGCCTTCCTGACCAGGTTCCTGAGAGCCGTGGTATGAGAGGCGAGGTTAGGAATAAATTTCCCTAAAACATTGACCATGCCCAGAAATCGGAGGACCGCCTTCTTGTCCTCTGGTGTTTTCATAGCTGTGATGGCAGCTACCTTGTCCACATCCGGCTGCACACCCAATTGGGAGATGTGGTCCCTGAGGAACTTGAGTTCCATCTGACCAAAAGAGCATTTGGCCATGCTCATGTATACGTCTGAATACGCGCTGGAGGCGACTAACATGCTCCTGCGGGGTGATGGACCAAATGATTATGTCATCGACATAGACACGAACACATTCAATGCCTTCTATCATTTGTTCCATAATCCTATGGAACACTTCTGATGCAGATATGATCCCGAATGGCATCCTGTTGTAACAATATCTGCCAAAGGGGGTATTAAATGTGCAAAGTTTCCTGCTGGATTTATCGAGCTGGATTTGCCATAATCCTTTTGAGGCATCGAGTTTGGTGAAGAGCTTGGCGCGAGCAATCTCACACGTGAGCTCTTCGCGCTTGGGAATTGGATAATACTCCTCCCACGATTTCAAAGGGAAGGATAGCTTTGCGTGACTTGTGCGTCACTTCGAGCTGACACGAGCCGCTGGCAGCAATGGCATTGCCATTATAATCTAATAGCTGGCAGGCTGATGGGAGGATGGCTGGTTTGACAGAAGGCTTTGGAGGTCAGACCACGCAATGAGATTGGCGGAGGCACCAGTGTCCAGGCGGAATCGGATTTGGGACCGGTTGACCATAAGGGTGGCACACCACTCACCATCTGGATCGATGCTGTATACCGATCGAGGCTGGATTCTTTGCTTCGGGGACACCCTGTTTTTTGTAACGATACCGATTTGAAAAGGTGTCTTCGGGTCCTCGGTGTCAATATCTAGTAGTAGGTCCGCATCGGACTCGGTGACCGTGGGTTGAATGGCCCGGACATTCCTGCGAGCCTGGCCGGAGCGATATGAATTGGCAGGCCGAGCTGATCTGCATAAAGCAGCATAGTGTCCAAGTTTGCCACATCTCAGGCATTGTCTGTAATTATTTGGCAGGGCATTGCCGCTTTAAGTGGGCGGAGCCACAATTGCCGCATGTTGTAGCGTCAGTACATTCACTGTGCCACTGCGAATGCCCAGTGCGGCCGTACGTGGTGCGCGCCTGCGCAGTACGTTCGTCGACATCGCCGTCCCCTTGTTCGGTGCGCACAAGCGTGGGAGTCTGCGAAAAGCGCACAAAATGGCCGCCCTCATCCAGGCTGAGGCCATGGAGTTGCTCGATTACTTGGACCCGTTCTGCCTCGTGAGGACCTTGCTGCGCCGTTTCAGCCGCTTGGATGTGGGAATACCGACCAGTGGCGTGTTCGTGTAGCACGCAGGTCTCGATGGCGGTCGCTAGGGTGAGCTGCTGCACCTTGAGGAGCTGCTGGCATAGGGGGTCCGACTAACCACCGAAAACGATCTGGCCACGTATCATGGAGTCCCAGGTGGGCCCGTAATTACAGGACTGCGCAAGGATGCGGAGGTGGGTGAGAAAGGACTGGAAAGGTTCATCTTTACCCTGTAAACGCTGTTGGGATACATAGCGCTCAAAACTTTCATTCACCTCTATGTTGCAGTGAGTGTCAAACTTGAGGAGGACCGTCTTGAATTATGATTTATCTTCATCATCAGCAAATGTGAGAGAATTGAAAATGTGGATGGCATGTACCCCGGCCGTGGATAGGAAGATACCGATCTTCTTGGTGTCCGAGGCATCTTCCCGGTCTGTGGTTTCTAGGTAGAGCTGGAAGCTTTGTTTGAATATCTTCCAGTTGGCCCCAGGTTACCGGTGATGCGGAACGACGGCGGCGGGCGGACGCTGTCCATTTTGCAGGATGACTGTATGCTTGTGGAAGGCAGATCACTTGCAGGTAGGTCTAAGAAGTTCTAATATCCCTCAACTCCTGGTATCATGATGTGTTGGGTGCTCTGGATCCATGGAACACATACAGGCACAAACACTTAAAATAGTGCAACACTATTTTATTAAGTTAGAAACTGTTGAACATACTTTCACTGTGGGTTAACACAATGTTAGATTAAACTAAAGACCTATGCCTGTCCGAACCAGTCTCTGCACTTAGCACATGGTGAGGACCTGTGCTGTAAGCTATAAGCTCTGTCCTTGTAAGAGGCTGCATCCCGAATGAGCGGGAACTCTGATGCCCCCTGTCTTTATAGTGAGTGTGCTCTAACTGGTGATTGGCTGCGGTGTTGTGAGTGTTGATTGGTCTTGCTGTGTGTCCATCAGTGTGTGTGTATCTGCACCATGATATACTGGTGTATATCATGACAGGTCTCATGCACAATGAATGAGTTGTGCTCCTAATGGTGCGCATCTGGGTGGGAATCCATGAAGTTTTGTTCCTGCAGTTGAGTTGATCTTATGTGGAAAGGGAAGGAGGACCAAATAATCAAGGGGCCAAGGCTGCTTCACAGAACCTAAATAAACACTGCAAGCTTCAATCTCCCAGCGTACTGGCCATGGCTTAAAAGGCACTATGCTTACAGTCATGATATAAGTGTCAGAATTGTTTTTTTTCATTCAGTCATAGAATGTGGATGTCAGTTATTGTCCATCCCTAATTACACTTGAGAAGGTAGTGGTGAGCTGCCTTCTTGAACCACTGCAGTCCAGGTACACCCACAGTGCTACTATGGAGGGTCTTCCAGGGTTTTGACCCAGCGACAGTGAAGGAACAATGATATATTTCCAAGTCAGGATGGTGAGTGGCTTGGAGAGGAGGTTCCAGGTGGTGTTGTTCCCATGTGTCTGCTGCCCTGGTCCTTCTAGATGGTAGTGGTCATGGGTTTGGAAGATGTTGCATCAGAAGGTGAGTTCTGTGGTTGTTGTAGATCGTATACAATGCTGCCATTGTTCATCAGTGGTGGAGGAAGTGAATGTTTGTGGATAGGATGCCAATCAATTGGCTGCTTTGTCCTGGATAGTGTCAAGTTTCGTGTTGTTGGAACCGCATAGAAAGAGGCCAGTGGAGAGTATTCCATCACACTTCTGAGTTGTGTTTTGCAGATGGTGGATAGGCTTTGGGGAGTCAGCATGTGAGGTATTTACCACAGGATTCCGAGTTTGTGACCAGCTCTTTCAGCCACATGGTTACATGGCTAGTCCAGTCAGTTTCTGGTCAATGGTAACCCCCACAATGTTGATAGTGGGATATAGTGGGTAGCTGGTTTAGCACAGTGGGCTAAACAGCTGGCTTGTAATGCAGAACAAGGCCAACAGCGCGGGTTCAAGTCCTGTACCAGCCTCCCCGAACAGGCGCTGGAATGTGGCGAGTAGGGGCTTTTCACAGTAACTTCATTGAAGCCTACTTGTGACAATAAGCGATTATTATTATAATTATTATTATTTCAATGATGGTAATGCCATTGAATGTCAAGGGGTGATGGTTAGATTCTCTCTTGTAGGCAATGGACATTGCCTGGCACTTAGAATCAGAGAATCCCTATAGTGCAGAAGGAGGCCTTCCGGCCCATTCAGTCTGCACTGACCCTTCGAAAGACCACCCCACCTAGGTCCAATACCCCGCCCTATTCCTGAAACCCCACCCTAAGGGGAAATTTAGCATGGCCAATCCACCTAACCTGCACAACGTTCGGCAGTGGAAGGAAACCGGAACACCCGGAGGAAACAATGCAAACACGTGGAGAACTTGCAAACTCCACACAGCCACCCATGTTTGGGATCGGACCTGGGTCCCTGGCAGTGTGAGTCAGCAGTGCTAACCACTGTGCCAGCATGCCGCCCACTTGTGTGACAAAAATGTTACTTGCCAATCGTCAGCCCAGCCTGGAGCTTGTTCAGGTCTTGGTGCATTTGAACATGAACTACTTCAATGTCTGAGGAGTTGCAGATGTGGCTGAACAATGTGCAATCATCAGCAAACATCCCCACTTCTGACCGTATGATGGAAAGAAAGTAATTGATTAAACAACTGAAGATGGAGGCACCTAGGACATTACACTGATGAACTCCCAACAGTGATGCCCTGCAACTGAGATGATTGATCTCCAAGCATCAGAACCATCTTCGTTTGTGCAAGGATGATGCCAACTAGTGGAAGGTTTCCCCCTATTTTAAATTGATTCCCATTTTGCGCGGTCAAATGCTGCCCTGATGTCAAGGGCAGTCACTCTCACCTCATCTCTGGAGTTCAGCTGTTTTGTACATGTGTTGACCAAGGTTGTAACAAGGTCAGGAGCTGCATATTCCCGGCGTAATGCAAGCTGAAATCATAGATTCTTGAATTTACAGAGCAGAAGGAGGCCATTCAGCCCATCGAGTCTGCACCAGCTCTTGGAAAGAGCACCCTACCCAAGGTCAACACCGCCACCCTAACCCCATAACCCAGTAACTCCACCCAACACTAAGGGCAATTTTGGACACTAAGGGCAATTTTGCATGGCCAATCCACCTAACCCGCACATCTTTGGACTGTGGGAGGAAACCGGAGCACCCGGAGGAAACCCACGCACACACGGGGAGGATGTGCAGACTCCGCACAGACAGTGACCCAAGCCAGAATCGAACCTGGGACCCTGGAGCTGTGAAGCAATTGTGCTATCCACAAGGCTACCGTGCTGCCCCTCAGTTAGCAGGTTATTGCTAAACAAATGCTTGATAACCCTGATGACCCCGTAAATCACTTTACTGATGATCAAGAGTAGACTGGTGTAGTGGTAATTGGTCGGGTAGGATTTGTCTTGCTTTTTGTGTACAGGACATATTTAGGCAATTTTCTACATTAAAGTAGATGCCAGTGTTGTAGTTGTACTGGAGCAGCTTGGCTAAGGGCACAGCAAGTTCAGGAGCTCAAGTCTTCAGTACTATTGCCAGAATATTGTCAGGGCTATGCCTTTGCAGTATCCAGTGCCTTCAGCCATTTCTTGATATCATGTGGAAGGAAGCAAATTTGCTGATGACTGGCATCTGTGTTGCTGGGACCTCCTGGGGAGGCTGAAGTGGATCATCCACTCATCACATCTGCCTGAGAACTGTTGCAAATGCTTCAGCCTCAGTTACAGTAGTTATGGCCCAGGCTACTCAAAGTCTCCTCAACCAAGAAGGACATTGAAGGGGATTACTCTGAAGAGGGTGAATGTTCATATGAGCCACATGAGCATGACATTACATGGTACAACATGCAGACATGGCCATAACAACCTGTAAGATTCCAGGAGAAATAAGGTGAAGCTTAATTTTCACACTCACCCACTTCTTCAGATTTCGATGCAGAGGATGGAACAATACCTTAATTCTCAGCTCCAACATCTCAGAAAAGGTCAGGCACCTCAGTATGATGATGAACGTTCCATTTGGCAACTTCTGTCCCAGCAATGGAGTCATCCTTTGAAGGCATTGTAGCCGTGACAACATTTAGCCACTGTAGGATCTGATTAACACTCCCCTAGTGCATATCCATAAGCAACTACCCATAGTACGTCTCTTCAACCCTGGTGTCACCAGGTCAGTAGACATGGCAGCTGAAAAGCCAATTCACACATGGATGCACTCATGTCAGTCTGCCACCAGTTTAGTAAAGCGGCCTGAACACAAAAAACATTCTACGATAATATGCGCTTAGATGTCTCAAAAGGAAGAAACATCCAGTGAACTCCACTTCCCCCATCGCCAGCTCCCATGAATGCATAATGCAGAGGCACAATCTTGTAACTGATCCCTAATTTGCCTTTGCGCGATGGCACAGTGATCAGCACTGCTGTCTCAGCAGGGACCCGGGTTCAATGCGCGGTGACTGTGTGGAGTTTGCACATTCTCCCTGTGTCTGCGTGGGTTTCTTCCCGGCAGTCCAAAGATGTGCAGGTTAGGTGGATTGGCCGTGATCACTGTTGTGGGGTTACAGGAATAGGGAGGGAGAGTGGGCCTAGGTAAGGTTCTCTTTTGGGGGGTGGGTGCAGACTCGATGCGCTGAATAGCCTCCTTCTGCACTGTAGGAATTCTATGGATCAGGATACAGTGATCCCTGGGAAGTCTCATTGAACCATGATGCAGATGGTTCGGTACTCTTTGGGCTCATTGATTCCCTGCGCAACACACCTGACTTGCAGTGAGTGAATCTCTGTCCATGTGGCATTTAAAGATGGCACCAGGACCTTCGAACAGATGAAGTCACGGGGGGACAAATGAATCCCTGTCTGCCCCATCATGAGATTCTCTTGAGTTCCTTGCTGATGCCTAAATATGAGCTAAAAAGTGAAAGATTATGGTTATTTAGCTGTGCCACTTCCCAGCAGGAATCATGTCAACTTCCCCACCCGCCATCAGAGTTAATAATAATAATAATCGCTTATTGTCACAAGTAGGCTTCAATGAAGTTACTGTGAAAAGCCCCTAGTCGCCACATTCCGGCACCTGTTCGGGAGGCCGGTACGGGAATTGAATCTGCGCTGCTGGCCTTGTTCGGCATTCCAAGCCATCTGTTTAGCCCACTGTGCTAAACCAGCCTCTGCTAAACCAGCCCCTGGTGTTAACCTCCAGAATGGAAAATTCCACCGAATCATTAAGATTCTAGTGAAATAAAAAGTTATACAAAAGCACTTTAATAGGCTCTCTGAATACTTTAGTTACATGAGTAAGTGCATGATCTAGTTTTTGGCTGAAATGTGCAGACTCTGAGGATCTTAGGTTTTATGCTGTTAGCCGGCCTTAACAATGGTTGAGGAACTACAACATGATCTCAGCGTTCCTTGCAAGGAACCAAAATTGTTCTTAACTGTGCTGCCTATGATCAGGCCCGAATAATTAGTCCTTCAGTTAGAAACTGGGAATGTTGGATACTTGGTATCTTGATAACACTATATTTCAAGTGTTTTAACCTATCAGGGTACACACCAAGAGCTGGAAAGTGCTATTAGGATAGCTCTTTTACAGCCAGCAAAGATCTGGAGTACTGTGTACAGTTTTGGGTCTCCTTACTTGAGAAAGGAAGTACTGGCACTGGACGGGGTGCAGAGGAGATTCGCTAGAGTGATTCCTGAGTTGGGAGGGTTATCTTATGAGGAGAGACTGAGTAGACTGGGACAATACTCATTGAATTTAGAAGAATGAGGGCGGGTCTGATAGAAAAAAATAAAATTATGAAGGGAATAGATAGGATAGAAGCAGGGAGGTTGTTTCCACTGGCGGGTGAAACTAGAACTAGGGGACAGAGCCTCAAAATAAGGGGGAGCCGATTAGGACTGAGTTGAGGAGGAACTTCTTCAGCCAAAGGGTTGTGAATCTATGGAATTCCCTGCCCAGTGAAGCAGTTAAGGCTACCTAATTGAGTGTTTTTAAGACAAAGGTAGATAGATTTTTGAGCAGTAACGGAATAAAAGGTTATGGTGAGCGGGCGGGTAAGTGGAACTGAGTCCACAAAAAGATCAGCCATTAACTTATTGAATGGCGGAGCAGGCTTAAATATGGCTGTCTTCTCTGACAATCCAGCACTCTTCACTATTACAGTGAAATGCCAGCCTAGATTATGTGCTCGAGGTTTGAAGTGAAGTTTGAAGCCATAACTTTATAATGTAGAAGAAAACTGCTGTCTGCTGAGTCAAACTGAACAGCTAATTGTTGATCTCATTAAAAGCTACTTGTGATTATAGACAATTGGGATAAACGTCAGTCCAAATAATCCTGGTTGGCAGCCTCATCCACTAGCATTCCAAAATAAAAATCTGCATGCACACTGTTGGTGGGCATAATGCCTGCACTCTTAGCCATCTCTATGTGACTACACTTCCAACTAACTTTCTTTTGTTATTGCAGGTGGTGGATTTGTTAGTGTCAATGTGCCGATCTGCTCTGGAATCTCCCAGAAAAGTAGTCATTTTTGAGCCATATCCATCTGTTATGGATCCCCTTGATCATCGAAGCTTGGCATTTAACCCAAGGGTACTTTATTTTCCAGTTAATTAACATCTAGTTAATGACTCTCTCGTATAATGTTAATCTCCGAATGATTACTTGGTGTAATGAGTTAAAAATCAAGTGTTATGGGCGAGGCTTTTCAGAACCCCAAAATGTATCATGGAGTTCAACCAACCTCACCCTTTAATGGATTTGTTGCTTTTCCGAGCACGCGGCTTTTTCCCTAGGTGTGGTATTACAATCACGGACAAGTAGGTTTTTAAACACAAAACACTGTTTATTCCATGAACTCAACTTAACATCTTAAATAAACATTGGATCTCTTAACACGCCTTACTTCAAAGATAACTCAGAAAATATTGCAACAGTAAATAATTCCTTAAAATGTTCCTTCAAACTTCCAAGAGACTTAACACCTTTAAACAGAATCACATCAGGTTAAAGGATAAATATATTTTGTAGAATGGCAGAGACTGTCGCAAACTGGCTTTCTACTTTTAAACTGCTCTCAGCAAAACCAACCAGGTACTTTTTAGCTGCTCTCAGCAAAACCAAACTGCATAACTTGCAGCTCTCTGGAAACACACAGACACTGCTTTTAAACTGAAACTAAAAACCTGCAAAATGGCTGACCTGAGCTGAGCTCCACCCACTCTATGACATCACTGTTATCTTAAAGGTACATTGCTTAAACATCCAGTTCTTAAAGGCACTCTTGCATGACACAAGTCATAAAAATCATAGGTGCTGTTTTCTACTTTTGGATTCTTTGCCACAAAGCCTCACACATTGAGAATATGCATTGGGATATTGGACACAAAGGATATTACGCTGAAAACATAGGGCGGGATTCTCCCATGCCGTGCCGTATGGGAGAATCGCCGTTCGCGCCATTTTTCCCCGCGGCGCCGGTCCAACGCCGTTCCGCCATTCTCCCAAACGGCGAGGACGGCTTCATCGAGGTCGGCACTGTGCCTGCTGGAGAATCGCCCGAGGTACTAAGTACGGCGATTCTCCGGGCCCCCCGCTATTCAGCGACCCGGATGGGCCGAAGTCCCGTTCACGCCATCGCCGTTCACCCCTGGTAAATCAATTCCTCAGCCAGTCGTGCTGGCTGATGATGTGGAGGAAGGAGATGAGTGGCCGGCCTCACCGTAGGCAGCAGGAGATGGCTTCCACGGCCGGTGCTGGGGGGCAGTGGGAGGGTTCTCAGAGAAGGATGCTGCAATGCCCGGGGGGGGGGGGTTCTCAGAGAAGGATGCTGCAATGCCCGGGGGGGGGGGTTCTCAGAGAAGGATGCCGCAATGCCCGGGGGGGGTGAGGGGGTAGTAGGAGAGGGATGCCGCCATGCTGGGGGTGGGGGGGTTGGAGGGAGCATGGACTGGAGGAAGGAGGAGGGAACGGAGCAGGGGGTGTGGAAAGAAGGAGGGGGTGGAGGAAGGAGCGCGGGGTGAAGGAAGGAGCAGGGGGTGGGGAAGGGAGGAGGGGGTGGGGAAGGGAGGAGGGGGTGGAGGAAGGAGGAGGGGTGGAGGAAGGAGCAGGGGGTGAAGGAAGGAGCAGGGGTTGGGGAAAGGAGGAGGGGGTGGGGAAAAGAGGAGGGGGTGGAGGAAGGAGGAGGGTATGGGGAAAGGAGGAGGGGGTGGAGGAAGGAGCGGGGGTGGAGGAAGGAGCATGGGGTGACGGAAGGAGCAGGGGTGGGGAAAGGAGGAGGGGGTGGAGGAAGGAGGAGGGTTGGAGGAAGGAGCAGGGGGTGAAGGAAGGAGCACGGGTGGGGAAAGGAGAAGGGGGTGGAGGAAGGAGCAGGGGGTGCAGGAAGGAGCAGGGGATGGAGGAAGGAGGAGAGGGTGGAGGAAGGAGGAGGGGGTGGAGGAAGGAGAAGGGGGTGGAGGAAGGAGGAGGGGGTGGAGGAAGGAGGAGGGGGTGGAGGAAGGAGCAGGGGGTGGAGAATGGAGCAGGGGGTGTAGGACGGAGGAGGAGGTGGAGGAAGGAGGAGGGGGGTGGAGGAAGGAGGGGGGAATGGAGCAGGGGGTGTGGAAAGGAGGAGAGGGTGGAGGAAGGAGCAGGGGGTGGAAGAAGGAGCAGGGGGTGTAGAGGAAGGAGCAGGGGGTGTAGGACGGAGGAGGGAGTGGAGGAAGGAGGAGGGGGTGGAGGAAGGAGCAGGGGGTGTAGGACGGAGGAGGGAGTGGAGGAAGGAGGAGGGGTGGAGGAAGGAGGGGGGAATGGAGCAGGGGGTGTGGAAAGGAGGAGGGGGTGGGGGAAATGATGCCGCCGTGCTGTGGAGGGGGAGGAGGGGCGGGCAAGGTTATCCGCGGGAGCAACATGTTAGCCAGCCTGCCATGGCAGGACGATGGCGAAGGCACGCTTCGAAGTGCAGGTCATGCTGATGTGCCAAAGCAAATGGCGCCGCAATGAGGAGGGACGGGATTAAGTGGGTGGTGGACGGATACTGTGGGCAGGGCGAAGGTTGCATGTGTGTCGGCAGCGGTACAAGGCACCTGGGGCACCCATGTATCCCATGGGCCCTGGCTGTCGAGGTGTCAACGCGCCATCGTTAAACATGTTGTTGCCTCTCCTTCCCAAACCCCCCCCCCCTCTTCATGTAGTTCGTCATATTTGCGCACCAGCCAGCTATATTTGCCACCATGGCGGGAGCGGCTGCCCTGCAGGTAGCCATTGGCGCCGCCAACGAAGAAGGCTCAGAGCAGCTGCTGGAGCGGCTCATGCTGCAGGCCCTCCCGCCTGACAGGTGCAGGAGGAGGCGGAGTGGTACGATGACCACCACATCGTCGGCCATGCGGAGGACGAGGATTCGGTTCCTGATGGGGAGCAGGGGGAGGAGCAGGAGCAGGTAGTGGTGCCAAGGTCGAGTGTACAGGGACCGCATGACGTTCCAGGAGCTTCCGGATACGGCATGCAGGGGGAGACTCCAATTGAGTCGGGAGACCGTGACACATATATGCCACCTCATGGCGCACCCAGCACCACGTGGAACGGGGGGAGGACATGCCATGCCGGTGACCATCAAGGTTATGGTTGCCCTCAATTTCTTCGCCACGGGGTCCTTCCAGGCGTCGAGCAGGAACCTGTCTGGAATCTCGCAGGCATCGGTGCACCGATGCAACCGGGCCATCACCGACACCCTGTATGACATCGCCGACAGACACATAAATTTTCCGGAGGACCACGCACACCAGGCTGACCGGGGCAGCAGGATTCACCTCCGTGGCCGGGATGCCGATGGTCCAGGGGGTGATTGATGGGGTGCACGTCGCATGCGTCTACCCTCGGATAACAGGGATGTTTTCCTGACCAGGAAGGGGAACTACTCAATGAATATTCAGATGGTCAGTGACCATCGCATGAAGATAATGCACGTGTGTGCCCAGTACCCTGGCAGCGTGCATGATGCTTTCATACTGGCTCATTCTTTCATCCCTGCTATTTTCGAGGGACAACCCCCCCGGCTGAGGGGCTGGTTGCTGGGCGACAGGGGCTACCCGTTGCGGTCGTGGATGATGACGCCTATACGGAGGCCACAGACCAACGCAGTGACCCGCTATAATGAGGCCCATGCAGCAACCAGGGGTGTTGTGGAGAGGTGCTTTGGCCTCCTGAAGATGGGAGTCCGGTGCCTGGACCGCTCTGGAGGGGCCCTGCAGTGCCATCCCGACAGGGTCGGGCGCATAGTTGTGGTCTGCTGTGTGTTGCATAACATTGCCCAACAGAGGGGCGATGGCCTGGAGAAGGATGCACAGGGTGAGCCCGATGAGGGCGACGCCTCTGCACATGAGGAGGAGGAGGATGGGGCGGGGGGGCACAGACACGACCTGGGGGTGAGATATGGCCGGGAGGCGGCACAACAACACCGGCTAGGAGAGCAAGTACGCGAGGCGTTGATCGCTGCACGTTTCACTAACTAGGGGGAGGGCATCGCTGAGCTAGGCACTTGCACCACGGATCGCCCACAACCGCACCACCCAGCACCCCCCACTTCCTGCACCATCACACAACCCTACTGCCCACACCACCACTTTCACACCACCCTACACCTGCGGCACATCGTGAATGTTTTAACACAGTTGCTTGTGTCAGCGGGTGTGATCAGTGCCATGTTGAATGATGACAACCCTCTCTGCGATGAGCTGTGAGCTCCGGATCACTAGACAATGTCTGACTCATGGCCATAGCTAATCCCTCCATCTCGATGGACCCTGCATGTATCATGGACAACCCACCATATGGCCATGTGGGGTAGCTGGTGTTGGTGTGCTGAAGGCGACGGGGTGTTGGGGGGCGTTGTACAGACCTTACCGTTGTACAGAACTTCGACCCCCAGTGTCACTCAGTCCCCCTCATGACCCCTCAGGCACCGGACATAGCACAGAGACATCTAGGTTTGGTGTAACAGTGAGTTTAATAGTGACAGTCACATACAAGTGCCCTAGTCCCTACAACTAAGCTGTGCCCTGCACCCGTGCCAACCTACTACGTGTCTAACTTCTTGGCCCTACCACTAGGTCTTGGTGCTTCCCCAGACAGTACAGCAGGAGTGGAGGCGATGTTGGTCTCCTTCGGCGCGCGTTTCCTGGGGCGACACGGCTTGGATGGGCCAGGCTGCTCAGCGGGCATGCTGGATGGCGTAGTGCCACCCTGCACTGCCCGCTGCCCATCAGATGCACCAGGGACGGAACGGGGGGAGTCCAAGTGTTCCGGGACCTCCCTTGCTGGAGTAACCGCGATGGGCACCAGAACCTCCTCCTCCCTCGGGGAGCCCGGTGGCCCCCGGGCCTCACTATGGGGCGGTGGTGCGCGCAGAGACATGCACCCTGGCACCACCAACACATGGCGCTGCCAGTCCTGGAGGCCCGCTGTGGAATTGATCAGTGTCTGAACGTTCCCAGCGATGGAGCTCAGGGAGTGTGCCATCCCTGTCAGGGACTGCGCAACCTTACGCTGGGATTCTGCGACGCAACTAGTCCGCGGCCCACGTTAGGTGCCGTGTCCGGTGTGTTCGTCGACTGTCTGGACGTCCTCTGTGCGTCACTGTCCAGAGTCCCCGTCCTCTTTCCGTCACTGAACTGGCCCGCAGCCCTCTCCTCGTCCGACTCACGGCCATCAGTGTCCTCACTGTCCATCCTGTGTTCGTCCCTGTCATGTCTGTCTGTCCTCTGTGCGTTCCCCTCCAGTGCCACGGCCTCAGAGGAAGGCCCTCCTGTCAGTCTACCTTCCCCCCTCTGCCGTGCGTCCGTGGGGGTGGATGTGCTTGCAGCTGGACGGCGGGCGCTTCTCTGCGACGTCCCAGGACGATCGGCTCCTGGCCCTGGGGAGGACAGTGAGGCATGTATCGTTAGACACGTGGAGTCGGGTGTGAGGGGGTGGAGTGTTGGGAGGGAGGAGGTGAAGGGGGCATTGTGAGGGGGTGGAGTATCGGTGGGGTTAGGGGGTGGAGGGGTATGTGTCATGGGGTGGGTTGAAAAGGGGGGGCTTGGGGGCAGTGGTATGGGGTGCAGTGTGGGGGGAACGGGCTAAGGGGGTGAAGCCAGGCAGGGGAGTCTCACTTGGTCCTGCGCCTCTGACCTGGCATGGCACTACCTCCCGGGTGGCGGCTCCCCCAGTGAGGTCCAGAGCCCTCTGCTCATGGACAGTGAGAGGGTGCAGCACAGGTGATCCCCCTCTGTTTCTTGAACGCTCACGAAGGTTGTGAGCAGTCTTGTCCTGCGGGAGGGGGGGGGGGGGGAAGCATCAGAGTTAGGTGGTCAGCAGCAAGACGCGCAGATGTTGTCAACATTATGACTGGGCGGGGGACCCTGGGCACCACGCCATGGCAGCTCTCAGGGGGGGGTGTTGCCCATGTGGGTCGGGTACAACGTGGTGGCCCCAACCCCCACCCCCACCCCCACCTGCGTGGGCAGAGGGGGGGGTCCCAGCGAGACGTGGTGGGGGGAGGGAGGGAGGGATGGGGTGTGGCCCGGGGGAACCCTCGGGGTACTTACCCTGGCAGCCCTCATGAGGTCGTGGAGCTTCTTGCGGCACTGGCCTCCAGACCGGGGAGTGTGCCCCACAGCGCTAACCGCGGTGCCCACCTCTCACCAGCCGCGCCTCACGGTGCTGGCTGGTTGCCGGTGCCCACATCTTGGGCACGAGATGGCCCTGCGCTCTTCTACGGCATCCAGCAGCGTCTCGAGATCACTGTCCCGGATCCTGTGAGCGGCACGGCGGGGCTCAGCCATCTCGATCGGTCGGGTCCTGTGCGCAGATCGCGCACTTTAAATGATGCGGCGCAGCGTCAGCCGGGCGTATCGCAATGGCGCCGCCGATCTGGCGCCACGCCCACCACGTTTCTCGCAGCCCTGCTGCTGGCCCCTTTTTGGGGCCTGAATCGATCGTGCCCGCGGCCGTTTCGCGCCGTCGTGAAACGCAACGGTGTTCACGACGGCGTGGACACTCTGCCTCATTATCGGAGAATCCCACCCATAGTTCTCCCGATTTCTATTATTAATTAGGCAGAAAGTCAGCCATCCTACATAAAGGGCACGCTATCCTTCACATCCAGTATTTCCTTCTGGTGTGCAATAATACTACACGCCCGGACCAAACTAAATATTTATTTACATGTTTCAGCTTTTAGACCACTTGATCTAAAACATCCTAGGATTGTCAGTAGCAATTCAGAAAATCTAGAGCTTATAAACATTAGTTACTTCATTTAATACTTGGTTAATTTATTGTACTGGCTGGGCCTCATCACATTCTTAATGTACCTTGCTTAATTAAGTGCATCACGAGTAATTTGAGAGAAATAGGCTTGTTTCTATAATCATGTTGATCCTAATTAAAGTTCATGCAGCCAGTCCCTTAGCTATTGATTAAGTTTTATTTTGACCCACCACGCTTGCAAATGTCATCTCATCTCCAACTTCCCTTTCTTCTCCAAAGTCCTTGAATGTGTTGTCGCCTCCGAAATCCATGCCAGTCTTTGCAAAATTTATGTTTGAACACTTCCAACACAGTTTTCACTCTATTGAAATAACTCTTAATGAAGGTACAATGATACTCTCTGTGATTGTGGCTGTTTCTCCTTGTCTTTGACACTGTTGATAAGGATGGTGTCAACGGTGTCAGAGGTCGCAGACAGATTTGACAAATATCTAATGACAAATGGGACTGAAGGAAGTAGGACTGAAATATTCAAATATTCCTTGGGACTTAAGAATTCCTGTGTTGCTGGGGAATGTTGGGCGAGATTCTCCACTCCCACGCCGGTTGGGAGAATCGCCTGGGCCGCCACAATTTCCCGGGACGCCGGTCGACGCCCTCCCACGATTCTCCCAAGCGGCGTGAACGGCCCGGTCGAGTTCCGCAGGCCGGAGAATCGCCGGAGACACACAAAATGGCGATTCTCCGGCACCCCCGCTATTCTCAGGCCCGGATGGGTCAAGCGGCCAGGCCAAAACAGCGGGTTCAACCCGGCGCCGTCCACACCTGGTCGCTGCTGTCGGGAACAGCGCACGAACACTGGGGGGCAGCCTGCGGGGGGGCGAGGGGGGATCCTGCATCGGGGAGTACCTCAAATGCGGGGTGGACCGCGATCGGTGTCCACCGATCGTCGGGCCGTCCTCTCTGAAGGAGGACCTCCTTCCTTCCGCGGCCCCGCAAGATCCGTCCGCCATCTTCTTGCTGGGCGGACTTAGAGAGGACGGCAACCACGCATGCATGGGTTAGCGCCTGCCAACCTGCGCATGCGCGGGTGACGCCAGTTATGCGGCGCCGGCCGCGTCATCTATGTGGCGCCGCCTTTACGCGGGCGACAAGGCCTGGCGCGTGTAGATGACGCGGCCCCGGTCCTAGCCCATTGTCAGGGCCTGAATCGGTCGGGATCAGGGCCGTTTCGCGCTGTCGTGAACCTCGACGGCGTTCACGACAGCGCGGCCACTTCGGCGCGGGAGTGGAGAACCCCGCCCGTTATCTTTGGAGAACAGGGTTGAGTAACTGAATTGTGAACCAGATAAAAATTTCAAAGTTTACCTCAATTACCTCTTGGAATCTGACATTTTTATACACTACTCTCTAGGACATTAAATAAATCGGATAGAGTTCATAGTAGAATAATATGTATAATAAATGTGAAAAACCACAGGCTTAACGCTCCAAATGGCTTTTTCTCATTCCTCATTCGGGTCTTCATACACCTGGTTGTATTTAAATAAAATTGATTTCTCAGCATAAAAATGCAGGTAAGCAGAATTCCAGTGTTGGTGGTTGATGCAGAGAAAGTAGTTCGGAGTTTCACAGAGTTTGGAAGACTCTGCAGATATTTTAAATGGCAGCAGGACCCTAACACAAAAGTCCGACACCTATTTCTGAGTGATCCCATTTTTGCCCGTACGAGAAAAGGGTTCTTCACACAGGAGGGAAACCTAAACTGAGCACAGTTGAACTTGGTGCTGAGTTCAAACCAACATATTTTGACTGTTCTGAGGGTGGCAACCCATGTTGTGGAAGTAATGAATTGATGGAATAATCAAAATGCTCTTGAAGATTGGATCAGATCTGTTAAGTGTCATTCTGATATTTCTTTAAATGCCCTGCTCTTTTTTTTTTAATGTTTCCAATTAAGGGACTATTCAGTGTGACCAACCCACCTACCCTGCACATCTTTGGGTTGTGGGGGTGAGACCCACGCAGACACGGGGAGAATGGGCAAACTCTATTCGGACAGTGACCCAGGGCCGGGATCAAACCCGGGTCCTCGGCACCGTGAGGCAGCAGTGCTAACCATTGTGCCACCGTGCCATCCTGCCCTGCTCTTTAAATTATAAAAAATAACTAGCTGTAATAGTTTTTTTTTTAAACGTTGCTGAACTGCTTTGATTGACAGGTCAGCCAGTGTATCTTCTTTTCTAGCTGTTTCTCTGTCTTTGTTAGCAATTCCCTAAAATCTATTAACTATGAATGCCTGCTTGAGCTTCAAAAGCTACAATCATCTCAGCAGTGGGTTCAGAGTTCACAGTTCGATTTACATCTCAAAGAGGCTTTTAAAGGATTGGACAATGAACAGAAGTTTTTTTTGTATGACATTAACCACTTGAGGAGGTTTAAAAGTTTTAAATACACACAACAGAAACATACATGCACATACACACATGCACACCCTGCCCAACCACTTGTAATTCAGGGCACGTTTTACTGAGGCAGGTCCAGCAGGTTGGGAAACCTCCCAACTTGAGCTACCTAGCTCGGTAGTCAGAATTCCGCTTACTATGGCAACATTCAGGAATGGATTGCATATGTGCAATAGAGAAAAATAAATTAAAGGAGAATTGGAAAGCGTGCGTAATTATAGTCCAATCTTTTGTTCATATAAAACGGAGACATTAACCAATCGGGCCGAATGGCCTATCTCAGTGTTATAACTGTGATGTGTTTCTGTCGAATGGGTACAAGATTGGGGCATCCTTCTACTGTTAATCATCGTCTTACCTTTATTGTGAACCCTATTCTGAATCCTTTTTCCCACTTTGAACTAGAAAAAAGACTATGAACGATTAGTTAAAGCACTGGACAGCATCACATCCATCAGGGAAATGACCCAGGTAAGGCCCAAGGCTTGTAATCAAACATTAGACTGCATTCAGTGGTAGCAAAGCTAAAGGCTACAGCTTTAAACTACATTTCTGTTACCATTAATAGGATAAGTCGACAGAAGTGTTTTTCTGCTCAAATTTTCCCATCTCTGAGAAAAAAATGTTTGTCGCTGTTTGCAAAATATTACCAAATGACTTGTCTCTTTGAGACTTGCCATTCCTTAAACCTTTAGTTGCTTCAAGATATATATGCTTGTGAAAAAGTACAATATGGCCTGTACTTTGTAACAGCTAAGGAGCTGAAATGGAACTATTTAACCTTGGAAAGATCTCAACTGAGTGATTATGTATTAACATTCAGCAAGTAATGTGGATTTTAGGATTCAGCTGCCTCCAGGTTGGCTTCCATTCTTATCTAGAGAAAAAAATGATAGTGGAGCGAGTATAAGCACAGTGGATTATACATGGCCCATCCAATTTTATATATACTAATAATCTTATTATTGTCACATGTAGCCTTACATTAACACTGCAATGAAGTTACTGTGAAAATCTCCTAGTTGCCACACTCCGGCGCCTGTCCGGGTACACAGAGGGAGAATTCAGAATGTCCAATTCACCTAACAGCACGTCTTTCGGGACTTGTGGGAGGAAACCCGAGCACCCGGAGGAAATCCATGCAGACACAGGGAGAATGTGCAGATTCCGCACAGACAGTGACCCAAGCTGGGAATCAAAGCTGGGACTCTGGCGCTGTGAAGCAACAGTGCTAACCACTGTGCTACCGTCCTCATCCAATTCAGAGAAAAGGAGAACCAACATGCAAATCTCCATGAGGCAATAAACTCATTGATATTTCATATAAATGTGAGAAATATATCCAAATTAACTAACTTGCTTTAACTATTCACATATTCGCTGTTCTCGGAATATCAGGGGCAAGATTCTCCGACCCCCGCCGGGTCGGAGAATCGCCGGGGGCTGGCGTGAATCCTGCCCCCGCCGGTTGCCGAATTCTCCGGCACCGGAGATTCGGCGGGGGCGGGAATCGCGCCGTGCCAGTTGGCGGGCCCCCCCCCCCCCGGCGATTCTCCGGCCCGGATGGTCCGAAGTCCCGCTGCTAGAATGCCTGTCCCGCCGGCGTGGATTAAACCTCCTCTCCTACCGGCGGGACAAGGCAGCGCGGGCGGGCTCCGGGGTCCTGGGGGGTGCGTGGGGTGATCTGGCCCCGGGGGGTGCCCCCACAGTGGCCTGGCCCGCGATCGGGGCCCACCGATCCGCGGGCGGGCCTGTGCCGTGGGGGCACTCTTTTCCTTCCGCCTTCGCCACGGTCTCCACCATGGCGGAGGCGGAAGAGACCCCCTCAACCGCATGCGCGGGGATGCCGTGAGCAGCCGCTAACGCTCCCGCGTATGCGCCGCCCGGCAATGTCATTTCCGCGCCAGCTGGCGAGGCACCAAAGGCCTTTCCCGCCAGCTGGCGGGGTGGAAATCAGTCCAGCGCGGGCCTAACTCCTCAACGTTAGGGCTCAGCCCCCCAAGATGCGGAGGATTCCGCACCTTTGGGGCGGCGCGATACCGGACTGATTTGTGCCGTCTTTGGCGCCGGTCGGCGGACATCGCGCCGATTACGGAGAATTTCGCCCCTGATGTTTCCCAGTTCTCCCATCATGCCACCTTTTGCCGTGAAATATTTTCTTGTCAATCTCCTGTTCGCCACCGAATTTGTAACATTGTTTACATACACAGATACATAGAAGATAGGAGCAGGAGGAGGCCTTTTGGCCCTTCGAGCCTGCGCCGCCATTCATCACAATCATGGCTGATCATCCAACTCAATAGCCTAATCCTGCTTTCTCCCTATAGCCTTTGATCCCATTCTCCCCTAGTGCTATATCTAGCCGCCTCTTGAATATATTAAATGTTTTGGCATCAACTACTTCCTGTGGTAATGAATTCCACAAGCTCACCACTCTTTGGGTGAAGAAATGTCTCCTCATCTCTGTCCGAAATTGTTTACCCTGAATCCTCAGATTGTGACCCCTGGTTATGGACACACCCACATTGGTAACATCTTCCCTGCATCTACCCTGTCTAGCTCTGTTAGAATTTTATAAGTCTCTATGAAATCCCCCCTCATTCTTCTGAACTCCGGCGAGAACAATCCTAACCTAGTCAATCTCTCCTCATATGACAGTCCAGCCATCCCTGGACTCAATCTGTTCAACCTTCGCTGCACTCCCTCGAGAGCAAGAACATCCTTCCTCAAAGAAGGAGACCAAAACTCCACACAACATTCTAGGTGTGGCCTCACCAAAGCCCTGCATAATTGCAACAAAACATCCCTGCTTCTGTGCTCAAAACCTCTCGCAATGAAGGCCAACACACCATTCGCCTTCTTTACCGCCTGCTGCACCTGCATGCTTACCTTCAACGACTGGTGCACAAGGAGACTTACTTGTGTAAGTGATAACCCCACCACACCTCCCGCCCCCCCACCCCCCTGTCCCTCACTCTCTTCTTAAAAACTGTTCATCTGCAACACGTTCCAATTCTGATGCAGAGCTACGCTTGAAATATTAACACTCTTTCTTTCCTTACAGGTGCTGCCTTTCTTGTTGAATGTTTACATCATTTTTTTTTTGCTTATGTTTGAAAAATGTATTTGTTAATGTGTTCTCTTAAAGAGCACTGGGGTAGAATACTTTGAACAAGATGTACTGTCCTAGAATTTCAACAGTTTTCATTGATATTGAACCGCTAACGTGGTAAATCATTCCAAGGTGCCATTTTTATATTTTGCACATTCAAACTTGCTTTTTATTTTGTTTTGTTAATGTTTTGTGCTCCAAAACTAAATGTTATTTCCAATTAGATAATGTCTAGATGATGCTAGAATCTTGCAGGAAGGAAATTGTTTGGCATTCCCTACTCTACATCCATTCCTATTATTTTGTTAGTCCCTAATACTGATGTTACACATTACACATTGAAATTGTAAAACACTGTATGGATTATATACTGGGATTGTGGCAGTACCTTTGTAGAATGTGAAAGGGGCTGCACGCATTGAAAATTACCATCCAATACACATTTAGAGGTTTTCAAGATGTGACCCAGAAACTTCTGCAGATAGGTGACCTTCAGCAAATGTAGCCGAATGTCATGAGCGATCTCCACGTTTTTGATAAACCCATTAAAATCATGATTCAATTAAGTACAACAAAATAATTGTGGAGGTGACATTAAAAAGAACATGTCATGGTCAGATGGAAATGAAGATGTTGATTTCCATGCCTGAGGCTGACGCAGTAATTTTATGCTCTGTAACTGTTCCGGGCATGTCCTTTTGTATAATGTGACACTGTGGCATTAACAAGGTAGAAAATTGCTTTTAGGGAAGCAAACAGAAAAATCCTTGAAATTAAATAGAAAACACTAGGCATATCACAATAAGTCTTCTGACATCTGGAAAGAGGTAGATAAATGTTTGAGAAAGGGAATTTTAATTAGAATTTAGAAATATTAATTTAGTTCATATTCTATTGGACTTGGTGTGTATATTCAGTTTCCTACTTTTATTTCAATATACTGTGATGATATATTCACAATTGGAGTACATAAAGTACACTGGGAGAAAAAAAATCAACTGTTTATTTTCTTTTTCTTGATAGGCACCATACTTGGAAATCAAGAAACAAATGGACAAGCAGGATCCTCTGGCACACCCTCTGTTACAGTGGTACTTTTACTTAAATATTGACGAGAAGATCTTAGGGAAAGAAAAACCAAGGTTCCTGTAGTCCCTTCAGTTCAATCTGCTCAAATTTGTGGACTTGGATCAATCTGTGTACCGCAATATATTTTTCTTGCAATTGTTCAATGATGCTATCTGTCCAATCAGATTTATCCATTAAACATATGCAGCTTTTTTTTACTTGCAAGTAATTCAATTAAGCTTATTACAACGTCATTTATTGCAGTCCAATTATGCTAGCCTCCCTGCTCAGAGACACATTGACTTATCTCCACAGAGCATTTTCCTGTTTACGCAGTGGGTTATTTTCCTTTATGAGCAGCCAAGTCTGAATTGATGGCACCACAGCTACATGCCTTTGGTCACTCAACAAGCTGTTTTTATATCATTTAATTATTGACCCATTTTAAAAAATTATTCTCTTGTAATTGCTCGGTTTATTTAAATCAAGGATGTAAAATAACACCTTGTTTCTCTTTTAACCAGGATTATTTCAAGTAACAGATCACATATTGTAAAATTACCTGCAAACAGGGTAAGTGACTTGATCATAATACCCAAGGTGAGATACATGAAAGCCAGTTTGATTTTTTTTTTTTGCAATCCTGTAAATAAGGATGTCAGCTGTCACCCCTTCCTCTGTTCACTTTTTAACTAAATGAAATGAACTATAATCTGTGGACCACTGCAGGAAGGGAGCATTGCTGAGATGGATATCCACAATACTGTAGCCAGAGCAGCAAGTTGTGCAATTCATTCCTGTTCGAAGGTATCCCTGACAAGGCCAGCATTTATTACCCGCCTCTAATTACCTTTGAGAAGGTGGTGGTGAGTGGCCTTCTTGAACCATTGCAGCCTGTATGGTATATGTAATCGCAAATGCTGTTTGGGATGGATTTACAGCTTTTAGGCCCAGTGACAGTGAAGAAACAGCAATATATTTCCAACTCAAAATGATATGTGGCTTGGACGGGAACTTGCGGGTGTTCGTGTTGCAGTGCAACATGTGTATGGTACGCACTGTGAACATAATGGATTGAAGTTTATGCTCCCCGTCAGTGGGTTTGAAGTTGGAGGAACACATAAAATCCATCAGGTGACATTCTCCCACCTCTCTGCTGCCCCTGGTCTTTCTGAAATTTTATTGAGGTTACGGAGATGCATTTTGGGCCTGTTGTGGCCCTTAAGTGACTAATAAAGGCCACTTAATGCTCTCATCCTACCACTGCTGGTATTTGGCCTGTGGTGGGGGGAGGACCATGCCATGCAGGAAGCCCAGCAGCATTAGCTGTACAGGCTGGTGACAGGAAAGGAGAAGGCAGAAATCTCCATTGCGGGCTCACTGGGCCCATCTGAGACACCTCCTTAAATGTCATTCACCCCCCTTTAGCCACTGCCAATGGCCCTTTGAACCCAGCTCTCCACCCCTCACCGAGATCCCAGAATCTGGACTTAACTGGGCTCCTCAACATTGGGGGGGGGGGGGCTGTAGTCCCAGCAGTAGCCACTGCTCCTGGTTGGCACTGTTGGGACTACACAGCTGGTGACCATCCAATTGGTCAACAGCTCTCCTGAGAAAGGGGCAGAAGCCCAGCTTTAAAATAGTTAATGCTGCTCCCAGTGTTACATGGCTGCGGGGAGGCAGTCGGGATTGTAGACAGGTTCCCTCCTGAGTTTTTAGTCGCAGGAGGGTGGGCAATGGGGATTATGGTGCCCTGCAAATTCTAACCCAGTGTGCCAGTGCTGGAGGGAATTAATAGTTAAGGTGGAGCCAATCAAGCAAGCTGCTTTATATTTTTGATGCTAGTTGCACTCACCCAGGCAAGTGGAGAGTATTGCAACACATTGTGCCTTGTAGATGGTGCACAGCTTTGGGAAGTTGGGAGGTGAGTTACTCCCCACAGAATTCCCAGCCTCTGGCCTGCTCATGTAGCCACAGTATTTATATGGTTAGTCTAGTTAAGTTTCTAGTCATCACACCAAGGTGCTGAATTTTCTATTCTTTCCACAAAAAATGGAAGAAATGTCTTTCATGTTGACGGAATTAAATGACAATCCAAATTGCTGGACTGCATGGTTCTGAATGTACGTTATCTCGGAATGTGATTCGATTAACAGCAATTAAAATGCAAATCGTCTGCAGGAATGGTCCTTCAATGCTTATCAAACAGCTATAGTGAAGTTTTTAACTGTCAGATAATTTATAAATTTCAGTACGTCAGTTATAAACTTCTAAATGTCAGACAATTATGCTGTATAATGTGCAATTGTGTTGAAGAATGGAATGAAATCAGCAACATAAATCTGTGTTGGACAATGACATTTATAATAGGAGAAGATTGGTTATTGTCTCCACTATCCACATGTCAGGACTTAAAGCAGAGATAGTTTCAATCACGTTTAATTCCCCTGAGGTGAGAAGATTGGAGAAACAAGGCCAGAGACCCCTAGATAATGAAAGAGACAGAGAGTAAGATGAAGCTGATATAGGATTGATAATGCACATGAGAATCGGGCTGAATATAGAAAGTTCAAAGCGCGAAAGGAAAATGAACCAAAGAGGGAGTTCAAGTGTGGGGACTAGAAAGTGGATTTGCATATGGAGGTAGTGGGCATGGGTGAGGTATTAAATTAGTAATAAAAGCACAAAATTCCGGGAATACTCAGTAGGTCCGGAGCATCTGTAGAGAGAGAAAAGGGTGGGATTTTCCTTCCCCTCTGCGGCATGTTCTGCAGCAGTGGAGGGCGGCTCACCAACGACTGACAGTGGGATCTTCTGGTCTTGCTGTTGTCAACAGTGGCACCCTGTCAGTGCCCATGCCAGCTGGCAATGCCACCTGGGTACCTTGGCAGTGCCAGGCTGGCACCCAGGCAGCACTGCCAGCATGCACCAGCAGTGCCAGGGCACCATCCTTCCCAAAAGGAATGCAGCTGAGGGCCTCTAATCCCTTGGGGACCCCATGAGTGCCGTTCCATCTGGTCCCTGTTTGTGGGGATCAGTGCTGAACAGTGTGAGCCTGAGGCCTCCAAGGTGAAGGGGATGGATCCCAAAGCCTCAGGTACCTCAGGAATCTGCACATTAAAGTGAGACTAACTGTCTTGCTTTAATATGCAGATTTGCTATAAAGTGATACATCCCACAATGGGAGGGATTTACATTGGAACACCTCACAAGATTGTGTTGAATCTCGTGAGGTGTTGCGAGCTGGGTATATCCCTTGAGCAGGGTCGCCCGGCTTTTATCGGCCACTCTGGGCCGTGGCGAGCTGCTTTTCAGGCACAGCGCTGCCATTGGATTGCGACCCAGGTGTGGTCTCACCAAGGCTCCGTATAGCTGCAAAGCCATCCTTGCTCCTGTGCTCAAACCCTCTTGCAATGAAGGCCAACACTCTATTCGCCTTCCCAACTGGTTGCTGCACCTGGATGCTTGGTTTCAGTGATTGGTGTATAGGACACCCAGGTCCCTTTATACATCAACATTTCACAATCTATCACTATTTAAATAATACTCTGCCATTCTATTTTTCAAAACAAATTTGATAACTTCACACTTATCCACGTTATACGGCACCTCCCATGTATTTTCCCACTCACTCAAATTGTCCAAATCGCTTTGATGCTTCTTAACATCCTGCTCATCGCTCACATTGCCACCTAGTTTTGTGTTGTCACAAACTTGGAAATATTACATTTGGCTCCTTCATTCAAATCATTGATATTGTGGTCGGGATTTTCCTCCCCCTCCGCGGCAGGTTCTGCAGTGGCAGAGGCCGACTTATCAACGACTGACAGTGGGATCTTCTGGTCTTGCTGTTGTCAACAGGATTTACGCACCCCTCGCCGCAACAAAACCTGCAGCAGGGGTGCATGTCTGCGGGACAGTAAGATCCTGCCTGCATGAATGGCCAGAAAATCCCACCCTTGAATTTCCTGTTGTGTGTTTGCTTAAAAAGGAATGTGTAACTGTTGCAATGTGTGCATTCATTCCTCAAATATTAGCTATTGCCTATCCACCGGCATGCCTTTTAATGAAGGAGCAGGAAAGGACATTACACATGGGGGAAAAGGGCAGGATCTTCACACGGTACGATATACACAGGTGCATGGGGGGGGGGGGGGGCGGTTTATAAGGAGAGGGGTGAGGTGGGCTGTTCATTTTGGACAAGGAATAACCGGGGCCCAAAGCCTGCCACTCTGAAAAAGACGCATTTTTTTTCTTACTCTCTGTTTCCTGCCAATATATTACCCCCAATCCTATATGCTTGAATTTTACACACCAACAATCTCTTATGTGGGTCTTTATCAAAAGCTTTCTGAAAATCCAAATACACCATATCACTGGCTCTCCCTGAAAAGCAAATTACTGCGGATGCTGGAATCTGAAACCAAAAAGAAAAAAGAAAATGCTAGAAAATCCCAGCAGGTCTGGCAGTACCTCCCTACAGATGCTGCCAGACCTGCTGAGATTTTCCGGCATTTTCTTTTTTCTTACTGGCTCTATCTTACTATTCTACTGGTTACATCCTTAAAAAAATTCCAGTAGGTTTGTCAAACGTTGCAAAAATTCATGCTGACTTTGTCTGATCCGTTGATATTTTCTCAGTGTCCTGTTGGCGCATCCTTTATAATAGGATTTTATCCCACTACTGACATCAGGCTAAATGGCCTCTAATTCCCTGTTTCTCCTTTTTTAAATAGTGGGGTTACATTTTCCATTCTCTTTGGATCTCATACCCTCCTTAATTTATTTTATTCGCCATGATTGGACTGTTTTTCCTGTTGTGTGTTTGCTTAAAAAGGAATGTGTAACTGTTGCAATGTGTGCATTCATTCCTCAAATATTAGCTATTGCCTATCCACCGGCATGCCTTTTAATGAAGGAGCAGGAAAGGACATTACACATGGGGGAAAAGGGCAGGATCTTCACACGGTATGATATACACAGGAGGCTGTTCATGGGGGGGGGGGTTATAAGGAGGGGGGTGAGGTGGGCTGTTCATTTTGGACAAGGAATTGGAAGGGAGTGGTCACAGGGAGGGAATTAGAAAATAAGGAGCGGCATGGTGGCACAGTGGTTAGCACTGCTACCTCACAGCTCCAGGGACCCTGGTTCAATTCCGACCTCGGGTAACTATCTGTGTGGAATTTGCACTTTCTCCCCGTGCCTGTGTGGGTTTCCTCCGTGTGCTCTGGTTTCCGGCCACAGTCCAAAGATGTGCAGGCTAGGTGGATTGGCCATGCTAAATTGCCCTTTGTGTCCAAAAAGGTTAGGTGGGGTTACTGGGTTATTGGGATAGAACAAAGAAAAATACAGCACAGGAACAGGCCTTTTGGCCCTTCAAGTCTGTACCGGTCAAGGTACCAACCTTGGCCAATAACCCTCAGCACTTGTGCCGTATCCCTCTATGCCCATCCTATCCATGTATTTGACAAGATGCCAAATGGGTGGAAGTGTGGGCTTAAGTTGGGTGCTCTTTACAAGGGCGCGATGTGCCAAATGGCCTCCTTCTGCACTGTAAATTCTATGATTCTCTGATTCCCAATCTATCACATCCAACTTGCCCCTCAAACCTTCATTGTTTCCTTTGTTTAGAGTTAGGACCTTCTTTTCGGCTTGGACTTCCTCACTTTCCATTAGTGTCCAAGGATGTAGAGGTTAGGTTATGGGGATAGGGCAGAGTGGGCGGGGCAGTGGACCTGGATAGAGTGTTGTTTCAAAGGATCGATGCAGACTTGAAGGGCTGAATGGCCTCCTTTTGCACTGTAGGGATTCTATGGTAATGTTTCCCAGCCCTTATTGCTTCTTGACTCCACCCAGACTGATTCTGCATCTTGATTTTCTGAGCCAATTTCCTCTCACACTATTGCACCCTTTACCACCT
This sequence comes from Scyliorhinus torazame, assembly GCF_047496885.1. NCBI lineage: Eukaryota > Metazoa > Chordata > Chondrichthyes > Carcharhiniformes > Scyliorhinidae > Scyliorhinus > Scyliorhinus torazame. Next base: position 245,064,919 of record NC_092709.1, on the reverse strand, counting down.
CACCGCCTTTTCCCTTTTGCCTATCCTTCCAAAATATTGAATACCCTTGGATATTCAGTTCCTAGCCTTGGTCATCTTGCAACAATAGCTCCATAATTGCTATATCGTACCCGTATACATCTATGTGTGCTGTTAATTCATTTACCTTATTATGAATGCTCTGTTGACTCAACTACAGTGCCTTTAGACTAGTATTTTTGACATTTTTACACACTTTTTTCTATCTTTGTTTCCCTCTTTTGTGTCTCCCCGCTCAGTTTCCCACCCCCCTGCTACTCTAGCTTAAACCTTCCCCCTCAGTAGTGACAAATGCCCATGTGGGGATATTGGTCCTGGTCCTGCTGTGATGCAGCCCATCCAGCTTGTACAGGACCTTTCTTGCCCAGACTCAATCCCATTCTAAGATTCTATCAGCCTGAACTGATTTTACACAAGGTACAGCTCTCCAACTTGTCAAGCTGTTTGTTTCCGAAGTTGTACAATGTCAGAATATGTCAGCAAAGCACTGCTGTATTTACTGTAGTAAGATTGTAATAACATTTGTCACCTTATTCTTTCACGCAGCAACTAAAATTCATGCACACTCCACACCAGTTCCTGCTCCTTAGCAGCCCACCGGCCAAAGAATCCAATTTCAGGGCAGCAAAGAAACTTTACGGGAGCACTTTTGCATTTCAGTGAGTTTCATTCTCTAAATCTCTGAAGATATGAATCATGTCCTTCATAGTTAAAAAAAATAATTGTAAACTATATTATAGAAACACTGAAATGTTTTCTTTGTATTTGCTTGAATATGTGTAAATGGTTTTAAACACCATTTTTTGAATGGAAGTGTTCAAATAAAAGAATGCCTTTGGGAGATTAAAGACAGGACCTATTTGTTTGAGTTCAGTAACAATAAAGGAGTTATTACACTACATGGTGTTCTTTATACCCATCAAATAATGTGGGAAGATGATAAAAGAGCTGGAAGAACAATAACATTTGACTGCCTTTCTGTTAAATGGGATTGCGCGAAAGGGAGATAAGGAAAGGAATTTCTGAAAGTTCTGTCCTGGGGAATTTTCGGTATTTTTCTTGCCTAGTAAGGATGGAGACTTTGCCAGGTCAAGTCCTGCGGAAGGAAGTGGGTCAAATGGAGAGTGTCTCATTTGAGGAGCATCTTGAGAATAATGATCACAGTATCGTAGCTTTTAGATCAATTATGGAGAAGGAGGAAGACAATTTAGAACAGCAATATTTATCTGGGAGATGGCAAACTCACGAGATGTCTGCCCCAGATAAAGTGGAGTCAGAGACTGGCAGGCATAAATGTAATGGAGCAATGTTTTGGTACAGTCTTGTGTACTTTCCCAAGAGGGAGAAGGGAGGGAAAGAAAGGATTTAGAGTTAAGAGGATGACACAAAAGAAAAGGGGCGAGGTGGTAGGTGACATAAGTTTGCTTGTTAATTCAAAGGAAAACAAGCTGAATATAAATACCATAGAGTGCAGACTTGCCAAACCAAATGGCCTCCTCCTTTGCTGTAACCATTCTGTGATTCTGAGAAGTGTGTTTGGACAAACTATGAGTCGCAAAGAGACAGTCAGAGAACAGAATGGTGGTTAATATAAAAGGAAATCCTAAAAGTCTTGTATCTAGGCATAACAATAGAAAAGGGTTGCCAAGGGATCTCTCAGACTGATTAGGGACCAAAGCTATGGTAAATGATGAGGTTGCATGGATACTGGACAGATAGATATAGAAAAAGAGGAAGTACTAGAAAGATTACTGGTACTTAAAGTACTTAAATATGTCACCCAGTTCAGATGGGATGCATCCTAGGCTGCAGAGGGAAGTAAGTGTAGAAATTGTGGGGATGCTGGCCACACAATCATCCAATCCTCCTTAGATACAGGGATAGGGCAAAAGTATTGGTGGGTTGCAAATGTTACATCCTTGTTTGAACACAGGAGAAGGATAAACCTGGCAATTACAGGCTAGTTGATTTAATACCAATGCTGGGGAAATTTTTAGAAATAATAATCAGCAGAATTCCTGTTGACAGCAGAGACCGCATTTACCTGAAAAACCTTTATTATAGTTACAGCATTGGAGGGTGATAAGCACTGAGGGAACATGGTAGCAATTGTTTACTTTGCATTATAGCACACAATGATTTTTTCAGCTACTGAAACTGCTTATGTTTTATATCTAGTGGCTCACATATAGAGAACTGGCACTCCATTTTAAGGAATGGTTTAATTGTCGCATCAAATACACGATTGCAGGTAAGATCAGGCATAGCAGTAAAGTGTACCAGTTAAGGGTGGTTCTGCACCTTCGCATACCCCAATGTGGATAACCACCCCGCCATGCAGCATATAATTTTCCATCTGTTAATGTTAATTGTTAGAACTTTTGCAGGCTCCGTACATGCGATTTGCTGAAATAAGCTCGCTTTGAATGTTTCTTCCCAGCAAGAGTCCCAGATCACATAATGCTATAAAAGTTCTTTGCAAAGCTTTGATATGATGAAACATAACATTCTCAAACAGTGTGTTAACACCATTAACATCATCAGCCCTGATATTGCTGCCAAAATAATAGCCTGTTTAATGGTCATCATTATAAATGTGTAAATCATCCCGCAACTCACGACGAGGAAGAGATAGCTGGTGATTTGTGAATTGCCGCACATTGTAGGATGGTTTGCGTCATTCAACTGAGAGCATCATAAGAACAGCACCACACTCTCAACCACACTGAGTTTGAAGAGGCTTCTGTGTTTTCACATCAATTTCCAATCAAACTCACCGGGGACGTTAGGGTAACAGTGCAGGTACCTCCTGAATGGGGATATTTATGTCCCTGCAATGCAAATTAATCTTTTTGGCCCAGAAAAGAACATTTCAAACTATGGAATAAAATTCCTGCCGGTAGCAAGGTGTTCAGAAATTTTTAACTTTAAAAATCTCGAGCATTTATATTATTTTTCCCACTCCCTTATTCAAACTTTATCTCTCTTTCTGTATTTGATTTGGCTTTCATTCACCCTATTTTTTTAAATCACATTTCTCCTGAATCCTTCTCAATCCTTCAATCGCATTAGTTCAGGAAATAGACTCTTGGTCCCATCATTCACTAACTATTATATTAACATGTTGTACTTCCGCAAACTTACAAGGCAACATTTTGAACTGAAGAGTGAGAGAAAAAGTCTACCTCACAGAGGAAGCCTTGCGATGCCCTATTCCAGCAAAGTCAGAGCTCTCCTCAGTATTGCACTCATGCGTCACCTAACCCTTTTGAACGAGAGCCAGAGGGGGACTTGAATCCGTGGCCAGAACTTTACACCCTCACCTCTGGCAAATTCTGAAGTGGGGGTGGGGAGGAAGAGAGAGAGCATTAAACTACACGGACAGGACCTGGTCACGATTTTATGCTGGGGAGAGCAGAGCCTCAGAATGGAAGACCATCCTTTCCCTACTGACGCCCCATAAGTGATCACCTAAGGGTGTTTTTAGGCTGGCAGGTGGATGCTAGATCAAGGGAGAAACCCAAACCTGAACAAATTTCAATCTCGGGCAGGAAGGGTGTGGGAGGATCTCCATCAGAAGCCCCCACTGAGGGCCAAGAGACGACTGACCCCACCCCCCCCTCCCCTGGCCTTACCTCCAACGTAATATCGAATACCCCCATTTTCCCCCTTGTGACCCCCTGACCTTCCCTGTGACTTTTTGGATGGCGGGGGCCAAGCCCTACCATCCTGAAAATTCCGGCCCATCATTTTCAAACTCAGAAGTGATAGTGCTACCCACTGTACCATCACTAAAAAGCAATAAAAAAGCCAGACTGCTGTGCCCCGGTCATTGGAAAGAAAGAACTAAAGCAAATGTGAGAATCAACGCACAGGAAATGCTGAATATTTGAAATAAAACCAGAAAACTTTGAGAATACACAGGAGGTCTATTAAATAATATGTTAAATAATCATAATGATTAAATAATAATAAAAAAATACACTGTGCTGAGTTTTTCTTACATTTTTCACCCAATTCTAAATGATTCTAGGATGGTCTGGAATGGAAGTTGTTCTTCTGGCTCCCTGATTATGGTCGCTTCCCGAAGAAACAGCAGACTTTGTAAGACAGGAGAAGAGTGTTAAACATTGAAATCAAGCAGAATCAATTGGGAGGCAATCAATTAAGTTCTGCCACCTAAAATAATAGCATTTCAGCTTGAAACGGCTTACACTGCCCAACAGCTAACTTAATCTGTTCCACTCCCTTCAGCCATCTAACATGACTCCCTACTTCCCAAAGCCTCACGCAGGTGGGAATACGCACAAGATGTCCACCTGAAAACCTTACAAACAAATTCACTGAGGTCAGCAGTAGATCCATCAAGCAGGCAAAATGTTTGTCCTTCCTCAGGTTCAGTGGCAAGGTTGCTACTGAAGGAAATGTGGGCCCTGCCTGTGAAAGTGTTTGACAGAACGTTTTTTCCATTTGGGGATGTGAGAGAGCTAGAAGAGATAGTATGCCATTCTCCATAAGTCACAGTCTGAATTGCTGCAATAGTGCAGTCAATTGAAATTTCCACCCTTCTGAACAAAGAAAAAAGTTCTACCTTAACTGGTAATGTTAAACATCCAATATGGAGATGGTCGAATGGCATGTTTTAATGCTGTAGACTCTGTAACTATGTATTCATGTAATTGTTCATTTGTTTAATTTTTCCCCTCCAATTTCTACAGCTTCATGGTGCAGTGTACGGGAATGGCATCTATCTTAGCCCATTGTCAAGTATTTCTTTTGGTTACTCAGGCAAGTATATTTTATCTCTAACCTAATTTGATGTTTTAAACCTGAACTCGTGTCCTAGGTCCAACCATCCTCAGCTGCTTCATTAATAACCTACCTTTCATCAGAAGGTCAGAAGTGCAGATGTTCGCTGATGACTGCACAATGTTCAGCAGCATTTGCGCTCCTCAGTCACAGAAACAATCCATGCCAAATGCAGCAAGACCTGGATAATGTTCAGGCTTGGGCTAACAAGTGACAAGCAACATTTGCGCCACATAAGTGTCAGGCAATGACTATCTCCAACAAGAGAAAATCTAACCATCGCCCCTTGACATTCAATGGCATTATCATTGCTGAATCCCCCACTATTAACATCCTGGAGGTTACCATTGACCAGAAACTCAATTGGACCAGTCGTATAAATGCTGTGACTATAAGAGTAGGTCAGAGGCTAGGAGTTCTGCAGCAAGTAACTCACCTCCTGACTCCCCAAAGTCTGCCCACCATCTACAAGGTGCAGGTCAACAATATGATGGAATACCCACCTCTTGCCTGGATGAGTGCAGCTCCGACAATACTCAAAATGGTCATCGCCATGCAGGACAAAGCAGCCGGCTCGACTGGTACCCCTTCCACAAACATTCAATCTGTCCACCACTGATGAACAGTGGGTGCTGTGTGTACCATCTACAACATTGTTTTTCAAACTTTTTTTCCCAGGACCTATTATTTCCAACCGGCCGACCTTTGCAAACCATGGCAACCAACCTTCGTGACAACATGCCACATTCACTTACCTTTAATGCAAAAGAAGAGCCTGCCTGGTTCTCATGGGGTGGAATTTACTGACCAACGTGCCGTGCGTTTTTCAGTGGCGGAGGCATCTGCTAGCAGTATGTAACGGTCCCGCCGTTGTCAATGGGATTTCCCGTTGACTGCACCCCTCATCATCGGCAAACCCGTGCGCTGGGGTAGCACTGGAAATTCCCGCCATCGTGAACAGTCGATAGATCACACCCATGATCTCACTACAATTAGGTTCAAAGGAGCAAAAGACAATGGACATATCAAATGCAGACTTCAGCCAGTTCCTTTGTGCCATCTTCATCTCTTTGAAAATAGAAAACCCAACCTCACACATGTAGGTCATTGTGAAGGGCAAAAGCAGCAAAATGCATATTTTACTCAGCACTGGATACTCCTGGGAGAATGCCGACAGCCTTGTGGGCTCTTGGTGTGTTTTTAATGTGGTATTATAGATCAGCTCGAGCAGCATAGTCTTTTCATTTGGAGTCAGCGCTAAGTTAATAACTGACTTTGAGGTCTCAACCTCAAAAGGAATTTTTCATCCACCACATTTCTTTCAAAATCTGAAACTTTCCCTCTCATTTTCTAGTACTTCCTTGCATATAACGCACATGGGCTTTTCATACTTATTTGCATTGGCACAATTGACAAAAGCATATCTCAAGAAATAATCTTTTTTTTCTGCTTTGTTTCCGAGTTAAGTTTTCTCTTTGTAGGCTGTTAACCAGAGTCCCTGGAGCTCTACACAGAGCTAGCACTAGCACTGCTCTGTCTGCCCTGGATTCGCCTGAGCAGCTCTCTCCATCAGATTCTGTTGTGAGACCCTGTCCACTAGATAAACTGCCTATTTGCGACTCCGACCATCTTTTACTTTGAGAAAACCCTTCGTTTTCATGGTTCACATGCCTTGCTTGCCAGCAGCTGGAAAATGGAAGCAACACTGCTCTGTGATTTGATGCCAAAAGCACGTACCTGAAGGGCGCATGACGTCAAATGTGTATGCTAGACATGTGACCTTCTCTCTGCTGCCGCTTCTGACCAGAAGACTTCACACAGCCTCATTTATTTTCATTTAAAATGGTGCCAACGGCTGCCATTCTCAATGTAAAAGCTGATGGTGGCCACTTGGGGCTTCTCCCACAATCGGGACCACTGTGGAAATTGCACGACCAATCACTTTGCGACCCTCCTGACACCCGCAGGTCACGACCTGCACATTGAAAAATCCTGATCGACAAGATGCACTGCAGGAACTCTCCAAGGCTCCTTAGGCAGCACCTTCCAAACTCAAGACCACGACCACCTAGAAGGACAAGAGCAGCAGATACCTGGGACCGCCACTATCTTGAAGTTCCCCTCCAACTTATCACCATACTGACTTGGAAGTATATTGTTGTTCCTTCACTGTCACTGGATCAAAATCCTGGAACTCCCTCCCTAACAGTGCTGTGGGTGTACCTACTCCACAGGGACTACAGCGGTACAAGAAGGCTTTTCTCAAGGGAAACTAGGGCTGGGCAATAAATGCTGGCCTAGGCAGTTTTGTCCACATCCCATAAATAAATAATAAAATCACCATTTGGCGGAATTTTCCATTATCTGCACAGAGTGCTGGCTGAGGCGTGAAAACTAGCATGCAACTCATAGACGGCAAAGTCGGAATTTTATCTCTAGATAATCCAACACTCTGCACAGAAAAGACGTGGAGGCATGACCCATGTCATCACACTGGTAGGGCAGGGACAGTAAAAATCAGCAGCGGGAATCCCAAAATCATGGACCCACTACATGTACCAGAGGAACCCCCTCCCCAATGGAGCTCCCTAGATTGTCTCCCCAGCACTTCCTCTGTGGGCAGTGCCAGGATGCTAGGGGGGCAGTGCTGGGGCAGCGTCAGGACAGTGCCACGGGGCAGTGCCAGGATACTGTCTCGGCATGTCCCTCTCCCACGGGGTCTATACTTACCTGTGCACCCCTGGCGACATCCTTTCATCTGGTTCACATTTTTGATATTTGTAAACTTCGCTGATGTGACATCACCAGCGGGATTCTTCATTCCTGAGTCTAAGTGTTAACGCCGGAGCAGGATTCATGGACCTCCACGACAGGAAAACTGGTGCCGCACCAGGACTGATTCAGCTACTGTTAAGGGGCTAGCACCGGCGCCACGTGGAACACAATTGATTCCAATGAGAAACGGTGCTGGATTCACCGGACCCGAAATTGACACTCAGGTGGCATAGGCACACTTCACTCCCCACACACGCTATCCCAGACAACAAGATGGCAGAGAGGAGGACGACCCAAGCTGGAAACCTTCCTAGACGCGGTAGAAGAGAATCGGTTGATCCTTACCCCTGCCCTGAGAGGAGGCTGCCAGCCGCGGCCATTCGGCACGCCTGGGCACAGGTGGCAGAGTCGGTGAGCGCCGTCAGCAACACTGTCCAAACCGACCAGCAGTGCCGAAAAAAACAACACAACCTCCTCAGGGCGGGTAGGGTGAGTAGGCAGCACTGTGCCCCTGGCTGTAACCCCCGTCCCACACACCCGGAACACTATTTCCCCCCCCCAAATACCTGGGAGGCATCCGAACCCACACCCTGCACCACATGCCGGCACCCATACAGGTTGCCCTGGCCGGGTGCCCTGGCCACTGAGGCCACCAGCTACCCACCCCCTGGGCTCCATGTGTCTTAACACTGTAATTTTCTGTTTCCCCCTACCCCCCAGGAGAAGGTCGCTCATAACTGCTGGGAGTGGAAGAAAACTGCAGGGAATCCACCGGACCTGCGGCCCCTCACTGTGGCAGAGCAGAGGGCCCTGGATGTGGTCGGTGGCCCAGAGGACAGGGAGATCGCCGGGGTTGAGGTCATCCGCGGACAAGAAAGTGACACTCTGCTGAGTTGCGGTTCCCCATGATACGTGTGTCAACCCCCCCCCCCCGCCCCCACACACACACACACACACCACCCAGGCCGGGAGAGGTAGGTGGGTAGCTAGAGTGTGAGGGTGGGTTGCAGTGTCCATGCCCCTGGCCAGTTCCCTCTTACCCCAGTCAGTGAACCTGGAGGTGATCAGAGCATCCCGTGCACGTTAACCCAGGCACATATGTCGTGCAGCCTCCCATGCCTGCCTGGGCCCCATGTCTTGCCCATCCGCCCCCTCATCCTCCTCATCGGACGAGGCCTGGCATTCATCCGCCTCACCCTTCTGCTGTGCGATGTTGTTGAGGAAGCAGCAGGCCGCCACGATGCGGGCGACCCTCTCAGCAACATACTGGAGGGCCACTCCAGAGTGGTTCAGGCACCTGAACAGCATCTTCAGGATGCCGAGACACTGCTCAATCATGCTCCTGGTTGCAGCATGTACGTAGTTGTAGCGAGTATTGGTGTCTCTCTGTGGCCTCCAGATAGGCATCATCAGCGATGACCGCATTGGATAACCCCTGCCGCCCAGGAGCCAAACCCCCCAACCGGGGGGGGGGGGGGGGGGGGGGGGGGAAGGGGGGGCATCTCGAACATGTCAGGAATCATTGAGTGTGCCAGGTTGAAGGCGTCATGCACACTGCCCGGGTATCGGGCACCGACATGCATGATGCACAGCTGATGGTCACATATCAGCTGCACATACACCGAGTGGAACGCCTTTCAGATTATGTAGAGCGGTCTGTCATCTGCAGGTGTTCAGGGGCATCACGGTGACGCAGTGGTTAACACTGCTGCCTCACAGCACCGAGGACCCGGGTTCGATCCCGGTTCCGGGTCACTGACCGTGTGGAGTTTTCACATTCTCCCTGTGTCTGTGTGGGTCTCACCCCCACAACCCAAAAAGATGTGCATGGGAGGTGAATTGGCCACTCTAAATTGCCCCTTCATTGATATTCTAAGTTTGTAAAAATGAAATCTGCCGTTGCTCATCGGAGGACACGCATCCCATCGATCAGCCCCTAGATCCAGGGCATGCCAGCGAACTCAGCTGTTCGGGCATCTTGGTGGGCTCAATCCACATTGAAATAGATGTATTGAACCGCCTGGGATATAGGGCCTCCGTGACAGCACAAATGCACCTAAGCATCGAGGTCTGTGAGATCCCGGACAGTTCCCCACTTGGCACCTGGGAGGGCCCTGTGGTGTAAAGATTCAGAGCGACCCAACGAGAGTCTTCTTTTCGTGTGTCGTGATATCTTGCACCAGGGTCACCTTTTCCTTTCACGGCGAATATGAGCAGAAAATCGCAGCTGTTATTTTCTACGCATGCTAATTTCCTTTTCTCATGGAATTTTCTTCAGTATTGTTTTGATTGATTGATTTATTGTCAATGTACCGCAGTACGGGAAAAGTATTTTTCTGCGGCCAAGGGGACGTACACAGTACGTACACAGTTTTTTTCAAAGCTCAGTGTTAAATGAAAGCTTATAGAAATGTAAGGAACCATAATGTATTGTTTGAGAGGGACTGTAACTCTCAACTGGTGCAATTGTAGACTATTTCTGGCTAAAAATCAAGGTCCTAAATATCCATGGGGTAGGAAGCTGCCCAATCGTAAGTGTTGGGATGCAGCCCCACCAAAATGGTCACCCAGGAAAGGTTGTTCATTTCTATATTAATGCTAAGGGGCTGTGGCACAATGGGTCCAATCTTGAGTGACTACAGTACACATAGGTTTAGAGAATCCAGCCCAATAGTAGAGTGGGGAAGGTGACAGAACCTCCTAGAAATAACAAGATGGTGTCCCAGCTCTGCCTTTTAGAAGGGAACCATATGAATTGTATTTTGAAATTCTAATCATCTTGTTGCATCTAGGCCTCAATCCTAACTTCTTTCTTTAAATGTGTCCTACAACTTACAATGAGGTATATGATACCATATACCTATATCAGTCACATGCCAGGACCTGCATGGGATGTACAGATTTGATATTTTGACCTAGAAATTTGGCAGTGTCCATTTTTGGCCTCCTCACCCGCAGAATGCTGACAGCCAACTTCCAAATGAGGAGGCAAGGAACCATGAATTTTGGGCCTCACACCTCTTTATCATGTAGAATTTGGCACAGTCAGAACTCACTCAGGTTCATGTGTCAATGTATAAATAAGTGATTGGGTAAGATCGTTGGGTCTGGAGGGGGAATAACTGAGCGTCAGTGTGAAGTCAGGTTAGCACAAGGAGGCTGATAAAGAACATCGTTGAGATCTGCAGTATTGTTGGTAATCCTTGGAGTGTGATCATGGGTGTGGTTGTTAATAGGGTGGGAATGAAGATTGGAGTGACATTGGTGGGGTTAGAGATGTAAGAAATGGCCAGGCGGTTGGGGCTGTGGCATACCAGAGTTTGGAGGGTGGGGGGTGGAGGGTGGGGGGGAGGGGTGCGGGCGGGGGGCGGGGGGGCGGGGAGAGAACCAAGAGGTAGAGTTAAGGAACAAGTGGCAGGATTCTCCCACCGGAGCTGAGTTATCATAGATTATCATAGAATTTACAGTGCAGAGTTGCATCCGAGTTTCGCTCACGCTGAGAGTGCAAATTGGGAAGCACATTTTGGACCGTGGAAGGAAACCGGAACACCCAGAGGAAACCCACATAGACACGGGGAGAACGTGCAGGCTCTGACCCAATCAGGGAATCGAACCCAAGTCCCTGGAGCTGTGAAGCAACAGTGTTACCCACTGTGCTACCGTGCCGCCCCACCATCCGCCTCCACACCAGAGCCTCCACCCTTATTTCCTCTTCACCTCACCCCCAAATATTGCACACCAACAGCAATCTTTGAGGTGGATGGAAGTTGTACTTGAAGGAGAAGAAATTTAAACAGAAGGCCGTATCTGGGGCGGGATTCCCCGGTCACCGACACCAAAATTGCGTTTGCCAATTGGCTGGAGAATCCCTGTTCACGCCCGAATTGGGGGCGGCACCGCTTTTGTGATGCTCCGCCCCCTCCAAAGCACCGCACGCCGTACCGACGGCCTCAGGACATTGCCTGAGGCCCACCCCCGATGCTCCGACCCGACCAGTCGAGTTCCCGACGGTGTCAGTCACATGTGGTCTCATCTGCCGGGAACTCAGTGTGGCGGCTGCGGCCTCAGTCCATGTGCCGCCACAGTCGGGGGAGGGCTGATCTGCTGTAAGGGGGGACTTTGCCAGGGGCTGGGGGCACTGTTGGAGGTGATCAGGGACACTCAAGCCGACCAAAGGGGGGGCACGGGTCCGCGAGCGGCAGGCACCATGTAACACGGCGAGGCTGCTGCAGGCCGCCACACGTGCATCTGCACGGCCACGGACCTGGCAATTCTCCGGGCCGTATCAGCAGTTAGAGCCGGGTGCTCTACACTGCCTTGATGCTAGCCCCCAGTCATACGGAGAATCTGTGGCCATTTTTTCTGTCGTAAAATGCCACCGTTCCCAAGCCGGCATGGGGACATAGCTTCAAAATCGGAGAATCCAGCCCCTGGTTTTGAGGCATTCAAGTGGACTTCCACCTTAGCTACAGTGAGAGCGTACTGTGTAAGTTCTCAGAATCACACAGCTTTACCTTACATTATTTGTCGAGTTTGAACCATTAGCTTGATCTTGAAAACATTTGTGGAAATAATTTTCTATTAATTGGGATTGAAAACATAAATTAGCAATGAAATAATTAGTTGCTTGGTGGTACAGAGCTTCAGTGTTGCTGAAAAAAGAGAGATGTCAAATCTTTCTGTCTTGCACTCGTCAAGACAGAATCACAAGGATACCAAATTTCAAAGGAAACAACAGTGTATAATACATTAATTAGAAAAGTGTGCTGATTGGTTAGCAATTGGACTTTGATTGAAAAAAAAAAATCGCTTATTGTCACAAGTAGACTTCAAAATGAAGTTACTGTGAAAAGCCCCTTGTCATCACATTCCGGCACCTGTTCGGGGAGGCTGTTACGGGAATTGACCTGTGCTGCTGGCCTGCTTTGGTCTGCTTTCAAAGCCAGCGATTTAGCCCAGTGTGCTAAACAGCCCCTAGATAGAGGCATTGCCATTGAAAATGCACCATAGAACAGTTCTTCCCCAAAGCTTTTGCTTGAATTCAAACCAGGCAAGTTGACTCTGATTGCTTCAGGCATTGCCATGGGTATCAGGGAACAGTTGTCCCCCAAGTATTTGAAAAAGGTGCAGTTCTGTTTGCAAAGGACATGTCCCTGCGTATCAATATATGTCATTTCGAGAATGCGTACACGAGCCACCTTGCAGGCATGACTGATAATCTTGAATTGGTTGTTAGTGTAATTCTTAGCACAATTGGCCTTGATTCGTAAGTGTTCCAATCACACAATCTCATCTAATGTTGGACCTATGCCCTGAGTTTTGCAAGCACTGGCTTGTTGAGTATTCATTTTCAGAACAAATGGTCATTTGCAAAACCTTTCCATTGTTATAAAATCCACCCAATAGTATAAACAAGACAAAAAAGGGAAAATGGCTCAAGTACTAGAATAGTTTCATCCTGAAAGTACCACTCTTATTATAAATATGTCATTAAAACTGGTTTGTACATAAATCGCATGCTACAATCTTCTTAAAACAGTGACAGAGAGATTGATTAAAGGCTCTGTTTAACATAGAGGCACTGTGATGTTAACCATGTTCTTGTTTATGATGTTTATCCTCTAGGGATGAATAAAAAGCAGCAGAAGGTGGCAGCCAAGGATGAACAGCCTTCAAACAATAAAGCAGCCACTTTACAGGTACAGGGATGATGGTGGGGTGATTCACATGTTGCACTATCCACACATAGTGTTCACCATACGTTAAGTAATATATATATATAAAGTTCCACTCAGTGGCAACTTTCTTAATTTGGTCAGTTGGGTCTTGAAACCAATCATAGAATGGTGACAACACAGAGGAGGCAATTCAGCCCATTCTGTGTTAGCACTCTGCATAAGCAACTCAGCTAGTTCCAGCCTCTCATCCCTTTCCTGTAATGCAAAAAAACATTCTCTTCAAATGCTTGTCCTATTCTGTTTTGAAAGCCAGAATTGCATCTGCCTCCAGCAGAACATTCCAAATCTTAACTATCAGCTGCATAAAAAGGTTTCTTCTCATGTCACTGTTGTTTTTTATCCATTCACCTCTGGTTCTTAGTCCATCCGACAGTGGGAATGGTTAGTTTCTCTCTACTCTCTCTGGACCCCTCATTATTTTGAACACGTCTACTGAATCTCCTTTCGACTTTCTCTTCTCTAAAGTGGACAACCTCCGCTTCTCCAAACTGTACAGGGAACTGAAATTTCATCCTTGCTAACTCTTCCGAATCGCTCTGATGCCTTCACATCCTTCTTCAAGTGCGCTTCCCAAATTTAGACAGAACACTCCCGGTGAGGCTGGACCTGTGTGTTGTAATGGTTCATCATGCATGCTTTAGTACGCCTCTGTTTATAAAGGCCAGGATCCCACTTGCCTTTAAAACAACTTTTTTTTCAGCTTACCCACCCTACTATCTTCAGTGATTTTTGCACATATACCAATGGCTCTTTCTGTCCCTGCACACTCTTTGGATTTGTACACTTTATTTTATGTTACTGCTCCTCATTCTTCCTACTAAAATGTATCACTTCACACTTTGCTGTTTTAAATCTCATCTCTACATGTCCACCCATTTCACCAGCCTTTCCATACCCTCTTGAAGTCTATCCTTGCCCTCCCCACAGTTCACAAGACTTCCAAGTTTTGTGTCAAGTGCAGATTTTAAAATTGTGTCCTGCAAAGCCAGGTGTAGGTCCTGAATTTCGATCTGAAAAGCAGTGTTTCCTGGACTGACCCCTAATTTTTGCCTTCTCAAAAACTACCATCATGGTTAAGAGTTTCTGCACCAGACCACTAGATCTGTTTGCTCAAATTGGAGCATTTAATTGGAAAAAATGAATTGGGTACTCTAAATTATTTTTTTTTTAAAAGAAGAATTTGTAAAGCACCAAGTAATTTAAGGAAGAGCACCAGCCCATGGTAGAGGCAGCGTAAAGTTAGTCAGCCAACAGCAGTACTCGACACACTGGGACCTGCCTGGCCCATATAGCAAAATTACATGCCTGCCTGGTGTTGCTAATTTTGCCTTAGTTCAATTGCTCTATTTTATTACCTTTACTCTCGAGTCGCCAGGTATCTTTATGATACCGCCACGTGGTTCAAGTCCGAGTAATGATCAATAATCCAATACACCGATTAGTAAGGTTTAAATCAAAGCACATTTATTATACACAGTAATCGCTACTCATGCACAAATTCTACGTCTAAGCTACTTCTACAACTAACAGGGACAAATGGCCTTTCGTTCGGGTTCTGAGCCTGCGGGATTCGAAGTTGGTACGGATTGGTAGCTAGGAGCGCCTATCTCGTAGCGAGCGTTGAATTAAGACTTACGATTTCGATCTTCACTGCTCCGGTCACGGTCAATGTCGGTTCGTTGTTGCTGGGTGACCCGGGCAGGAAGAACAGCGTGAAGAGAGCGAAGAGGTGGAGAAGAAGAGAGCGATTTGAACTTGGGGCTCAATTCTTATAGTCCCCAGGGGCTTCCCGCCTTTCGGGGCAGATCCTGTACCTGGTCCCAAGTGATTGGACTTTGTCCCAATCGCTTGGTTTGATTTTCTCCAATGCTGGAGCGGTTCCCTGATCGATGGGCGGTCTTGAGGTGCTCGTTCACCTCCTTTTGTGTAGGCTCCTGCTGGCGCCGAAGAGTCTGGTTTTGCTTTGTGTGTCTAAATGTTGCTTATTGTTCCCGGGGATTGCTCATTAGTATGCAGATGGCTGTTTTGTTATGCTGATGGTTGCTGGTATCGATCTTGTCTGGCCTTTCCAGAGGTAAATACACAGCCAACCTGCAGCTGCTCGTTTGTGTCCTGTTGGCTGACTTTCCCATCAGCCTTTGCCGTTCACCATTTTGAATCGGGAGATGGCCATTTTAAGTGGCTACACTGGCCCATGTAGCAAAAAGACCCGACCCCAGGAGCGCCCAGGGTGGGAACAGACCACAGGACCCAGCCCAACCTGCCTCAGGAAGCCCCGGCCCACGACCCAGGACCCCAGGAATGGCGGAGACACTGCGCAAGGTCTCGAATGCGCCGCAGAACGCCGAGACCCGACCGGATCGCAAACATGCTCCCCCGGCAACCGTTCTACCTCAACCAGCGCCGGGACCTTGCCAGACGCGACCCCAGAAACCTAACCAGCGACCTGGTCCCCACCCGCATCCTGGACCCTGCCAGACGCAACCACCGACCTTCCACAAGGTCAGACTTCGCCCATCAGATTCCAGGACCATGCAGCCGCCGACCGAGGAAGTGAGGGAAACATGGCGGTCTGCAGGGGAGATTGAAGCAATGCTGCTTCAAGACCCCTCTCCCCAGCATACTCTTGGCAAACGTCCAAGCGATCGAAAACAAGCTGGATGAACTTAACGTCAGACTTACCTCTCAGAGGGAAGTAAGAGACTGCTGTGTGCTCTGTTTCACAGAGACATGGCTCACCTCCGCCTCACCGGATTGTGCCATACAACCTGAATGCTTCTCAATTCACCGGGCAGACCGCACGGCATCATCAGGCAAAGCGAAGGGTGGAGGGGTGTGCCTCCTCATCAACTCCTCCTGGTGCTTGGATGTGGTGACCCTGGCGACCTACTGCTTTCCAGACCTGGAATACCTGACCGTGAAGTGCCGCCCATACTATCTTCCACGTGAGTTCACTTCCGCCATTATCACAGCGGTCTACATCCCACCTCAGGCAGAAGTGAAGAAGGCGCTCGACGAACTGTACACAGTTATAAACAACTAAGAAACAGAACACTCGGAGGCCTTGTTCATCGTGGGCGGGGACTTTAACAAGGCCAACCTCAAAAGTGTACTGCCAAAATTCCACCAGCACATCTCCTGTCCTACCAGGGGTGACAACACTCTTGACCACTGCTACTCAAAAATCAAGGGCGCCTACCGTTCCATCCCCCAACCGCACTTTGGGAAATCAGACCATAAGAAGGTGCTCCTTCTCCCGGCATACAAGCAGGAACTTAAGCGGGAGAATTTGGCTAAGAAGGTCATGCAGTGCTGGTCCGAGGAAACAGAAGAGCTCCTACGTGACAGCTTGGAGACAGTGGACTGGTCCATATTTAAGAACTCAGCGACCAACTTAAATGAGTATGCCACCACCGTCACAGACTTCATCAGCAAATGTGTGGACGACTGCGTGCCAAAGAAAGCAGTACGTATGTACCCCAACTGGAAACCATGGCTCAATCGCGAGATTGACTCCCTACTGAAGGACTTGTCTGAGGCGTTCAAGTCAGACGACCCTGACCTATACAAGAAATCCAGGTACGACCTCCGCAAAGCCATCCGAGATGCCAAGAGAGAATATCAAACGAAGCTAGAGTCACAGACAGACCCTCCGCGGTTGTGGCAAGGCCTAAACAACATAATGGGCTACAAAGTTAAGACGAGCATTATCTCCAACAGCAGCGCACACCTCCCCGATGAACTCAATGCGATCTGTGCTCGGTCTGAGCAGGAAACCAACAATCTGCTGTCGAGTGCCCCAGCAGCCCATAACACACCCATACCCACCATCACAGCTTCCGAGGTCAGATCGGCCTTCCTGAAAGTGAACCCTCGGAAGGCGGCGGGCTCGGACGGGATCCCTGGTCGTGCACTCGGAGCCTGCGCGGACCAGCTGGCAGATGTGTTCGCAGACATCTTTAACCTGTCCCTACTCCACTCTGAGGTCCCCACCTGCTTCAAGAAGACCACCATCTTTCCGGTGCCAAAGAAGAACCAGGCAACGTGCCTCAATGACTACCGTCCGGTGGCCTTGACTTCAGTCGTAATGAAGTGCTTCGAGAGGTTAGTCATGAAGCGCATCACCTCCATACTCCCAGAACGCCTTGATCCACTGCAATTCGCATACCGCCTCAACCGGTCCACACCAGACGCCATTTCCCTCGCCCTACACTCATCTCGAGAGCATGTCGACAACAAGGACTCCTCCATCAGACTCCTATTTATTGACTACAGCTCCGCCTTCAACACCATAATCCCAGCCAAGCTCATATCAAAGCTCCAAAACCTACGACTTGGCTCCCCACTCTGCAACTGGATCCTCGATTTTCTGACCAACAGACCACAATCAGTAAGAATGAACACCAACACCTCCTCCACAATAGTCCTCAACACCGGGGCCCCGCAAGGCTGCGTACTTAGCCCACTACTCTACTCCCTGTACACACACGACTGCGTGGCAAAACTTGGTTCCAACTCCATCTACAACAAGTTTGCTGACAATACGACCAAAGTGGGTCAGATCTTGAATCACGACGAGTCAGAATACAGGAGGGAGATAGAGAACCTAGTGGAGTGGTGCAGCGACAACAATCCCTCCCTCAATGCCAGCAAAACTAAAGAGCTTGTCATTGACTTCAGGAAGTAAAGTACTGTACACACCCCTGTCAGCATCAATGGGCCGAGGTGGAGATGGTTAGAAGTTTCAAATTACTACGGGTACATAATCTCCAGAAATCTGTCCTGGTCCACCCACATCGGCGCTACCACCAAGAAAGCACAACAGCGCCTATACTCCCTCAGGAAAATAAGGAAATTTGGCATGTCCACATTAACTCTTACCAACGTTTACAGATGCACTATAGAAAGCATCTTATCTGGCTGCATCACAGCCTGGTATAGCAACTGCTCAGCCCAGGACTGCAAGAAACTGGAGAGTCGTGAACACCGCCCACTCCATCACACGAACCTGCCTCCCATCCATTGACTCCATCTACACCTCCTGCTGCCTGGGGACAGTGGGCAGCATAATCAAAGACCCCTCCCACCTGGCTTACTCACTCTTCCAACTTCTTCTATCAGGCAGGAGATACAGAAGTCTGAGGACACGCGCGAACGGACTGAAAAACAGCTTCTTCTCCACTGTTACCAGACTCCTAAATGACCCTCATATGGACTGACCTCATTAACACTACACCACTGTATGCTTCACTCGATGCCGGTGTTATGTAGTTACATTGTGTTTCTTTTATTTCCTTTTCTTTTCATGTACTTAATGATCTGTTGAGCTGCTCGTAGAAAAATACTTTTCACTGTACCTCAGTGATGCTCGATCAATAACTCCAGAAGCGAGATTGGAGACAATTGAAGGCTTTATTACGCTAGATGTTTCCCCAGTAGCGCAGGTACAGAAGGCAGCTGCTGGGGAGACACGGGCTCTTATACTCCGCCTTACTGGACGGAACCAGCAGGCAGGCTTAACCAATGAAAACAGTACCTCCTACACCAATGGTCTTACAGCATTACAGGGTACCGTAATACCTCTATTACTGACTACCACATTCAACCCCTGTTTAAAAAGAGTCCGGCGGGGGTGGTGGCCTCGCATTACACAGTGGTAGAGGTTAAGGTTATGGAGGTACCCGGTATACATCAGTACAGTGGTTTTGCCTCGTTACATCGCAACTATTTACAAAATTTATTTACAATTCAGAATGAAGCAATTAGTCGATCGGGTGCCCTGGTTGTCCTCTGCGATTGTCGTAGCTTCGGTGGTGATGCAGGCGCCGGCTCAGGCGTCTGTGGCTCCGGGAGCGTGGCTTCGGCTTCTTTGGCAGCTTCATCACCCCTAGACGGGACCAGTGGGAGGACCGATCCACCTGGGAAGTGGGCGGCTGTGGGGTGCGCCGGTGAGAGGGAAGGTGGTATTGGTGGTGGGGATGTGTGTGGGGATCCAGCGGGCGGCAGGTCCCACAGGGAGACTGTATCCTGTCGGCCGTCGGGGTATGCCACGTAGGCGAACTGAGGGTTAGCGTGGAGGAGATGGACCTTCTCGATCAATGGGTCCAACTTGTGCTCCCGCATGTGTTTGTGGAGCAGGATGGGTCCAGGAGTTGCCAGCCAGGTTGGCAGCGAGGTCCCGGAGGAGGACTTCCTAGGGAAGACAAGGGGACGTTCGTGAGGTGTTTGGTTGGTCATGGTACACAGCAGTGACCGGATGGAGTGGAGGGCATCCGGGAGGACCTCCTGCCAGCGGGAGACTGGGAGATTCTTTGACCGCAGGGCCAGTAGGACGGTCTTCCAGACCATTCCATTCTCCCTCTCTACCTGTCCGTTTCCCCGGGGGTTATAACTGGTCGTCCTGCTCGAGGCAATGCCCTTGCTGAGCAGGAATTGACGCAGTTCGTCACTCATAAAGGAGGACCCCTATCGCTGTGTATGTAGGCGGTGAAACCAAACAGCGTGAATATACTGTGGAGGGCTTTTATGACGGTGGCTGCGGTCATGTCTGGGCAGGGAATGGCAAATGGGAACCAGGAGTACTCATCAATCACGTTCAGGAAGTATGTGTTGTGGTCGGTGGAGGGGAGGGGCCCTTTGAAGTCCACATTGAGGTGTTCAAAGGGACGGGAAGCCTTTATCAGGTGCGCTTTCTCTGGCCTGTAGAAGTGCGGCTTGCACTCCGCGCAGATTTGGCAGTTCCTGGTGGCTGTCCTGACCTCCTCGATGGAGTAGGGCAGGTTGTGGGTGTGGTAGTATGTATTGGGGGTCATGTGGGACTGGAAGCCCTAATGTCATTGGCTGACAGATCCCGGGTCCTGGTTGGCCGTTGACCTCAAGCTCCGCCCTGAAGGCGGAGTATAAGAAGCCGGAGTCTTCCCCCGCAGGCCAGTTTACTATCGAGCTGCGGGGGAACAGACACGCTTAATAAAGCCTCATCGACTTCACTCTATTCGTCTCACGGAGTCTTTGTGCGCTACAGTGGGTCTTGATGAAGTGGAAGAAGCGAGTAACCCCCGGGTGGCAGATGTCCTCGTGGAGGGCTCGGAGGCGGTCCACTTGTGCGTTGGCACATGTGCCGCGGGATAGGGCATCAGGAGGCTCTTTTAGCTTCCCGGGACAATACAAGATCTCATAGCTGTAGGTGGAGAGTTCGATCCTCCATCGTAAGATCTTGTCATTCTTTATCTTGCCCCGCTGTGCATTATCGAACATGAAGGCCGCCGACCGTTGGTCAGTGAGGAGAGTGAATCTCCTGCCGGCCAGGTAATGCCTCCAATGTCGCACAGCTTCTACTAGGCCCTGGGCCTCCTTTTCAACTGAGGAATGGCGGATTTCTGAAGCGTGGAGGGTGTGTGAGAAGAAAGCCACGGGCCTGCCCGCTTGGTTGAGGGTGGCCGCCAGAGCTACGTCAGACGCGTCGCTCTTGACCTGGAAGGAGAGGGACTCGTCGATGGCGTGCATCGTGGCCTTTGCAATGTCTGCTTTGATGCGGCTGAAGGCCTGGCGGGCTTCTATCGACAGGGGGAAAAAACGTGTTTTGGATTAGCGGGCGGGCCTTGTCCGCGTAGTTGGGGACCCACTGGGCATAATAAGAGAAAAACCCTAGGCAGCGTTTCTGGGCCTTGGAGCAGTGAGGGAGGGGGAACTCCATAAGGGGGCGCATGCGTTCAGGGTCTGGGCCTATAACTCCATCATGTACTACATAGCCGAGGATGGCTAGACGGTCAGTGCTGAACACGCATTTATCCTTGTTATATGTAAGATTAAGGATTTTTGCGATATGGAGGAATTTTCGGAGGTTGGTGTTGTGGTCCTGCTGGTCGTGGCCGCAGATGGTGACATTATCGAGATACAGAAACATGGCGCGCAAACCGTACCGGTCAACCTTTTGGCCCGTCTCTCGTTGGCAGACCGAGACTCCATTAGTGACACCGAAGGGAACCCTTAGGAAGTGGTAGAGCCGCCCATCTGCTTCGAATGCAGTGTATTTGCGGTTGCTAGGGCGGAAGGGGAGCTGGTGGTAGGCGGACTTTAGATCCACCATGGTAAAGACCTTGTATTGTGTGATCCTGTTGACCAGATCAGATATGCGGGGGGGAGGGTACGCGTCAAGCTGCGTATACCTGTTGATGGTCTGGCTATAATCGATGACCATCCTATGCTTCCCCCGGTCTTTACAACCACTACTTGAGCTCTCCAGGGACTGTTGCTAGCCTCAATGACAACTTCCCTCAGTAATCGCTGGACCTCCGACCTAATAAAGGTCCGGTCTTGGGCACTGGACGTCTGCTCCTGGTGGCGATGGGTTTGCAATCCGGAGTGAGGTTCGCAAACAGGAAAGGCGGATCGACCTTGAGGGTCACGAGGCTGCAGACAGTGAGGGGGGTATAGGGCCGCCGAATTTAAAGGTTAAGCTTTGGAGGTTGCATTGAATATCTAACCCTAGGAGTGTGGCAGCGCAGAGGTGGGGAAGCACGTAGAGCCAGTAATTTTTAAACTCCCTTCCCTGGACCGTGAGGTTCGCTAGGCAGAACCCTTTGATCTCCACTGAATGAGACCCGGAGCCCAAGGAGATTTTTTGGTTAACTGGGTGAACGGGGAGAGAACAGCGCCTTATTGTGTAGGGGTGTATGCAGCTCTCCGTGCTCCCAGAGTCGATCAGACAGGATGTTTCATGCCCATTGATGAGCTGGGTCGTCGTCGAGAGTGTTCGGGGCCGAGACTGGTCCAGGGTCACTGAGGCTAGTTGTGGCACAAATTGGATGTTCTCCTCGGGCGGTATGTGGTCATCCGAGTCGGGGTCCTGAGAGACCAGCCAAGATGGCGGCGCCCACTGGTCGCACATGGCTGGGGCTGCACAAGATGGCGGTGCCCATCCATCACATGTGGTGTCCGAGACAAGATGGTGGCGCCCGGAGGCCACACGTGGCCCTGAAGGAGGAAGATGGCGTTGCCCACTGGCTGCACGTGGCCCGTGGAGAGGGTTGGGGTGGCGGTCTCGATTCGCCTCCGGAGACCGCAGCGACCGTCCGGGCGTGGCGTACCGCCATGAAGTGGCCCTTTTTGCCGCATCCTTTGCAGAGGGATGAGCGGGACGGACAAGGCTGTCGGGGGTGTTTGGCTTGCCCGCAAAAATAGCAGCGGGGCCCTCCGGGGTTGCCTGGCAGTCTCGCAGCACAAGCTTGTGGGGGGGATGGGGGATGCATCGGAGTCAGTCGCGGGAGGGGGTTCCACGCTGCCCAAGGGGCTGCCGCGCGGTCGGGGGCGTACGCGCGGGCGTTTCGGGAGGCCACATCCAGAGAGCTAGCAAGGGCCCGTGCCTCCTCGAGGCCTAGTGTCTCTTTCTCCAGTAATCGCTGGCGGATTTGGGAAGACAGTATACCTGCAACAAATGCGTCCCGGATCAAAAGTTCTGTGTGGTCGCTGGCCGAAACTTGTGGGCAGTTACAGTTCCTCCCCAACACCAGGTGCGCACGGTAGAACTGCTCCAGTGATTCCCTAGGGATTTGTCGCCTCGTCACTAGTAGATATCGGGCGTAGACCTGGTTTACAGAGCGAATATAGTGTCCCTTCAGCAGATTCATTGCGGCCTCGAAATCGTCCGCGTCCTCGATGAGAGTGTAGATCTCTGGGCTCACCCTCGAGTACAGAACTTGCATTTTCTGGTCCTCCATGGGTGTAGATGTGGCCGTCCTGAGATATCCATTGAAACATGCCAGCCAGTGCTTGAAGGTTGCTGCTGAGTTTGCCGTGTTGGGGCTGAGTTGCAGACACTCCGGCTTGATTCGGAGCTGCATTGTTTAAAATCTAGTGTAATAAATTGATGCTCGATCAATAGCTCCAGAAGCGAGATTGGAGACAATTGAAGGCTTTATTACACGAGATGTTTCCCCCAGCAGCGCAGGTACAGAAGGTAGCTGCTGGGGAGACACGGGCTCTTGTACTCCGCCTTACTGGGCGGAACCAGCAGGCAGGCTTAACCAATGAAAACAGTACCTCCTACACCAATGGTCTTACAGCATTACAGGGTACTTACTGTAATACCTCTAATGCTCGGTACCACACTCGGTACACGTGACAATAAACAAATCCACTCCAATCCAAAATTACTAGACTGTTACAAGGGATCGACTCCATTAACATCTCCCAATGACAGGGGAATCCTCTTGGCGCTAACTTGAATCCGAAGAGATCCAATTTTCACCCTGCCATCCTAGTAGCTTATTTGTGTCACCACTGCAGAAATAGAGGGTGAAAGTTTCCATGTTCCCGCCGGCCAGGCACGATGGCAGGTGCGGCTGGGAATCCAAAATACGGTTTCACACCAGCATGAATTTCCTGTGGGATCTTCCAATGGTGCCTGCCATGGCGGATCAGGAACACCGTTGGTAGCTGGCATGAAACCAATTTATATCTCACTAATCATAGAATAGAATTTATAGTGCAGAAGGAGGCCATTTGGCCCATCGAGTCTGCACCGGCCCATGGAAGATTACCCTATCCCCGTAACCCAGTAACCCCATCTCACCTTTTTGGACACTTAGGGCAATTTAGCATGGCCAATCCACCTAACCTGCGCATCTTTAGACTGTGGGAGGAAACCGGAGCACCCGGAGGAAACCCACGCAGACATGGGGAGAACCTGCAGACTCCACACAGACAGCGACCCAAGCCGGGAATCAAAGCTCTGTGAAGCAACAGTGTTAACCCCTGTGCTACCGTGCCGTCCTAGTGAAGTTAATGCCGTGATGTTAATGGGATGCAGATGGAGGCCCGATCATAATTTTTCCACCAATCCTGATTCTCCATCACACCAGCAGGAGAACGCACCAGTCCAGAACATGTCTGTAACACTGTGACATGCAGAACTCGGAACTCACCTGGACAATGCCCGGGGCTGCCTCCCGAGGTCAGGATGGAGGCCGCCAGCAACCCTGGCACCAGCACACCACAGCAGTGGTTTGGGGGGGGGGCATCTACAAGGGGACTTTCTTGATTCATTGTCATCAAGGGGGTCCAACCTCCTGCCTCAGGATGTCACTGGAGGACCATAGTCTTTTTCAGGAGGTCCACCTTCTTTCTTCAATGGTGGGTCAGTGAAGTTGGATGCCTTTTCAATATAGCACCCAGCTATGGTGGCAGGACCCGGGCCATAATGTCCGCCCCGGAATATGGTTCAAATCTCCAGGCTGAATAAGGAATGAGGTCGGGGTAGAAGATAAGGTGTGATTTTGCGTCACCCTCAGAGCGGGAAACACCCCACCTCCCTGCTATGGAACTTAGTCCCAAAGGGATTAGCCCAGAGAATGAGGAAATTCAAGCCTGGCAGGTATGCAAAATATGGGGAGTGGATTGACGGTGCAATCTACAGCCTTCCTGAGTTTCTTTTCTGTTGAAGTTAATTTAAGTCAAAATTAAGAATGATATAAAAGTGGCTGTTCTACACGATTACACAATTAAAATATCTTAGATTTTAGGTATTCCTAAATTCCTATCTCGGGATAATTTAGACTTTGCATGTTGCCTTCTCACAAATTAGAAAATGAGCGGAGCAGGAGACAGACTTTTTGTTTGTATACCAAGGCGCTATCCATTATTTTGCTAATCACAGCACGACTGTGCAGCCTGCATAATAGCATTGTTTCCATTTACGCTCACTCCAGGTGTGCTGCAGTCAGGCATTCTAACCTCCTCACAACACTGCCCGTTGGCTTTATTGCCACCTTCTCTTCCCCCTTCCCCATCAGCACGGCTCTTGAGCTTTGCTTTCTCTCTTTCTCTCTCTGTCTTCTCACCATGGTCCTGGACACCCAGCTCCTGCTGTTCTGATTTTTTTCTTTTTGAAATATTTTAATTGAGGTATTTTCGATTTTTTACAGAGTTTACAAAAGGACCATACATTGTCATATCATAGTAGGAATAAACCGCCCCTCCTCCCCCTTAACTATTGAGGTGTATCATTGGCATCTTGTTTTGTCATGCGTATTTACAGGATTTGTCATGTGAGAGTACCTTTAAGAAATGGGTGTTTATAAATGGGTGTGTATATAAATATCTGTAGTGAGAGTACCTTTAAGAAATGAGTTTTTATTACTGCAGTGATGTCAGAGAGTGGGGGGAGCTTGGCTGTCTGTCAGCTTTTTACTTTTGTTTTTGAGCAGGCTGCAGGGTGTGTTTTAGTTTCGTTTTCAGTGTTGGAGCTGAAGCCAGACCAAGCAGGTGTACTGCTATTCTCTCTGCCATCAAAAGACTATCTCTTGATCATTTGGTGAATTCAGAATTATAAATGTTTTCAGTAGTGACTTTAACCTGATGTGCTTCTGATAAAGGTTTTGTTTTTAAGTTGTACGGATGTTAAAAAGGAAAGCTTAAAGGTTTACTTAGTGTTGTAGTCTTTGGGGGTTGTATTTGAAGTAATGGTTGCTAAGATATTCACTGTATGTTTTAAAAAGGTTAACTTGAGTTCATAAAATAAACATTGTTTTGTTTTTAAAAATACTTTTCCATTTCTGGTGTACCACACCTTAGAGTGGGCCGTATGCTCCCCATACCACAATCTATTAAAATTTGTGGGTCAGGTGAACTCCATGATACACTTTGGGGTTCTCTAACCCCTGGCCCATAACAGGTTTTACTGATTTACTTGTGTCGGCCCCAACAAAAAGAATAGCAAAGGTGGGAGAGGGAGGTGTTACATGTGGAGTACCTCACATCCATCTCTGTTCTCCTCCCCCCCCCCCACCGATTTTTAATTTGCACGTTTCCATCCTGAACTCCAGAGGCAGCCCCTGGCATTCTTCCGACCCTAGGATGGTGAATTTTATTTTCTCCCTGTGGAGAAATATCGACAGGTCAGGAAGCCAGTCTGGAGCTGTAGGTGGTGCTGCTGATCACCAGCTGAGCAGGATTTTCCAGTGGGCGATTAGGGAAGCAAAGGCAAGGGCATCTACCCACCTCCCCATGAATGGTTCTGGCTGGTCTGATACCGCAAAGACTGCCTTGGCTCTACCCTCACTCTCACAACCTTGGACATTGCCCAGTGCATGTAGGTGTGGTTGGCCAGCCTCCCTGACACCAGTCACATTTATCCTCCACCTCTGGGAAGAACCTGCTCATTCAGGTTCTAGGTAGGTGTGCCCTGTACACCACTTTCAGTTGCATTCTGCTTAGCCTTGCGCATGTGGAGGTGGAGTTGGCTCTGTTCATGTTTTGCTCCACCCTAATCCTAGTTGTTCTTCCCATTTCTCCTGTGTCTCGTCCAGCATGCCCCTTCTGACAGTCGCCCATGCAGGTTCCTGCAGTTCCTCCCACCCAGATTACCCAGGTCCAACAATTCATCTAACATTGAATGTCTCTGTGTCCATGGGTATGACGTTGTCTCCTTATGGAGGCAGTTTTCTACCTGGAGGTGTTGCAGTTCATTCCCATTGGGCAGTTGTAGCCTTTCTGTCAATTCCTCTAACATCACCAGTCTGTCCTCCATGTCGAAGTCCCAAACTGTCAGCGTCCATCTATCCTGTCTCCAGCTCTTAAAGGTAGTGTCCAGCATGGCTGGCGCAAACCTGTAGTTGCCGCAGATGGGGGCCATTGTAGACATTTTGGTCAGATCAAAGTGTTGTCTCATTTGGCTTCAGGTTCAGAGTGTGGCTACCACCACTGGGCTTGTTGCGTATTTGGCTGGTGAGAATGGCTGTGCCATTGTGGCGAGGGCCCGGAGGGACTCCCTGTGCAGGAGGTCTTGTCCATCTTCGCCCATTCTGTTTCTGGTTCCTTCACCCACCCCCTCACTCTTTCGGCTGTAGCTGCTCAGCGGTGGTATTGTAGGTTCCATTTGTGGATCTGTGTCCAGCCATGGAATGCAGCTTGCCACACGGTGTGAAGTTGGCCATTAGACAGTAACCTATGCATATTGGATTCTCCCTTCAACATTTGTTATCACCAATTAATATTTGTGTGGAGAGTTTAGAGTTCAGATTTCAAAGCAAAGTTTTGTGAAGAGTTGAAATTCAGTCAATTAAATTAATCAATTTTATTTTCCAGTCACAGAAAAAAGGACAGCAGCCCCAGTTTTTGCAGAGTCGTAACCTGAAGTGTATAGCCTTATGTGAAGGTACGATGTCCTGCATTAGTAGCTAGGAGACTTTCCAAAGCATGGATAAAACATGAAGAAACAATTAACTCACCTTATGTATTTGTAAATGTTATAAAACCTAACAACAGTTCCTTTTAAGTCTGAATGGACATTCTTAATAACATTTAAATGAGAGCTACGGGCAACGGATCCAGTTTTGCTCCTTTTACTCTCAGAATGGTCAAAAGCAATGCAAGAGTATTTTTACACTTGCCCTTGGATGCACAGAGCATTTGTCACTTTGTAGTTCCGAGGCAAGATTGACTTTTTGTCCACTTCTGGCTGCCCATTGGCTCAGATACTTCACCACATTTTTAAACTCATTATATGGTCCTGGTCTTTTCATGTTATTCAATGGTCAGCCAGTGTAGCACAGGAACCAGTTAGGAATTTCAAATGTACAGTACATGTTGGACAATTAAGATAATTTCTCTCATCCCAGTCCTACACTTGAGCCAGGTTTTCAATTCTGGATCATAAAACCAGTTGCCAATTTAGTTCCGTGTGCAAACCTCACAGGGCAAGTTACAGACATACCCACCCAGATTTTTAAATGACCATGCCAATTAATGTCTGGGAATTGGCTCACAGCAGGTGGGAGTCTGACATTGGAGGGCTAATGGGAAGCGATTCAGCACTCACAAATCAACAGCCCCTCCAGCCAAGGTGGGAGCTGTTGATCTGAAGATGCAATGAGAGAGAGAGAGAGAGGGAGGAATAAGGAGAGGTAAGTTTATTTCTTTTTAAAAGGCCTCACCTGCCCGGTCATGATCCTTGGGCAATCCCTCCATGGAATGGTTCTAGGTTCGAGGCTGGGGTGCCATAGCAGTCTCTCTTGTAATCTATTGCCACCTCTCATTCCCACTACTTTGGTGGTCTAGTCCAACCTGGGCCACTCACATCGCCAACTGAGAGTCTCAGTTTGTGCTGGAATGGTGCCTTAATAAGCTCTGTGACTAACAGCAATTGGCCTGAAATAAAAACAAAAAATTCTGGAACTTTGCAGGTCAGGCAGCACCTGTGGGGATAAAAAGTATTAACATTTTGAGTTGAGGTGACAAAGAACAAAGAACAAAACAGCACAGCAACAGGCCCTTTGGCCCTCCAGGCCGGTACCGGTTTTGATACCAACCTTTGCCAAAACCCTCAGCACTTCCTAGTGCCATATCCCTCTATACCCATCTGATCCATGTGTTTGTCAAGATGCCTTTTGAACGCCGTTAATGTATCTGGTTCCACAACCCCCCCTGGCAACGCGTTCCAGGCACTCACCATCCTATGTGTAAAAAAAACCTGCCTCGCATATCTCCTCTAAACTGCCCCACGGACCTTAAGCCTATGCCCCTGGTGACTGACCGCTCACCCTGAGTAAGAGTGCCTGCCCTTCAACTTTATCCATGCCCTGCATAATCTTGTAGACCTCACTTACGAAAGATAGAAATGCGATATGTTTTGAGCCAGTGATAGGGGTTAGCATGCAAAATGAACAGAAGGAAGGCCTGTAATAGGGTGAACAGCAGGAGAGACTAAATGACAAAAGATTTCATGGTAGAAAAGGCAAAGAGAGTGGTTAGTAATGAATCAAAAGTCATGTCCAGATGAGGTGGCAGCCATCTGAATACGACAGGATGGAATAAAGAAAGAAACAAGACAAGACTGAAACAACAAAAAAGAAATCTCAAACAAGATAGAAGCAGAGCTTATGAGCTAAAATTGTTGAACGACAAGATGAGGTGCTCGTCCTCAAGCTTGCAGTGAGCTTCCCTGCAGCAGACCATACAGCGAAAGGTCAGAGTGGGAACAAATTGGAGAATTGAAATGACAAGCAACTGGAAGCTCAGGGTCATGCTGAGGGCCTGATTTGGTTTCCCACCAGAAAGTGTGGGGCGGTGGGGGGGGGGGGGGGGGGGGGGGGGGGGATTCCAACCCTGAAACCCTGAGCTGTCCCCGTTGAAAATCGGTCAGGTCAGAATGGTGACAAGGAACTGGCACGGAGGCCGGCAGCGGGGGATTACATGCCTGCCCATCTCCTATCTCAGCCCCGACTCATTTGCAAATTCGGCAATTTGTGATCCCAATGGCTTCTACCTGTAAATTATAGCTGATGGTTACATGGCATCAGTTCTGGAGTAACTGACATGGCAATTCAAGCTCAAAGATGTGTATCACCTTTAAACTGAGTGAGTTTGGTTGTCTCTTATAGGAGTCAAGAGAAAGGAGTAAGGGCAGCAGGGTGGCGCAGTGGGTTAGCCCTGCAGCCTCACGGCGCCGAGGTCCCAGGTTCGATCCTGGCTCTGGGTCACTGTCCGTATGGAGTTTGCACATTCTCCTTTGCGTCTTTGCGTCGGGTTCGCCCCCACGACCCAAAGATGTGCAGGATTGGCCACGCTAAATTGCCCCTTAATTGGAAAAAATGAATTGGGTATACTAAACTGATAAACCAAAAATAGAAAGGAGTGTGGCACCCAAGGTAAAATATTCTCAAAGTATAAGAACAGGAGAAACAGGAGCAGGAGTAGCCATGCAGCTCATCGAGCGTGCTGCACCATTCAATATGATGGTAGCAGAGGGCAGCACGGTGGCCCAGTGGTTAGCACTGCTGCCTACGGCGCTGAGGACCCGGGTTCGATCCCGGCCCCGGGTCACTGTCTGTGTGGGGTTTGCACATTCTCCCCGTGTCTGCGTGGGTTTCACCCCCACAATCAAAGATGTGCAGAGTAGGTGGATTGGCCACCACGCTAAATTGCTCCTTAATTGGAAAAAAATAATTGGGTACTCTAAATTTTTTTTTTTAAATATGATCGTAGCATGACAAAATTATTGAAAGGGAATGCAGGAGGCTGGTAACAGGTCACATGACTGTATTGCTCAGGATAGCACATACTCCATGGAGTATATTTTTGACAAAGTATGGTAAAAATTATAAATATCCTGATAAAAGCAGTTAAGTGTTCTGTGCCAAGGAAGCAAACCCTTGTTAATTGAATATGATGGGAAAGGGGAAACCAATACTTCAATCGCCTACTCGCTCAAAGAGATGAAAGCCCAGAATGGGCAAAGAGATGAAAAAATATTCCACATGGTTAAATAACCATCAGACTCTGTGCTATGGTGCATTTGCAAAGTGGCCACGACAACTAAGAACTGGAAATGATGGTGTCCATGCAGCTGTTTACAAGAAATGAGGAAAGACACAATTGAAGGAAGAAATTAGAAAAATAACAAAGACAGAGAAAGTTTTATTCTGCTTTCATTCTTTTTGTATGTGTTTTTGCAGTGATTACTTCACCAGATTTGCACAAACATGGAGAAATTTGGGTAGTTCCACAAACAGATCATGTCTGCACAAGATTCTTCTTTGTGTAAGTACTGTTAGAAATTAATCTCAATTGATAAAATAAAATAAAAATGGAGGGTAGCTAACTTGGGTTCCAACTTGACAGAATTGGTAACTGTTGTTGGACCTCTGTGACTGGGCTTCCTGTTCAACACAGGTAACTGGCCGAGACCTATGTATGTAACCTCCCTGCATGTTCATGTACCTCTAAGGTGCTCCACACCTATACTCTCCTCAAGTGTTGTTGAATAAACTATGATAACTTCCAGGATTTTCTGTTCTTATTTCAGATTTCCAACAGTCTCAGTACTTTGTCCTTGTAAACTCTGGCAATTATTTCTTTTAGTGGTTGCCCAATTACATTGAATTTA
Organism: Scyliorhinus torazame; assembly: GCF_047496885.1. NCBI lineage: Eukaryota > Metazoa > Chordata > Chondrichthyes > Carcharhiniformes > Scyliorhinidae > Scyliorhinus > Scyliorhinus torazame. The sequence continues at coordinate 245,033,698 of NC_092709.1, read as the reverse complement.
GTCTTTTAAATTTATGTACCTGGCTCCTCGACTTGGGCATTTCTGATTTGCGGATCACTTTTCAACTTTAGCATTGCTAAAGTGTTACATGCTTGGGAGGAACAGGAGCATTACACCTATATTTCCCAAAACATCCCACCACTGGGGGTTTCCTTGCCTCATGTCCAGGTCTGTTATGAATTCATTGATTGAGATTGATTAACAAATCCAGCATTGTTATAACATCAACTACAAGAATGATAGAGGGACTTTGGTCTTTTACTTCTAGTATTTCTCATGTTTGGTGCTAGGAATCTGAAACAAAAAAAATGAAATGCTGGAAACACTCAGCTGGTCAGTCAGCATCTGTAGATAGAAGAGACGAGTTAGTATTCCAAGTGTTGGGACGGGATCTAATGGAAAGGTTTCTATGTGTCATTTGTGGAGAGCTTTGCTGGGAGATTACCACTGGCTCTGCCGTCATGTTCCCCACCGCAATCTAACCACACTTAGGGAGCGATCTACCGGCCATGTTGTGACCGAAAATGAGTACGGTGCAGCGCAGCATGGCAAGTAAATGACAAGAGGCCCCACTCCTGGGAACTACCCGGCTTGCTACGCCTCGCGAGATCTAGCGCGAACTGGCGAGACGTTGCGATGTGAAGCCTACCCATTGTGGGCGGCATAACGTCATGGCAAATATGCACATTAGAGCAAGACAGCTAGTCTTACTCTAATATGCAGTTCCCTGAGGTAACCAACACGTTGGGATCTGTCCCCTTCCCTTGGAGACCTCGGGCGAGTGTCGTTCAGTGCTGGTCTCTGACATGATATGCAAGCATGCAGCTAATGAACGCATAGAATAGGACACAACTAATGAGCAGTCAAGACACTCAGGGGTAGTATCTCACTATAAAAGGGATGAGGCACTCACACCCCACCTCTTTCCACAGACCAACATCTACACAGTGAGACAGGGTGTATCCTCAGCATCATACCCCTGCACGTGGCTTAGAGCAAGGCTGGTTCAGTTAGACTGAGTTACTACATTTAGATTAGCAGAGAGTCAAACTCATTGAGAACTGTGCTAATAGTTCAATAAAACACATTGAAATCACTTCAACGTCTGGAACATCTTTTACTCAAAACTGCATCAAATGGCAGCTTGAGTTATTCCAAATTACATAACACAACATGATACGAGGAGTCTGTTCAATCTAGTTAGTTCAACTCAGCAAGATCCGTGACGACTAGCGAATGTATACCGGCACAATGGAAAAGATTCCGGCTCCTCACCAGCTCAGGACCTCCGGCAATCACATTCAAGCAGAAATTTCAGTTTTACATCGAAGCATCAGATCTGAATGGTGCGTCTGTTGCACGGAAGATAGCACTTTTCCTCACCACAGCAGGTGATCACGCCTTGGAAATAGTCAACTCCTTTCACTTCGCCGAAGGCCAGGACAAGACAAAGTTTCAGACCATTCTGGACGAGTTTGACAGCCACTGTGAGATGGACACCAACGAAATATTCGAGCGCTACATATTCAAGCAGCGATTGCAAGGTAATGACGAATCCTTCAACTCATATTTAACTAACTTTAGACTGCTAGCGCAATCCTACAACTTCAGTGATATTACTGACTCCATGATCAGAGATCAAATCGTTTTTGGAGTTCACTCTGATCCTCTGAGAGAGCAGTTACTGAAGATCAAGCATATGACCCTGCCAGTCGCGATTGAAACATACACAGTGCATGAGCATGCTGAAAATCGCTATTCCCAGTACAAAACTGCAGAAAACGATAAACTAGCCTCCCACGAGATGGAGAGTGTGCAGGCCATCTCCCGGATGCAGCGCCTCAACATTGACGAAAGCAGCCATTTCGCGCGTTCTTCTTGGGGCCTGACGCATGCACGATGCGAACGGGATAACGAAGCGGCCGAAACCCTCACTGCACAGGTGCAATGACGCACGGAGCATCAGCACGCCGACGTCATGACGTGTTCGAACTGTGGCACCGCCCATTTAAAGAAACACTGCCCTGCAAGAGGCAGACGCTGTTTAAAATGTGGGTAGCCAGGCCACTGTGCTGCCCTGTGCAGATCTGCACGACCAGTCAGGAGCCAGCGCTCACAATTTCGACGACGGCGCATCCGGAGTGTGCAGCAATGCCGACAGGATTCTGATCCTGGCAGTGCAACGGATCCTGATGATGAATGCCTGGACAATGCCTACCATGTGGGCATAATTACAAAGTGTGAATATGCCACTGTTGCTAACTTTTGGTTGGTTCAATTGACTCTGTTTTATAACCTTTGCTCTCGAGTCGCCAGGTGTCTTTACGATACCGCCACGAGGTTCAAGTTCAAGTAATGATCAATAACTCAATACACCGATAAGTAAGATTCAAATCAAAGCACATTTATTATACACAGTAAGCGCTACTCATGCACAAATTCTACGTCTAAGCTACTTCTACAACTAACAGGCCTATACTTAGCTTCGGACTGGCCCACGAGGCCAGGGGAACAAATGGCCTTTTGTTCGGGTTCTGAGTCTGCGGGATTCGAAGTTGGTACGGATTGATAGCTAGGAGCGCCTATCTCGTAGCGAGCGTTGACTTAAGACTTACTGGATATCGGCGGCAGTTGAACCGGTCACGGTCAAGATTGTTTCGCATTGCTGAGTGACCCTGTCAAGAAGAATGATTTGAACTTGGGGGCTTAACTTTATTGTCCCCAGGGGCTTCCCGCCTTTCGGGGCGGACCCTGTACCTGGTTCCAAGTGATTGGACTTTGTTCCAATCGCTTGGTTCGATTTCTCCAATACTGGAGTGGTTCCCTGATCGATGGGCGGTCTTGAGGTGTCCGTTAACCTCTTTTGTGTTGGCTCCTGCTGGCGCCGGGGAGTCTGGCTTAGCTTTGTTTGTCCCAAATGTTGCGATTGTTCCCGGGGATCGCTTAGTAGTATGTAGATGGCTGCTACATTATTATGCAGATGGCTGCTTGTATCGATGCTGTCTGGGCTTTTGCAGAGTTTAATACACAGTAAACCTGCGCCTGCTGGTTTCTGCCTGTGTTGGCTGAATTTCCCTGCAGCCTTTGCTGTTCTCCACTTTACATCGGGAGTTGGCCAACCCAGGTGGCTACACCACACCAGACTCATTGCAAGTCCAGTCAGTCGTAGCTGTGGATTCCGAGGACGTATGGCGAGCAGTGATGAAGCTCAACCACTGCCCCATCCAGTTCAAGCTGGACACAGGTGCCTCTGCCAACCTCCTCTCACAGGCAGACTCCAGACGCATTAAGAAGCTCCCCACGGTCCTTCCAGCTGCCTGCAAGCTCCTGGATTTCAACGGGAATGCCATCACGGCACTGGGATCCTGCCATCTGCACGTATCCAACCGACACACACAAGCACGGTTACGCTTTGAAATTGTTAAGCCGGACAGGGCATCCCTACTAGGTGCGCACGCCTGCAAGCAGCTGAACCTCATTCAAAGGGTTTACACCACAACATCCTCCCATGTGGATCTTCAGGCCGGCAGCGACAACATCCTCGCCCAGTATCCAGGTGTGTTCAATGGGATGGGCACGCTGCCATATCGATACAAGATTCTGCTACGACCTGATGCCAAGCCAGTGGTCCACGCACCACGACATGTCCATGCTTCACTGAGAGAGCACCTGAAGGCACAGCTCAAGGGTCTTCAGCAAAAAGGCATCATATCCAAGGTCACCGAACCGATTGACTGGGTCAGCTCGATGGTGTGCGTAAAGAAGCCTTCGGGGGACCTGCGTATCTGCATTGATCCCAAGGATCTCAATAAAAATATCATGCGGGAACACTACCCCATCCCAAAGCGGGAGGAACTCACGAGTGAGATGGCACACGTGCGCTTTTTCACCAAATTGGATGCATCACAGGGATTTTGGCAAATCCAGCTGGAAGAGTCCAGCAGAAGTCTCTGCACCTTCAACACGTCTTTTGGCCGATACTGCTACAATTGCATGCCATTTGGCATCATCTCGGCATCGGAGACATTCCATCACATCAAGGAGCAGATGATGGAAGGCATTGAAGGGGTTTGTGTGTACGTGGACGACATCATCATATGGTCCATGACCCCTGAAGAACATGTGGGTCCCATCTCCAGAAGGTATTCCGTCGTGTACATGCCAACAGCCTTAAGTTAAACAGGTCCAAATGTTGTTTTGGCACATCGACGTTCAAGTTCCTAGGCGACCAAATCTCACAGAATGGTGTGCGCCTGGACACAGACAAAATCAAGGCCATCGAGGCGATGAAGGTCCATGAGGACAAAAAGGCGGTGCTGCGCTTCTTAGGTATGGTCAATTTTCTGGGCAAGTTCATTCCAAACATGGCCACACACACCATGGCCCTACACAACCAGGTGAAAAAGTCAACTGCCATTGAGTGGAAGGCGGCACACCAGACAGAGTGGCTGGAGCTGAAAGCCAATCTCACCACTGCACCAGTCCTGGCATTCTTCGACCCGGACTGGGAGACAAAGATATCCACAGATGCGAGTCAGGATGGCATCGGTGTGGTGTTGCTTCAACGAGATGACACATCATCCTGGGCACCAGTAGTTGCATCAAGGGCGATGACGCCCACTGAAACCAGATATGCTCAGATTGAGAAGGAGTGCTTGGGTCTTCTCATCGGCATCCTCAAATTTCATGATTATGTCTACGGCCTGCCGACATTCACTGTCGAGACGGATCATAGGCCTCTGGTCCACATCATCCACAAGGACCTGAACAACATGACGCCTTGGTTGCAGAGAATCCTGCTTAAACTTAGAGGAGGTATGACTTCAACTTAGTGTACACACCTGGCAAGGAGCTCATCATCACTGATGCATTGTCCTGCTCCGTCACCTCGCCCAGTGAGCAGCTGGAGATCATCCAGCACATCAAATCGCAGGTGCAGCTGTGTGCTAGCACTCTCTCGGCGACAGATGAGAAGGTAGTTCTCATCCGTCATGAGACAGCCAAAGAGCCCCTCTTGCAGCGCGTCATCCACAACCTTACCAATGGCTGGCAGAAAGGGCAGTGCCCACAATTTTACAATGTGAAGGATGACCTGACGGTGATTGATGGTATCCTCCTCAAGCTGGACAGGATTTTCATTCCGCTCAGTCTCCAGAGCTTGTTGCTGCGCCAGATTCATGAAGGACACCTAGCTATCGAGAAGTGCAGATGCAGAGCCCGGCAAGCTGCCTACTGGCCCGGCATCAGCCAGGACATCACGAACATGGTCCTGAACTGTGCTACCTGTCAGCAGTTCCAGCCAGCGCAGAGCAAGGAGATGCTCCATCAGCATGACATAGTGACCTCTCCATGGTCCAAGGTTGGCATCGACCTCTTTCATGCGAATGGTCGCGACTACGTATTGATCATCGACTATTTCTCGAATTACCCTGAGGTGCTAAAGCTCCCAGACCTCACCTCTTGGACCGATATCAAAGCCTGTAAAGAGACGTTCTCAACCCAATCCCAATCACCGTCATGAGCAACAATGGCCCGTGCTTTAACAGCCGAGAATGGTCCACGTTTGCCAGGTCATACAATTTCCAGCATGTCATCTCCAGTCCGCACTATCCGCAGTCCAATGGAAAAGTCAAGAAAGGGGTGCACATTGTGAAACAGCTCATCTGCAAGGTCGCGGACTCTGCTTCCGACATACACCTTGCACTGCTCGCGTACAAGGCGACTCCATTGTCCACTGGCATGTCGCCGGCTCAACTCCTGATGAACAGGGACCTGCGGACGACGCTTCCAGCCATACACCTGCCCAACCTGGATCACCTCCTGGTGCTGCAGAAGATGCAGCAGCTCAGAGACCGTCAAAAGCAGGGCTATGATGCCCATGCCACCGATCTGGCTGTGCTATCCCCGGCAGACCCTGTCAGGTTCAAAATACCGGATGGTAGGTGGTCTGCCCCGGCTGTTGTTGTTCGACATGCCGTGCCCCGCTCTTCTGTTGTACATATGGCTGATGTGCGAAGGAATCAACGGGCACTGCGCAAAGTTGCCTGCCCGCAACCACTTTCTCCTCCATTTCCATATGTTGAATTGCCACCTCCTGATACCTCGCACCACGAGGCCACCAGTCAGGCTTCCATCCCACCTGTCAAGGAGCCGTCGTCCCCTCCGCCACCTCTCCAGCGGTCGACGAGGATCTGACGCAAGCCTCAGAGACTGGACTTGTGAATGTTAGTTTTGTTTGCTCTCTTCTGTTGTCCTCCATCAGTCACGTTAGACAGACTCATTCACATGTAAATACATTCACATACGCCAACAAAACATTTTTAAAAAGGGAGATGTCATGATGTGCAAGCATGCAGCTAATGAACCCACAGACTAGGACACGACCAATGAGTAGTCAGGACACTCAGGGGTGGTATCTCACTATAAAAGGGATGAGGCACTCACACCCGCCTCTTTCCACAGACCAACATTTACAGAGTGAGACAGGGTGTATCCTCAGCATCACACCCCAGCACGTGGCTTAGAGCAAGGCTGGTTCAGTTAGACTGAGTTACTACATTTCGATTAGCAGAGAGTCGAACTCATTGAGAACTGTGCTAATAGTTCAATAAAACACATTGAACTCACTTCAAAGTCTGGAGCATCTTTTACTCAAAACTGCATCAAGTGGCAGCTTGTGTTATTCCAAATTACATAACACAACAGGGTCTACAAAGGGGGACTCGTGGGGGTCTCCCAGGATATCGGAGGTTCTCCCCGGTCTGCGTGGGTTTCCTTCGGGTGCTCGGCTTCCTCCCACGGCCCGAAAGACGTGCTTGTTAGGTGAATTGGACATTCTGAATTCTCCCTCTGTGTACCTGAACAGGCGCCAGAGTGTGGCAACTAGGGGTTTTCACAGTAACGTCATTGCAGTGTTAATGTAAGCCTACTGGTGACACAAATAAAGATTATTATTATTATTAGGTGCTTTCACTCTGAGCCGTTTGACACCCTGGCACTGCTGGTGCCACATGTACACCCTGGCACTATCAGCCTGGCACTCTGACACTGCCACATGAGTCCCAGTCTGGCACTGCCAAGATGTCCAGGTGTCACTGCCAAGCTGCCATTTTGCACGTGGTGGTGATCGGGCTGGAGGGTGCGCTGCACGGGTGTGGAGGAGTGGTGTGGGGGGCCCCCGAGAGCCCCCTTATAGTGAGTTGGGGCTTGGGGGGTTAGGTGGTCACGTCGGAAATTCGAGAGATCAGGACGCCATTTAATCTCTCACTACACTGAGGAGTTCTGGCAAGCGGAGCTCCACTGTGCAGAAAACGGGACTGTGTATGGCCTCGGGCGCATATTCCCCACTGAGTCCATGCACCTAACTGGATGGGCATAAGAGAGAATGGTGTTTCTCAGCGCCAAACTCGTCGCTAAACGCGCTCACTGTGGGACTCTTCCCATTTGGTTAGATCGGGCCCTTAGTCACTTTTTTGGGACCTGGGGAGTTTCTCACCATTTTAGCCGACACTTAGAAATATTTTCATCACTGGGGCTGAACCTGCTGGCCTAATTGGCTCCTCAGAGATCGAGCCGCCATTTTGAAAGGATGCCCTGATCTATAAGTGAGCTTGTGGTCCCCCATGCTTCCCATCCATGGGCAATGTCACTCTAATACATATAGACATTGCCCCACACCCTCTCCCAAGTAATGGCACCCACTATGGGTTCCGTGTGCCTCACCTTCAGGTTCCCCCATACCCCTTCCAGGCCCCCCACCCTTCAACCCCTGGCAACCTCCCAAAAGCCCCTTCTTATCTGCCCTGCACCCCCCACCCACCCTTAATAACTCCCCTCCGCCCTTCTTTCATGGGCATGGCCTCCTCAGGCCTTGACCATTGGCAGTGCCACCCAGGCACCTTGGCAGGTGGCAATGCCAAGGTGCCAGCCTGTCAGTGCCAAGATGTCCATGTTCCAGGGTGAGAGCCAGGGAGACACCCTGCACTGTCCCTTGCCACCCAGGTTTGAATCGGGCACGCCTTGGTCATGGCCATACTGGGCAGGATCCTGATCTCGACACCTCAAGATCTGGGTAGATCTCGCGAGGGGTACTGGCTTCACCTGGCATCTACCAACCATGCTGCGCTCTCGGTCAAGCATGACAAGGCCAGCAGATCGTGCCCTAGATCATTCCATTTATTTATGAAAATAGCATTGTTGCCTTCTTATCATATCTCCAGCCACTAATCATCATTTTTGGTTTACTTTGAGCATTCCGCTCTCAAAAATTTTAAGCACTGTTACTCCATGTTGAACTCCCCAACGTGGACTACTGTTTGATTCCTTCCTGTTGATGTCAGAATCCCTTTCTAACCCTCACTAGGCAACTCACCATGTTATATAGAACATAGAACAGTACAGCACAGTACAGGCCCTTCAGCTACGATGTTGTGCCGACCATTTATCCTAATATAAGATCAACCTAACCTACACCCCTTCAATTTACTGCTGTCCATGTGCCTGTCTAAGAGTCGCTTAAATGTCCCTAATGACTCTGACTCCACCGCCTCTGCTGGCAGTGCATTACACACACACACCACTCTGTGTAAAGAACCTACCTCTGACATCTCCCCTATACCTTCCAACAATCACCTTAAAATTATGTCCCCTCGTGACAGCCATTTCCACCGTGGGGAAAAGTCTCTGGCTATCCACTCTATCCATGCCTCTCATCACCTTGTACATCTCTATCAAGTCACCTCTCTCTGCCTTCTTCGCTCCAGTGAGAAAAGCCCTAGCTCCCTCAACCTTTCTTCATAAGAAATGCCCTCCAGTCCAGGCAACATCCTGGTAAATCTCCTCTGTACCCTCTCCAAAGCATCCACATCCTTCCTATAATGAGGCGACCAGAACAGGACTCAAAATTCCAAGTGTGGTCTAACTAGAGTTTTATAAAGCTGCAGCAAAACCACGCGGCTCTTAAACTCAATCCCCCTGTTAACGAAAGCCAACACACCATATGCCTTCTTAACAACCCTATCAACCTGGGTGGCAACTTTGAGGGATCTATGTACGTGGACCCCAAGATCCCTCTGTTCCTCCACACTTCCAAGAATCCTGCCTTTAACCCTGTATTCAGCATTTAAATTCGACCTTCCAAAATGAATCACTTCACATTTATTAAGGTTGAACTCCATCCGCCACTTCTCAGCCCAGCTCTGCATCCTGTCAATGTCCTGTTGTAACCTGCAGCAACCTTCAACACTATCTACAACTCCACCAACCTTTGTGTCATCGGCAAACTTACTAACCCACCCTTCCACTTCCTCATTCAAGTCATTTATTAAAATCACAAAAGAGCAGAGGTGCTTTGCCTTTCCGAGCCCTCCTGAGGTTGTTCCATCCCATAAGGTTTATGCCCTTCCCTCCAGCCTGTCTTACTCTTCCCTCTTTCCTCATTCCCCTTCTTTCCTTATTCTCCACTCTTTATTCCCCAATCCTACCTGCCCTTCTCCACACTCTCTATTCCATCTTGGTCCAATTATCCTACTGCTCTCTATACCTACCTGATCAAAGAAGCTTACAGTGCAAAAGGAGCCCATTCAGTCCATCATTCCTGTGCTGGCTCTTTGAAACAGTAGTTGTGCTTGGTCCCATACCTCTACTTTTTCTCCATAGTAATTTATGATCCTTATCCGTCCAACACCTTTATAAAATTATTTATGCAATAAACTTTTTTAAAATAAATTTAGAGTACCTAATTATTTTTGTCCCAATTAAGGGGCAATTTAGCATGGCCAATTCACCTACCCTGCACATCTTTGGGTTGTGGGGTTGAGACCCACACAGACACGGGGAGAATGTGCAAATTCCACAGTGACCCAGGGCCAGGATTGAACCCGGGACCTCAGAGTCGTTTGGCAGCAGTGCTAAGCACTGCGCCACCTTGCCGCCCATGCAATAATTTTAACCACTTTTTCAGTTAGAATGTACCAGGTTCCAACAATTCTCCAAGTGAAACAAATTCTCATATCCAATCTAGACCAAGTGACAATGATTTTAATTCGAGGACCTCTTCTTATTGACCCACCCACTGGAGGGAATTGGTTTTTTCTTCATCCATTCTGTCAAAACTTCTCATTATGTTGAAATCTCTATTAGATCAACTCTTAACTGCTTCTGTTCCAAGGAGAACAGTCCAAAATTTTCTATCTTCTCCTTACAACCAAAATCCCATTCCTGATAACATTCTGGTAAACTTCCTCTATACCCTTCATCATGCCTTTACATGTTTCCTGAAATGCAGTCATCAAAACTGTCCACAAAGCTCCAGCTGAGGCCTAACCAGTAATTTAGAAAGCTGTTCTAGAATGATCTCTTTGCATTTATATTCTGTGTCTTTAGTTATAAACCCATGTAATCTATATGCCTTTTTAACTATCTTATCAACTTGTTCTGCAACCTTGAAAGATTTTTCTTCCATTCTGTTCCTATAGAATCCACTGTGGTAAAAATGCCTCCATTACAGAGGCATTGAGACCATAAGATAGAAACACATAATTAGGCCATTCAGCCCATCAAGTCTGTTCTGCCATTCGATCATGGCTGAAATGTTCCTCGTCCCCATTCTCCTGCCTTCTCCCCAAAACCCCTGATCCCCTTCTTAGTCAAGAAATCCCCTTATTAATCAAGAACACCCCTAGCCCCATGTAATCTAACCTTGTGTGTTAACCTTCTGTGCTGCACCTATCACCTACCGGTAGTTCAGACATACTACATCTACAAGATCGCCATTATCTACTTGCCTTGTTACATTTTCAAGAACTCTGGCAAATTAGTCAAAAATGATTTATCCTTCATAAAACAATGCTAACTCTGATGGATTGAGTTTTGACTTTCCAAATGTCCTGATATTGCTTCCTTAATAATGGATTCTAACAAATTCCCCACAACAGATGTTAAACTAACTGTTCTGCGTCCCTTTTTAAATAAGGGCGTTACATTAGCATTTTTCCAATCCACTGAAATAACCAATGTATCGACTATCTCCACTGCCACTTCCTTTTACACCCCAGGATGTCAGCTATCAGGTCCTGGGGACTTGTCTTCTTTCAATCCCAGTCATATTTTGAGTACTATTTCCCTATTAATGCTGATTATTCTAAGTTCTATTGCTTTCTATTACCTCTGGATTACCAGAATATTTTCAGGAATGAAGCTACAGTGACCCCAGCTGGCTGCAGGAGACAGCTATGTTTCTTATTCAGAGCATTTCATAAAACCTTTTATTAGGGTCAAATGACACAGTAAAAAATCAGTATCTTTATCATCTCTATAAGAAATAACTTCTAAGGAAACTAATATGTGAATACTTGGAAATCCTAAGTAGTCTAACATACAGGCAGTCTAACAATAGGTATATATAAGATAATTTTGAAATATATGCTGTTCATGGTCTCTTGTCATAAGGGTGGCACAGTGATTAGCACTGCTGCCTCACAGCTCCAGGGTCCGAGTTCAATTCCAGCTTCGGTGACTGTGTAGAGTTTGCACGTTCTCCCCGTGTCTGCATGGGTTTCCTCCGGGTGCTCCGGTTTCCTCCCATAGTCCAAAGATGTGCAGGTTAGGTAAATTGGCTCTGCTAAATTGCCTCTTAGTGTCCAAAAGGTTAGGTGGGGTTAGTGAGGTTACGGGGATGGGGTGGCAGCGTGGGATTAAGTAGGGTGTTCTTTCAGAGGGCCGTGCAGACTCGTTGGGCTGAATGGCCTCTTTCTGCACTGTAACTTCTATGATGCTATGATTCTATATCACACTCATAGGTACTTTCCTACTACCAGTCATGTGTGTCACCGACATGCAAATCTAGCCGCTGTAGATTGATATAATTCTGCCCTGTGTATCCAGTAATATTTGGTATCTACCCTTTTTTTGAGCCAGGTCTCCCTTACCGCCACAGCTTCATTGTCTCATTGCATCTGCAGCTCACCCAACCTTGAGTAGTCCTCAATGCCTTTGTAACTGAAGGATTCTTGACTACTGGCTGCCATTCATAGGGAATGGAAGACAATTGTGCCGGCACCATTTTGCGATGCGGCAATTGGAGGTCGGGCATTTTTCTCCAGTTGGTCAGCTCAAACTAGATATGTACCCACATCAAGTGACTTAAATCACAAAAAGACTTGTGTATGCTTGTTTTTATAATAATGAAACATTTGCTCAAGTATCCATCTGGTTTGTTATCTTTGTATTGCCTGTACTTCAAACCTCTTCTTTCATGGGCTTTCCATTCCCAACCAAAGTGGTTCCAATTTAAAAAAATAAATGTGTATTGTTTACACCGTCTAAATGTTGACACAACGAGAAGTTGGTTTTCATTTTGGCACTCATCCCTCAAAATATAGCTGCTAAGAACGCAAACTCCAGATAAGGCCAAAAAGAGTATTGTTTTGTTATTCATTTCAGTTATGAAGATGGCCAAGTGGGTGATATAAGTACGAACACACAAGAACCCAGCATTCATAAAGAAATCCTTCGGGTCATTGGAAACCAGACAGCAACAGGTTAAAAGAATCACACATCGTCACTGACTGGATCAGAATACCTTTTCTGGCTTTTAAGCTGCAGTGCAGTTTTGAACTAAAATATTAACAATCTAATTTCAAATGCACAAACATAAGATTTTGAATAACGCACTTTAATTTCCAGATTTCTTACCTGAACCTAACAACATTTTAGTAATGCCAAGTCTGGAGTGTCGGTGTTGTTGAATGTTGATTTTGTTATAATAGGTTTTCCTGGAAAAGATGCATTGGCCCCAATTTTATTCAGCTTTGGCACTGGTAGAGCATTGAGTGTGAAGTTAGGTGCAGTTGTGGCCAGGGTGTACCCCTGTGCTAATTAGTTAAACTGTGGGTCTTGACAAAGTGTAGAACTTGCACTGAATGGAATACATGGGGCCTGTGCCCCTCTGCCATGTAGGAATGCTGAGGCAGAAAGGCTTGCATCAGGCATCGGCTGATTCAAGGAGCCATTTTCCCATTCACATTTATCAAGTGTTTTTCTTTAGTCATAAATATCTCTAAGTTTTAGGAATGCTGATATAATCCTGTCCCGTCAAGAACAGGAGGAGTCTGTTTTTTAAAACAGTCAGTGTGTGTTGTAACACCCTGGCTATGCCAGCCAAACCACAGTTTTGTTTATGTTTTGAAAAAGATTCTAATGACAATGGCAAAAAGAAATAACAATTTTAAAAAACTGCCTGGGGTGCTTTGATTGCAGGCCTAAGTGGAGCCAACCCCTTTCTAATGTGCCATAGTGATGCCACCTTTTATATGAAAAATACCCTTTTTTAACTCTTGGTAGTGATAAGCGTTGGTGCTGGCTGCCTCTAAAAATTCCTTTTACACAAGAGTAAAAGTAATAAGATGTCAACATTGAGAAATGGTATGCCAAAATGTACATTTTTTAACTAGAGGTATAATGTAAGGCTTTAGCATATTGAAACAATAAAAGATACTCATTTTGATATCCTGACGAGTCCAAATATCCAACACTGTTCTTTTCCATAAAAGTGGCACATTTATGTTGAAAATAAGGATTGGTCTTCAACGCTATCTCTAAAAGAAGAAAGTCACTGTACTGCTGAACTGTTTTTTCATTGGCTCTTGCTGAAAAGGATTTCTTTGCAGACAGTACACTCTTGCTTCTAGTTCACTGATGGAATTAATGCATTTACTCTTAAACCTTTTAATTCTGTCAAGTGCTGAATTCCCTACCGATAAAAGTTCTATGTGAAGGTTTGCTGGGTACTATTTTCAAAAAAGGGGGGAATAAAAAGCACGATTTTTTGTAACAATTTTAATCAAAATTATGATCTTTAAGTAAAGCATGTGGATGTGACCACATGGCATCAAATTGGTGATGCCATCATCACATGACAGAATAATTGGCTTCTGTTTTGAAAAGTTTAATTTTGCAGGTTAAGGTTGTAGTAATGTTGGGTATTTTATTTGCAGCACAATCCCCTCTTCAGTCTGCCAATTAAGAAAGATAAAATCATGTTGCTCTCACCTTTGTTTGAGGCCTATGAAAACAAATTAGGAAAGATTTTGTTTATATGTATTAATGTGTGTCACATGTTGAATTATAAAGGATTTCATGCTGGAGAGAGTCATACAGCCCGTATTGTATGTGTTGTAACTGTACAGGCAGGGAAGTGATGGGATGAAGAGTGCATTACAATATTTATATTTTCCATTAAAGTTGTTCAAAGTTACAGACTTCTCGATACAAGCACAAAACACTTTACAATGCTTTCTCCACCCTTCTTTATCCAACGCCCATGAAAACCAATGTTTAATTTGAAACTCTTCAATGACAAAGAGATTTTGAATCAGCACTCTTCAGAATGTTTGCCCTGTTTCATTCCTCTTTACGGTCGCCCTTCACATTGGTGGTACTGACTTCAGCTTAGAACAGTAAAAAAAAAAAATATCAGGTGTGGAAAAAGTTTACAAATCAAACTTTCTATAGACTTGAGATTGTTTAAAATACAAAACTCATATCCTTTGAATACATCTTACATTAGCATTGTCCACTGGATTGTCTTAAATGTCTTACGTGTCATTTTAAACAGTCATTGTTGGTAACATTTTTCACAATTGGAAGATGCATATTACAGACACATGTATGTAATAAGGAAGGCATGCAATGTAAACTAATTAATCAAACCCAAAACTGGTATCAACAATTTCAGCATATATTGTATAGTTGTACCTTTTTGTCAAAATGAGGAAGGTTTGATGAGATCTATAGTCATTGTCATTTGGTTTAAAACCACATCAGAAGTTTGTTGTTCTTAATCACAGTTTATGTTGTTTTTAAAATTACAATTTTGTTCTGCATTTTCAGCATATAACACTTCTTTCATCCAATTATGGTGTTTGTTCACACTGCCATCCACTTGTCTCTTGTCCAGTATCAAATCACCATTACAGCACTATCTCGATGTCCACAGTGCAGTTAACAGGTCCTCAGTCAGGAACTGAGGGTAACTATTCAGGCAATCGACATTGTGTATTTAAAATTGCCCTTACAAATAAACTGGGGATGTATATGTTTACATTGAAACTTAGTGCAGTTAATTAACTCTTCCACTGATTTTGTTTTAGATTAATTAGATGTGAAAATTAATTTCAGTAGGGCCACAAAATGGATGTTAATGGATCAAAATAAATGGAAAAGCAAATCATTCAAGTTGAATAATGGACAACCAATCAGTTAACACTCATTCTATGCCCCTATCAAAGTGGAATTTTACACCGTAATGCTTTTCTTCTATGTTAGTCAGCAAGTGGTACTTACATTTTCACTTACATTTTTCATCAATGTGTGACTAAGCTTTGGTTTTAGTAATAGTAGCATGAGCAAAATGCCTGTATGTTCATTCCAGTTAATCCCATGTTAAAGTGAACATTTTCTTTTGAATAGCATATTTATTTCATACTCGTACAGTAATAATTGACTTTTGAAAGCACTTTCAGTGCAAAGAAATAGCTGAAAACAGTTCTCCACATTGTTGTGGACCACAATTGGCAACAGGATATGCTACCTGAGCAACACAAGTTAAAAAGGCACGTATGTACCAATATTTCTAACAATACTGCGCAGTAGAAGGACCAGTACCTCGCCGTAGTGACACATTACAAATACCTTTTTCATGAGTATGAAAATCTGTGAAAAACCAGGAACACCACAGGTAGCATTAAATGGGGGCAGTGATGTTGACCAACAAAAGTGGTGGCACCCCTGTCAACATAATTATGGGAACCCCAATGGTATTAAGCCCCTAATTGGCAGCGGGAACCCTGTTGCAAGGGCTCCTGGCTCCATGGCAGATCATTCAACTGCAAGGTTTCCTCCAGTGGAGCAGAAATCATGACCCCCAAGAGCTCATGGCCAATCAGAGGCAGAGAGCTCTCCACTACCGCCAGCTGTACCTGGAACTGTGGCTGCTGCCAGTAATTCACTTGGGCATTTGCCACACAGATCCCTAGAGAAAGGTAAGTGATGGCGGGTTGGGGGTCAGAGCATGGGGCTTGCTGGCGAGGGTGGGAGTATCGTTGAGGAAAGAGGTGGCTGACAATGTGTTCTCCCCCCTCTCTTCTGGATGGCAGGTTCTTCGATCAGAAACTCAGTGCCTTTGAGCAAGGGACCACCCTACCAGGCTGCCAGCAAATACAACACTGTTTTCTGGGCAGTCTCTCTGCATGTTGAGTCCTTCACCCGTCACTAGTTGAACACCAGCAATGGCAGGGTGCGGCTGTTAAATGGGTATTAATTAGGGTTTCAATTGGTGGGAAGGTTGGCCACAAGCTGTCATGCCGTGGACTTAATTGGAGGGAGGCAGGAAGGTGAGGTCTCCACCCTGCACCCTACTCCCAATCACACAAAACCCCGTTCCCCCTCCACCTCCAAATTCACCCAGAAGGAGCATTAAGTTCAACCCTACAAGGGTGGTAATGGTGGACTTCTGCACAGAAACAGAAGCTCCAATGCATTGACAAAGCTTCAATGCATTAATTATCAGAGTGCTGTCTTTTGAAATAGGTTTTTGGAATGTGCAATTAATTTTTGGTCAGTTGTAATAATTATTGTCAACAATGTTTGCTTTAATCCGAGCATTTGAATACATACTGAAAGAGCACTGCATATTTGGAGGTGAAATTTTAAATTAGATCTCCATCTAATCTGGACGTAAAAGATATTCCATCATGATTCAAAGAAGAGCAGGGATTTCTCGTAACATATGAGCCACCCATTTATCCTTAGACAACACTACCATAAATATACATCGATTCCATTTGCCATGTGTGGGATATTGCTGTTCCCAAATTGACTGTCACGTCTGCCTACATAACAGCGACTGCATTTCAAAAGTAATTCTCTGGTTGTAATAAACTTCAAAATATCCTGAAGATATCATGGAATTTATATAAATGCAAGTTCTATTTTCCTCTTGTGCTCTCTGACATTTCCACACCCAGTGCAGAAGTGAAATGGACCATTGTTCAAAACACCGTCTCCAGTATTCCACTCTCAACATATGTGAAGCAAGAGTGGAAGAACGTTGACTGGTTCAAGGCTAGCATCACTGTAATGGCACCTGTCATTGAAGACAAGCAGCATGCTCTCATTAATTACAGGAGAGACCCAAGCGAGAAAACTCTGAAGGCGCAATTCAGCCTGCAGCGCCGAGAAAGATCCCGCTATTCAATGGCACTTAGCTGTTTATTGTGGCCTCGGCGAGGACCTCCATGTCGAGGACACTCTTTAGGTCATTTCCTGCACTGGCGAGCTCAGCTCACCAGTGCAGGAAGACTACTTGCAGATTAGGGCGCCTTTTTTAAAGGCAGCACCCAATCATTCAACCAACCTCTGCTCCCCCGCCGCGGCTTCAGGACCACCCCCCCACTTCACCTCTTCCGGGCTCCTCGAGTCTCTCCTCCACCCTACTTCTTATGGACAAGGCCATCCTGGGCCTGACCCCTGCCATGGGCACCCTAGGCCCATCCCCTGGCACGGGCACCTTGGCACTGCCAGTCTGGCCTGTCCCCAACCACCCGGGGGCCTCAATTCCCCAGCAAGACCACTAAACGTGCCATCATGACTGGTTTACAACTTTGTCAACCAGTACCAAACGGCACCCGGTTGAGGCCTCGCTGGCGAGGCCAGTGAATCCCGGGTCCCGGGTGAATAAGGCGAACACATATTTAAATGAGCCTAATGGCGCTGCAAGATTCCGTTGAATCTCGAGAGATGTTTCTAGTGTCACAAATCTCAATCCAGGCCCATTGTGAGATTCAATGGTGTCGTCCCTACATCAAGTCGAGCGGGATGAGGCCGCTAAATCGAGCCCCGAATGTATGAAGAAGTCCAACAAGTTGCTAGGCAGTGCGCTAGTGACTACTGATTACAACTTTGCCAGGATTTAGATGTCTTTCAGCACAGGGAATGCTAGGGTAATGTATGAAGGAATCAAAATGGCAACAGGTCCATTGTTAAAGAAAATGGAAACAATGACAGGAGGTCATCAGCATCTGCAATAAATAGTTGGAGAGATGGTTGGAATGCTACTTTGAGTTGTATTGTAGTGAGAACACTGTCACCCAGGAAGTTCTGAGCACCATAGAAAGTCTGTCAGAGCTGGATATTGAACCCATATTGGAGGAGCTTAGCAAAGCTATTGACTTGCTTGCCACAAGCAAAACTCCAGGTGTTGGCATTATACCACCTGAACTCATCAAGAATGGAAGACCAACACTCCTGCAATCTTTGTCTCTGCTGGAGGGAGGGGCTGTGGCTTAGATATGCATGATGCAAAGATTGTGACCCTGTACAAGAACAAGGGCAACCACAGTGATTGCAACAACTATGAAGGCTACCTTCCTGCTGAACATCGTGAGAAATATTTGCCTGTGTTGCCCTTGCCAAGTTGCAAATCTTGGTTGAATGCATCTATCCCAAATCCCAGTTTGCATTCAGAACTGGAAGATTTATAGTTCACATTACCTTCTCAGTCTGGACCTGTCATGAAAAAAGGAGACCAGGGCATTACAGTGGCACAGTGGTTAGCACTGCTGCCTCACAGCGCCAGGAACCCGGTGGATTCCAACCTTCGGTAACTGTGAAGTTTCCACGTTCTCCTATGTCTGCGTGGGTTTCCTCCGAGTGTTCCAATTTCCTTCCACAGTCCAGAGATGTGGATTGGCCATGCTTTGTGTCCAAAGGTTAGGTGGGGTTGCAGGGTTACAGAGATGGGATGGTGGAGTATGCCAAGTAGAGAGTGCTCCTTTGGAGAGTGGGCTGAATGGCCTCCTTTTGGACGGTAGGGGTTCCATGATTCTACATATTACATTCAGCCATCCGACCAAGGCATTAGACCATGTGAGCTGAGGTGGTTTATTTGAGCTTTTGGAGAAAATTGGTTATCACTGAAGCTACTCAATGTGATCTCCTCTTCCCATGACAAGACGGTGGCTACCATCAGCTATGACGAGGCAACATCGGAATAGTTTGTGATCCACAGTGGGGTCAAACAGGGTTGTGCTCTGACACCGACATTCTTCGGCATATTCTTCTTTTTGCTGCTGTCATGTATGAAGCTGATGAGAGTGACCAGAGAAAGCAGAGATCAGAGAATCATGCACTTCCTCAGCCCACTGTCTTCTGCTGTAGCAAATAGGCAAAGACAGCTGAGTCTGAGTAGAGATCCTGAGACAGGTGATGCTTTAAACAGAATTGACCACCATGGCACAAACCATTGTCATATGAGATGGAATGCTGCCACATACCACACCTATGTTTCTTACTTAGTACCTCATCATGTTGAAATGTCGCAGTATGTTTCACACCATTGTTTTATTTTAAATTGAATTTTTTTTATGTAGGTCTATTTAATGCTGATAAACAGAAGGCCTCCATTGGGAATAGCAGGCATCTTACTAGCTAGTGAACATGTTTTATAAATGATCTAGGCTTCTGGGGAAGATTTTATGTGTATATCGGGGAGCAAGTATAATTTTTTTAATTTGTTTTTTATTTTCCGACACTATACTCATCTGTCAATTGAAAAGAAGGACAGGAGCCCCGTCCCCCGACCTCTGTTAAGTATGCCCTTATAGGGACACGTGTAAAAGATAATTTCCTAACTATGTTCTTGGAGGTAAGACTTGCCCAGCAAGTGTGCAGCTTTGAAATTTTGCTTTGTGCTCTGCACAATTTTCCAACAACTTACCGGAGGAAAATCGCACACAACCTGCTGGAATTTCTGCTGTGTGCTCCAGGCGGACTATGGTCCCAATTGGGAACACAAAGTTGGAAAAATATCCTGCAATGCTCAATATGTACTCCTCTCTGTTGTCACTCCAAGATCTGAAAGAGGCACATTTTGTGGGGAGTCATAGACAGGAAGCCACATACTCCTAGTCCACTGCATCGGCTCTCCTTGAATAATACATTTCAAAAGTTCATTTGTTTTGGACTTATTAAAGAACACCTCTTCTCAGTGCATCAACAAGGATAAGATGCTCTGTTGTTTGCAGTGAACATTTTTTTCTGCTTGATTTATTCTTAATTCTCTGTCATCCTTAGACTTAGATGTGTGGTGAATTTTGCTTTTGGAGACTTGTGGTGACAAGAAATTCAAAGGAAAATTGATCCCCAGTCAGCGGTTCCTGACCACACTCCATTTCATCTCTTGAAATAGCACAGATTCCTAGACTGACTTTCATCTTCTTTACAGTAATCCAGTGTTGCACAGACACAGTGGCACAAATTCATGGCCTTTCCAATACACTGCCACTGTAAATCAGCAAGGAGGGCTCAGAATCCTCCAGATTCATTAATTTCCACGGGGCCTTGTTTGGAATGGAATCGGTTTCTGCCCCAAATAGGGTCACCCATATCAGGTTGTATTGGTAGCAGGAACTGCGAGGCAGACCCAGCAGGACAAAACAAGAGATATTCATAGTGAATAATGGCAGATTGACTGCTAGTGATTCTAACTGGGGTTCCCCTCAGGGTAGGAGGCTGGCATCATGGCCTGGACGGCAAACATTTTTTTTCCCTGCCTCCTCAGATGCCCTTCAATAGTTTGGGCACCAATGGGTCATGTTACAGGATGTTTCTGGGGACAGGCTCATCCTGTGGGAGATTGCGGTGTAGTGTAGTGAACTAGTAATCTAGAGGCCTACTATGATGGTCTGGTGACATGGATTTAAGTCCCACTATGGCAGCTGAGATGTGTCTATAATGGCGCGAATGCCATTTGGCCATAACTTGCGTCATCTCTGCCTGACCCAACATGAGAAAGCAAATGCACCCTGCTAACACAAAGAGGTAACAAATAGAGGAGTAAAGCTCTGTTCACCCAGGTAATCAGGTACA
Source organism: Scyliorhinus torazame (assembly GCF_047496885.1). NCBI lineage: Eukaryota > Metazoa > Chordata > Chondrichthyes > Carcharhiniformes > Scyliorhinidae > Scyliorhinus > Scyliorhinus torazame. The sequence continues at coordinate 245,012,773 of NC_092709.1, read as the reverse complement.
CAACGAACTATCTCTAGCCTGAATTAGTGCAATTTGCAGCATTCTGTAAAGCTCTATTGTTGCTTGCTGCACTTTGTCCCCTAGAGTCAGCAAACTGATTGTACAGTGTAACTGCAATGTAGGAGTTTAAGAATGTATGCTTGGCACAAAGCAGTAGAGTGTTCTATGACTGCAGGCAATGATCTGATTACGGTTTTTGCATGAGCAATGCAGTATGTTTTATTTAAAATATATATTTATGGAATGGCTGCTGAGAAATTATATTTTTTCAAAACAGTTTAGATTTAGTGATGTAAATTGCCAAATTGTCTCATCAATAAGATTATAATTCTAATGTTATCAGTGGACTGTGCTTTCTCATGCCAGTTTGAGCTCCTGCAGTTCTGTTTCCACTCTGCGGTGTTATGACGTGGTGTGAGGGGTGTGTGCTTCAAGTGACTGGTGTATTAGGAGTGTCGACCCCGTCTCAACCAGCAATCCAGGCATACCTTCTGTCCCAGCATTACCGCAGTTCAATTCTTTCATTTTTCATGAAATGGTGATTGGCTAGTTTTTCAAAAAATGGCCTGAGGACATGATGCCTTTATTTGTGTGACATTCTATAGCTTCTAAGTGATTGTCTGTAATTAAATTAAAAACTCTGGAGCCTTCAGCAGTGATGCAAAGTGAGTGAGAATGAATTGTCAGGGTGTAAAACGACCTGCCATATCTCTGTCACCTGCTTTTGCACAACCGCCAAAGTCAGATTTTACCCCAAATACTTTTGACTGCCTTGAGCTAATTGAAGGGAGGAACAGGCATGAGGGGCTGAAAGGCCCGGTCCTGTAGCTATGATCAATTGTGCTATTCTTATTCATAAAGTTAAAGAAAAATCGATCTTACACTTACCAGTGGATTGTCAGATGGGTGCAGTGTGTTTTTGTTTAGAACAATCCGAACATTCCACATCAAAAAACAAACTAAAATGCTGCCATGCAACTAACAAGATAAAAGGTAGGTGTTTGAACCAAGAATTGAATCGCACGTCTCCTGTGTACTAAGCCCAACAAGTTTGGACTCATTTGCAGCCAGGTTTCCCACACTGATACTTACACATGATGTTAGTTGTATGTTGATATTTTTTGTGTCTCAGATGAAGATAATCAGAGAAACAATAAAATCCTGCAAACATGTTTTGACTTCAAATGTATGCTAAGACATTTCAATTTTGCTTTTTTAATGCCTTTGTGGGTATTAATACTGCATGTCAGGAAGTGCAGACACCAAAATCCACAAGCTCTCATTGTTCTGAATGTACCCTCCAAAGAGTAAATCAGTTTCCGATTTCAGTTTCATTAATATCTGTTGATAGTTTAACTGTAGAAACTAGGTTCCATGTTTAGAAATAAACTGGATAATGGTCAGCATCAAAGAGTTAAGACTTTTGTGGGACTCTTCATCAGAAGTTATGGGATACATTCAAAGCTCGAACCAGTCCTTTTCTCTTTCAGCTTCCTGCATTAGCACTCGAGTTAAAATTGGCCATAGGCAGAAGAGCAAATGGGTGATAAAGAATTGGCAGCCTGTTTATCTCCACCCTGTTTGAAATTGGGCGATTTGCGAAATGGGCTGTTAATCCATTACCGACCCTTGTACTTCATGCCAAAGACCAATTTTACCCTTTTTTTATCTTTCATGATTTAAATTCACTTTTTTAATTACTCAGTATTCAAACAGAGTGCACACAAATACAAAATTTAAGGCTTTTCACTTGCGTTCGAATGAGAATCGTTGAGGGTGAAATTGGCTGGAAAAGGAAATCACGCAGGGTGTAAAACAAGCTGTTGACTTGCTATTGCTTATCCTGTTATACGATTGAAGATCAATTTCACCACTACTGTGTTCAACTCCAGTTTTTTTGTTTCTTTCACGCTTTTATTTTAAAATTGGTACAAACCTTTCATTATAAAAAATGCAGAGCAGCTGTCATAACAGATGTAATTGTAATTCAGTACCTTAGCTTTCAGTGCCTTAGAAATATAAGATACTGTCAACAACAACATCAATGTACATGATGTAAATATTGCCAAAAATACAGAGGCCAAATATTTTCTGTACTTGGTTCACACTGCTTTTAATCAGAACTTTGACTCCTATTGCTATCTGTTTAATTTATCTTTATTTGGAGTTTTGTTTGCTGTTTTGATCAGTTCATGGACTGTTTTGATCAATCATTGATGTAAAATGCTTAATTAAAAAGATAAATCTTTCTGGTGATTTTTCTGAGTCTGTGGAGTTCAATTGTGCAGCTGAGAGTGTGAGTTCCATACATCCAATAAATGATCTACCAGTCAAGGTTATGTTTTTGTGTTACAAACTATGCGGAAAATCATATTTTACAAATGTATGTTGGAAACATTGGTCTTAACTCATAAAGGATTGCAATAAAGCTGTGCCAGAATCTAAAATGGTACTAAATTACAATATTTTATGTTATCCAAGAACATAACTACATTTTCTATGGGGAAACCCCTGGGTAGAAAGCGGGTGGTCACTCAGTCATTGTCTGCATGTTGTCAATGTCTATTGTATGGACCTCACTGCTCTCCTTACCTGCATCCTAACGTTTTGTGTTTCTTGTACCAGTAGACCAAAACCCCTCTCGACAGCAAGGGTGCAATTCTCCCCAGCCCACACCAGTGGGTTCAATGGCAGACGGGAGGGGAGATGGCATAAATTGAGAGTGAGACCTTCCACTGGTGCCCATCGTGGTGGATTTGGAAACCCACTGTTGGCCAGTGTGAAAATCATTTGCATCTTGTTAAGAAGATGCAGATGAAGGCCGGATCACCCACCTCGGTTACCCGGCGGGGCGGGGGGTCCCGGCGGGATGGAGTGGCGGATTTCCCGCTGACCGGCGGGAAAGGCCTTTGGCGCCACGCAAGCTGGGGCCGAAAGGACTCCCGGAAGTGCGCGCATGCGCGGGAGCGTCAGCGGCTGCTGATGTCATCCCCGCGCATGCGCAGGGGGGGTATCTTCCGCGTCGGCCATGGTGAAGGCTGTGGCCGATGCAGAGGGAAAAGAGTGCCCCCATGGCACAGGCCCGCCCGCGGATCGGTGGGCCCCAATTTCTGGCCAGGCCACCGTGGGGGCACCCCCCCGGTGTCTGATCGCCCCGCGCCTCCCACAGGACCACGGAGCCCGCCCGCGCCACCTAGTCACGTTGGGAAGAGAGGTGGTTTGATTCTCGCCGGCGGGACAGGCATTCCAGCAGCGGGATTTCGGCCCATCATGGCCGGAGAATCACCGGGGGGGCCCGCAGACCAGCGCGGCGCGATTCCCACCCCTGCCGAATATCCGGTGCCGGAGAATTCGGCAACCGGCGGGGGCGGGATTCACGTCAGCCCCCGCCGATTCTCCGACCCGGCAGGGGGTCGGAAAAACCCGCCCCCAGTTGTCGGGACTCACCTGAATAATGTCTGTGGCTGCCTCCGGAGTTCACACAGCTGTGAGTGAGGAACATCTGCAGGTGGACCTTCCAGATTTCAGTGTCCTAGAATGAGCCCATTGTCCAGGCTCGGAATGTTCAAGAGATGCATCTTCATTTTCAGGAAGTCCACCTTTCTTCTTCAATAGTGGGTGCCTTTTCAATATGGCGCCTGCAAAAGTCGGCAGACTACACGCCATCAGGCCTGCTCACCACGGAATATACCGCACAACACCCATTGCACATTTAATGAGGTTGGGTCTGATAGATTTGTGCATCCCGCTGTCCTGTCCTCAGCAGTGGGAAACACTCCCTGTTCCCACCCCGCCACGGGACTTAGTGCCAAGGTGGGAGAATTCCACACCAAGACTTAGGGTGGAATTTTCCTAAAAAATGACTGAGGCTGGGACTCTCCATTTTCGCCACAAGGATCGGGAATCCGGATCGGGCAGAGATTCCCGTATCGGCACAAACACAGTATCGGTGCCAGGCAGCAGACCCGTCCCCAATCTCCGGTCCTGTCCTGCCGGCTGTGGCAGGCCTCCTGCTCTGCACCAGCGGATACATGTAAACAGACCCTTTACATTAATCTGAATCCCTGTGACCCCCATCTGCAGGACGTGCTCGCACACCAGTCTCATAGCATAGAGCCGCATGCCTGCACAGTATGAATATCTCCACCGTACAACCAGCTGCCACTGTTCTGGTGGGAAGGCACAAGGCTCACTCAATGAGGACACCCACAGTAGACCTGATTGGGAAAACCAGGGAAGGGACCAGAGAGCCCATTCCTAACACCTGTTATGGCAGCCATCGGTTTCCCAGTTGGCAGGGATGGGTGGTGAGGGGGAGGCTTCCCACATCAAGGACCATGTACAAGTCACTGATGGGGACAGGGCTGCAGTGTCAAGTACATAATGTAGAAGGGGCCAGGGGGTGGGTGTAGTGGGGGTGGGGCAGGAGGGTGAAAGGATGGGGAAAATGTGAGGGTAGCTGATTAGTCAAACTCAGGGTGACCATGTAATCTACGGCATTTGAATAGTCAAGGGAAACATCACCTTGCTGACAGCCTGCGATGCTAACTATCTACCTAGCCACTGCTGCCGTCACACATGTGCAGTAGCATGAGTGCCAGGACCAGCCCAGGGAAGACACTGCAAGACAGGAGCCTGCCCCAGAACAGCAGGGGCAAGCCTGTGTGGCACACGTGCCACCCATCCACCAGGTTGAGGCGGAGATACAGAGGCAGTGCCACATCCGGCCAGGTTTCTGCTATCGGCGCTCGTCCTTCGAGGAACTGCTGGACTGCATATCCCTTTGTCAACCTGTGCCAGTTGGTGGCGGACTTGGTACCATGAGGGTACCATGAGGACACCTGCTCCAGTGGCTGTCAGGTTTATGGCTGATCAACATCTATACCACTGGCTTGTTCCAAGGCTCGAGCAGGGACATGTGCGGGATTTTGCAAACGTCCATGCAGAGGTGCATCCGCGATGTCACAGATGCCCTATGCACCCAGATAGTGACCTGTATCCACTTTAACCTCGAACAGGCCCACCAGGATTCCAGGGCTGCTGAAATTGCTGCCATAGCTGGACAAGGGGTTTATTGATGACGTGCATGTCGCCCTCCCCTCAGAGCACTGTCTCGACAGGAGGGTGGGGTAGGGGGTGCGCTTGATTAACAAGAAGGGGAGCCACTCCCTGAAAGTGCAGTTGGTGTGTGATCACCAGCTGCACATGATGCATGTCTGTGTATGACATCCAGGCAGCATATATTCTGGAGCACCTTTGTGTACTCCCTTGTGTGAGGGGTTGGCTAGTGGGCGGCAAGGTCTATCCACTGAAGTCACACACAGAATCACTACAGTCCAGAAGGAGGCCATTTGGTCCATTTAGTATATCACACAAACCTGCCTCCCATCCATTGATTCCATCTATACCTCCCGCTGCCTGGGGAAAGTGGGCAGCATAATCAAAGATCCCTCCCACCCGGCTTACTCACTCTTCCAACTTCTTCCATCGGGCAGGAGATACAAAAATCTGAGAACACGCACGAACAGACTCAAAAACAGCTTCTTCCCCACTGTTACCAGACTCCTAAAAACGACCCTCTTATGGACTGACCTGATTGATACTACACCCACGTATGCTTCACTCGATGTCGGTGTCTATGTATTTGCATTGTGTACCTTGTGTTGCCCTATTATGTATTTTATTTTTATTTTATTTTCATGTACTTAATGATCTGTTTGAGCTGCTCGCAGAAAAATACTTTTCACTGTTCCTCGTTACACGTGATAATCAACAAATCCAATCCAATCCAATCCATAGAAACATCGGGATTGGGAGCAGAAGTAGGTAATTCAGTACCTTCGAGCCTGCATCACATTCAAGGAGATCATGGATGATCTCTTTCTGGTCTCAAATCCACCTCCCTGCATGTTGCTCATATACCTTTAACCCGTTTTTAAAATCCAGAATATATCTATCTCCTTCTTGAAACCATTTAATGACTCAGATACCAGTGCACTATGGGGCAGCGAGTTCCACAAATTCACCACCCTATGCGAGAAGTAGTTCTTCCTCATCTCAGTTTGAAATTTATTGCCTCTCAACCTATATCTGTGAGAATCTGATCAGCTCATGATTTGCCAACTGGGAGGCCAAAATACTGTAAGCTCCATTGTAGCCCTCCCCCCAACCATCGCAGCCCCCCCTGACCTTGCCCTCTGTCCCTTCAGTCCCATAGCTATCCCATCCCCACCTTCTCCACCCTCCCCTTCACCTTTTGCCCCCCTACTGCCCTTTATCCTTTCACTCCCACCTTCCCCTTAGAATTATACCCCTTCCCACGACCACAGCTCCCTCTTCCCACTCCGAGGGTCATATCAGCATCACTACAGGGTGTAGGCCCTGCGTTGGCCATATCAGAGATATTGTCTGCAGGACGGAAGATGATAATGACTCACTATGAGATGAGCTCTGGTGCTCCTCATTGACAAAGTCTTACTCCGATAACATACCACTGTCCTCCCACATGATCCCTAGTTGTACGACAGGGACTCCTTCTCTTGGGCCACATTATTTTGGGGTAGTTGGGACAAGATGGATCAAGCTTTGGGACCATAGACTGGGGTTGCTGTCATACTAGGGCATGGGGCATGGGGACCAGGCAGTCTCACACTTTGGCTCCCATGGCCTGTCACTTCCTATTGAGGGTGGATGGCTGTGGGACGTCCATTAGCCCGATATGCCCTGAACCCTTCCCCCACCTGCAACACGTCTACCTGTCAGAGTCCAAGACCCAGCATCAGCCCAGCCTTCTCACCCATGGGACAATAGTGAGAGGCAGATCGGACTGGTGGCGGTAAAGTGTTTCAAGCGATTTGTTGCCCTTTCCCCTGATTCACTATGTTCAACCACACCCGTGCCAACTTAGGTAGCTTTCTGATCTTCTGTGGCCTTCTGCTCCTTCTACGTATTTCCCCAGACAGTACATCAGGTCAGGAGTGGAGGCAGTGTGCTGCTTGTCTCAATCTCTGCCCTGTGATGGCCGTGGTGATCGTCTTCTGGAGGAGCTGGGCCCGGGCCTGGATGCTGATTTGCGGGTGTCATAGGTGATGACGTGCCACCTAGTTCTGCCTGCTGCCCATCGCGGAGGATGCTGCAGGCAGGGGGGGTGGGGTGGGGGGAGGGGTGGGGGAATGTGGTGTCCATGTCCCTGGCCACTCCCCCCCCCCCCCCCCATTTGGTGAACCTGGAGGTGACCAGAGCCCTGATGCACACGTTGGGCGGCCTCCCTTGCCTGCCTGGTCCCCATGCCCCATGCCCTGTCCATCCTTGCCCTCCCCCGCACCATCCTCATCAGGCAAGGCCTGGCATTCATCCACCTCCAGCACGTCGTCCCTCTGTTGCGCGAAGTTGTGGAGGACACAACGATGTGGGCGACCAACCCAGCGCCATACTGGAGGGCCGCACTAGAGCGGTCCAGGCACCTGAACTGCATCTTCAGGATGCCACAGCACCACTCGATCACGTCCTGGTCGCTCCAAGGGCATCGTTGTAGAGGGTCTTGGTGTCGATAATAATAATCGCTTATTGTCACATTAGGCTTCAATGAAGTTACTGTGAAAAGCCCCTAGTCGCCACATTCCGGCGCCTATTCGGGGAGGCCAGTATGGGTATTGAACCCGCACTGCTGGCCTTGTTCTGCATTACAAGACAGCTATTTAGCCCACTGTGCTAAACCAGCCCCTAATAATAATAACCTTTTATTGTCACAAGTATAAAGTTACTGTGAAAAGCCCCCAGTCGCCACATTCTGGCGCCTGTTCAGGTAAGCTGGTACGGGAATTTAACCCGCGCTGCTCGCCTTGTTCTTGGCCACTCCCCCCCCCCACCATTTGGTGGACCTGGAGGTGACCAGAGCCCTGATGCACACATTGGGCGGCCTCCCTTGCCTGCCTGGTCCCCATGCCCTATGTCCTGTCCATACTTGCCCTCCTCGCACCATCGTCATCAGGCAAGGCCTGGCGTTCATCCACCTCCAGCACGTCGTCCCTCTGTTGCGCGATGTTGTGGAGGACACAGCAGGCCACAACGATGTGGGCGACCAACCCAGTGCCATACTGGAGGGCCCCACCAGAGCGGTCCAGGCACCTGAACTGCTTCTTCAGGATGCCAAAGCACCACTCGATCACGTCCTGGTCACACCAAGGGCATCGTTGTAGAGGGTCTTGGTGTCGATAATAATAATCTTTTATTGTCACATTAGGCTTCAATTAAGTTACTGTGAAAAGCCCTTAGTCGCCACATTCTGGCACCTGTTCAGGTAAGCTGGTACGGGAATTGAACCCGCGCTGCTGGCCTTGTTCTACATCACAAACCAGCTGTCTAACCCACTGAGGTAAACCAGATCTGTGGCCTCCGGATAGGCATCATCAACCACAACAGCAGCGGATAACCCCTGTCGCCCAGGAGACAAGCCCCCAGCCAGGGGTGTGCCTCGAAGAGGCCGATAACCATCGAGTGTGCTTGGCTGAAGGCGTCGTACATACTGCCTGGGTATCAGGCGCAGACGTGCATGATGTACATCTGATGGTCACACACCAGCTGCACGTTTATCGTTTATCGAGTGGAACCCCTTTTGGATTGTGTCGAGCAGCCTGTCATCTGTAGATGCTCGTACGGCGACATGCACCTCGTTGATCACGCCCTGGACCTGAGATGGCGAACTCCGCTGGCCGGCATCCTGAATGGCTCGGTCCACTTTGTGCCTCTGTGATGGCGCGGGTGAACCTGAACACTGAGCTCTGGGAGATTCCAGTGAGGTTCCCACTCGGCCCCTGGAAGGACCCCGTGGCGTAGCAGTTCAGGGCACCCATCACTTTGACAGCCACCTGGAACGGGTGCCTTCCTCCATTACCCCGCGGTGCCTGGAAGATATGCCACACTGTCTCCCTGCTCAGCCAGAGTCTTCAACGCCTTTCCAGGTCCGGCAGATCCTCGAATGACAGGCGCTGCCGGCACACACATGGCCTCATGAGGCGCCTCCTTTGGACCTCCTCCTCCTCAGCCTGTTGGGCTGCTGGTTCTCCATCCTCATTGGCTGCCTCCTGTTCCTCTTGGGCAGGCCTCGCTACTGCAACTTTCTCCTCCTCGAGCAGCTCCAGCGCGAAAAGCCCAGGGCACCCCCAGGGTTGTGCCGACTAGGAGGAAGGCCACGATTGCTGGTTGTATTCCAATATTTATTGTCTGCAGGGGGTGAAAGGCTGACGTGTTAGTGTGGTGCATACCCCTGTGCCCAAACAGGTCCACCGGGCTGCACAGTGGCCTTGTTTGACACTGCGGACTCTGTCCCCGCATGTCCCCCCCCCTCGCCACCCCCCCCCCCCCTCACCTCTGGCCCCTATCAGAGTGGAGGGTGAGGGCTGGGGTGTGGGGGTGGTGGAGTGGGGGCACCCATGCTGCAGAACCAGGGACCAAGGTGGGTGATTAGTGGCACGCGCAGCAAGATGACCCCGTGGGAGGGATCAGCCTGGCCCCATGGCCCACCCCTCATCATCCCCCCCTCCACCCAGCCCCGGAAGGGCGCCTCCCCCCCCCCCCCCCCCCCCGCCCCTCACCCCAGCTAGTCCGGCCAGTGTCAGGACCGGCAGCGCGCGATCGCACCTCTCCGTGGCCTACTTCCTCTCTCCCTCATCAGCCATGGCGCCAGTTTCATGGGTTTTGAAAGCACAAGTGAACCCCGCCATCGGGAATTCCCCCCAGTGGAGGCGGAGAATTGGGGAGGCCCTGGAGAATAGCGGGTCAGCCCTGCTAATGATATGTCAACGACGGTTACTGCATGTGACAAGTGGAAGGCATTCACGCCGCTGTCGAAGCGACGGAGAATTGTGATTTGCCGTGAAACCTGCGGTTGCTCAGATTTCACCATCAGAACCGATTCTCTACCTAATCGTACTTCCTGATTCCAGCAATGGCTGATGGAGAATCCTGCCCGGGTACTTTTTTAAATTTAAACTTATTTTCAACTGTGGGCAACTCTTGGCCAAGGAGGGCTGGAATTGATCGAGGATGAGACCAGGGTGTCGTAATAATGCTAAACAGGATAACACTGATTCTGCATATTTAAATTAGATTTTTAATACGCCAAACAGGATCGCTTCTTCAGCACATACCCTTGTGAGTTCCATGGGCCTTTCTTCAAAAGCGATGTGATTCCCTATGTCGGGCATGCTGCCACCCATCTTCTCGTGCTTCCTTCGATTATATTCCGCTTTATCCTTGGAGACACAGGATAGTGAGACAGCGGCATGCCAGTTTTGTGCTGGGAGGGCCTGGGAACAATGCGCACTGTTTGGCAGAGCCGGGCACAACAGGTGAACCCCTGAGAGCCCCAAATCAGGCTCCGGGCCGGCACAAGGCTGATCGCAAATCACCCAACTTACAGCGCCAGGCGCGAGGGCATGATCCATAAGACCATAAGGCATAGGGGCAGAATTAGGCCGCTCAGCCCATCGAGTCTGCTCTACCATTCAATCGATATTTAAATGATATTTAACGATATATTATAACGATATTTAAATGCGCCATTAGGGCAAACCCCCAGGCTTGCCAGGGTGCATCACCACCACTGTGCCCCAACACCACCTCCATCCCACACTCCCGTAACTCATCTCCCCTCCAACAAGGGCAACTAAATCCCACCTACCCTCAGTCCCCTGCACCTCACCCTGCATCACATGCCAACTCCTATACCACCTGCCATGGCCAGGTGACCTGCACACACACAGGCCAACAACTGCAGGCCACCTGCATTGCCTGCTTTTGAGTGTCTCACATTGTGCAATATCTGTCCCCCAAGGAGAAGGCGGCCTACAACTGCTGGGAGCCGGGGGAAAACCGGAGGGGGCTCGCTTTCACGTAGAACGCATTAATGCCGCTGTCGAGGGAACAGAGCATGGCATTCCATTTGGTGCCTGACGCCAATCTCGATTTTTGGTTGACGCCGAATTCTCCCGATTCGGGTGTCAGTCGACAGAGAATCCCGCCCCTTGTCTTTTGTCTTGTAGGGTCACCTTCCGACGATACGAGACCCGCTGGGATCCCTCGCTCCCCCCTCCCCCTGGCCCATCTCCATGACTCACCAGGCGACGAGGCGGGAACATCCAGGATCCCTCGACCCCCCCGCCGTAACACCACAACACCCCGGAGCCCATGCCTGGAGATGACACAGACTTCTCGTCACTTCCGTCACCGGCACGCTCCAACATCCCAGAGACATTCACCTCAGTTTGGGCATTTTAGTGAAGAGGCTCCTGGGGCACTAGCTGGCGTGCACCACAAACGTGCTGCGGTACATAAGGTGGAGGTAGGAATCCCCAAAGGGGCAGACAGTTGGAGCGTGGACCAACCCCAGGGATTAGCTGCCATCTAGACAGCTCTAGCATTTCTTGAAAGGGTGGTCCCATCAATGTTGGTGATGCAGTCACAGAGACGGGGACTACAGGAAGGGGTGTCAGCAACCATCCAGTGCCTGTAGGTGCAGGAGACCAAACATGTGCAGGAGCAGGAGGTGGTGCCGACTATGTGTGTCACCCAGGCCAATACCGCACATGTGGCGTCTGAGATGGGTGAGGCCTTGAGTGAGAAGGTATCGGCCATGGGTTAATATGTCCAAGACCTGGGCACACTGAATGAGCGGTGGCTGAGGAACTGGCCAGGGCGGTCATGTCACAGGCAGCCATGTACCAGGGCCACACGTGTCGTGTTGGGTGTTCTGCTATACAGACGAACCAACACAGTTGCAGATAGTACAACTCTGTTTTATTACTATCAATAAAAACATCTGTAAACATATGACTGTGGTTCGTTCTTTACCCTTTAACTTGTGGACCCAGCCCTAACACTATCTTAGAGAGGCACTCAGCACATGGTGTATGTCTGAGTGGCTTGCTGTGAGCTCTGTGCCCTGAGCCGTCTCCTGCTGGAATGAGCGGGAACTGTGGTGTTCCCCGTTTTATAGTGCGTGTGCTCTTGCTTGTGATTGGCTGTGATGTTGCGCGTGTGTTGATTGGTCCGTTGATCTGTCCATCAGTGTGTATGTGTGATTGCACCATGATGTTTATCTGAATATCATGACATCCCCCCTTTTTTTTACAAGAATATGTGCCTATGTGGTAATAAATATAGATGTGTACTGAGTGCAGTTGAAAGTGTGTGCAATATCTACAACATGCGCATGAGTCTAAACTATATGCATAGGAAGGTATCAGGTGCAACATAGCAACGAGGTTGTACCATAAACAAAACAAGTGTAATCATCAAACATCAAAAACGAACTCCTGTAACGACAAAAAGAGAAACATATTAACATTGTGGCATAACACTTTAGTGAGTCCAATGTTCAAACAGGCTCATAAGTCCAGCCTAGTAGGTGGGCGACGAATTCGGGTTGACCGCCTCAAGGGTGGGTCAGGATCCACCGGCTGAGGAATGGGCCTGGCCACAGGCGACAGAGGAATAGGCAGAGTGTCAGGAAGCTCAACGAAGTCGACATCAGGAACAACAGGAGGGTGTGGCACCGGTGTATGATCATGTAGCGAGCACGGAAGCAGGCGAAGAGCCCGGCGATTACGCCGGCGAATGGAGCCATCAGGCATGTGAACCAGGAACGAGCGGGGAGCCACACATCGGAGAACTTCGGCAGTTGCCGACCAGCCACCCTCTGGTAGGTGGATGCGGACGTTGTCTCCAGACGTCAAGGCAGGAAGATCAATTGCCCGAGTGTCATGTGAGCATGCTGCTGTCGCATCCTTTGAAGTACTGGAGCATGGTCAGGTGTAGGAACAAGAATGGATGGCACAGTGGTCCTGAGGGCATGACCCATCAACAGCTGGGCTGGTGAGAGCCAGTGGATAGTGGGGCCGAGCGATAGGCCAGCAGGGCTAAGCAGAAATCCGATCTGGCATCAGCAGCCTTGCAGAGGAGCCGCTTGACGATATGGACGCCCTTTTCCACCTTGCCATTTGACTGGGGATGCAGAGGGCTGGACGTCACGTGTGTGAAGCCATACGAAGCAGCAAAGGACGACCATTCTTGGCTTGCAAAACAGGGCCCATTGTCCGACATGACAGTAAGCGGAATGCCATGGCGAGCGAAGGTTTCTTTGCATGCCCTGATGACAGCGGACGATGTTAAATCGTGCAGGCGTATGACCTCTGGATAATTCGAAAAGTAATCTATAATCATGACGTAGTCCCTGCCGAGCGCATGAAAAAGGTCCACACCCACCTTCGCCCAGGGGGACGTTACCAACTCATGGGGCTGAAGCGTCTCAGGGGGTTGCGCCGGCTGAAACCTTTGGCAGGTGGGGCAGTTGAGCACCATGTTGGCAATGTCGTCGCTGATGCCCGGCCAGTATACAGCGTCTCGGGCCCTCCGCCTGCACTTCTCAACCCTGAGATGGCCTTCGTGTAATTGTTCGAGGACCAACCTGTGCCCATGCTGTGTGGAATCACAATCTGGGCCAACTTTAGGAGGACACCGTCAATGACGGCCAAGTCGTCCCGGACATTGTAGAATTGTAGGCACTGTCCTTTGAGCCACCCTCCCGTCGTGTGGCGCATCACACGTTGTAGAAGGGGGTCAGCCGCAGTCTCCCGGCGAATACGGGCCAGACCTGAATCATTAGCTGGCAGATTGGCCGATGAGAAGGCCACATGTGCTTCGACCTGACATAAGAACCCCTCCGAATCGGGCGGTGTGCTCACTGCTCTGGACAGGGCACCTGCGATGATGAGGTCCTTTCGCGGGGTGTAGACCAGTTGGAAGTCGTACCTCCAGAGCTTGAGCAGAATGCGCTGGAGGCGAGGGGTCATCTCATTCAGGTCCTTTTATATAATGCTGACCAGGGGGCGATGGTCGGTTTCCATGGTGAACTGAGGGAGACCATACACGTAGTCGTGGAACTTATCTATGCCGGTTAACAAACCCAGGTACTCCTTCTCGATCTGCGCATAGCGCTGTTCTGTGGGGGTCATGGCCCGCGAGGCATAGGCGACTGGGGCCCATGATGCAGTGTCGTCCCGTTGCAGGAATACTGCCCCAATGCCGGACTGGCTGGCATCAGTCGAGATCTTCGTATCTCGAGAGGTGTGGAAGAACGCCAATACCGGGGCTGTGGTGAGCTTAATCTTGAGCTCCTCCCATTCCTTCTGGTGTGCGGGCAGCCACTGGAACTCCATGGTCTTCTTCACTAGGTGGCGAAGAGCCGTTGTGTGGGAGGCAAGGTTGGGAATGAACTTCCCCAGGAAATTGACCATCCCGAGAAAGCGTAGCACTGCCTTCTTGTCTGCCGGCTGCGGCATGGCTGTAATGATGCTCACTTTGTCTGCATCCGGACGCACTCCTGACCGGGAGATGTGGTCCCCCAGAAACTTCAGCTCAGTTTGGCCAAAAGAACATTTGGCTCGGTTGAGGCGCAGGCCGTGTTCTCGTATCCGAGCAAAGACACGCTGGAGATGACTGATGTGCTTCTGTGGTGTGGTGGACCAGATGATGATGTCGTCAACACAGACGCGCACCCCTTCGATGCCCTCCATCATCTGCTCCACCTCGGATGCCGAGATGATGCCAAACGGCATTCTGTTGTAGCAGTACCTGCCAAAGGGAGTGTTGAAGGTGCACAGCTTCCTGCTGGACTGATCCAGTTGAATCTGCAAAAACCCTTTGAGGCATCAAGCTTGGTAAAAATTTTAGCCCGGGCCATTTCGCTCGTGATCTCTTCCCGTTTGGGTATGGGGTAGTGTTCCCTCATGATGTTGCTGTTCAGGTCTTTCGGGTCGATGCAGATCCGGAGCTCGCCAGAGGGCTTTTTTACGCACACCATGGAGCTGACCCATGGCGTAGGCTCCGTGACCCGGGAAAGCACTCCTTGGTCCTGGAGATCCTGCAGCTGTTGCTTGAGGCGGTCTTTGAGTGGTGCTGGGATTCTACGCGTTGCGTGAATGACCAGGGTGGCGTCCGGTTTGAGCCCTATTCTGTATGTGTAGGGCAGTGTGTCCATGCCCTCGAAAGCCTCCTGGTTGTGGGCGAGGAGCGAGTGGAGCTGTGCCCTAAATTCTGCATCCGGGAAGTCGCACGTGCCTTCTGGAGACAGAGTGTGTGCCCGCTGAACGAGGTGGGGAACCTTGCACTCCTGTGCGCCTAACTTGGAATCCTTCGCTGAACCAACTATCTCAAGGGACAGTGTGGCTGTGTAGGCATTGTGTGTGACCTCGAGCTGGCAGGATCCCATGGCCGGGATAACATTTCCGCTGTAATCGACCATCTGACAACGGGATGGCCGAATCGGTGGTCTGACCTTCAAGGCGTAGAAGGCTGACCATGCTATAAGGTTGGCGGAGGCACCAGTGTCTAAACGGTATGTGATTGGTGGTCGGTTGACCGTTAGGGTGGCACACCATTCATCACCCGGATTAACGCTGTTCACTGGCATCGGCTGGTGGGTCCTGCTTGGGGACATCCGATTCCTGTCAATGACCGTGACGCGGAAGGCTTCTCGGTCGTCGGTAGCACCGGTCTGTACATCGTCAGGGTAGGACTCGGTGTATCGAGGCTGAATGGCCCGCACGTCCCTGCGAGGCTGGGGGAATTGGGGAACGTTGGCAGTCTGAGTTGCTCGACAGTAGGCAGCGTAGTGGCCCATCTTGCCACAGCGGAGGTATTGTCGATTCTTTGCTGGACATTGCTACTTTAAATGTGCGGATCCGCAGTTGCCGCACGTCGTGACGTCATGGCGTTCGTTGCGCCATCGCGCATGCGCAGTTCGGTCCTGCGTAGAGCGCGTCTGCGCGACGCGTCCCTCTGCGTCGACGTCTCTTTTGGTGCGTACAAGCGCAGGAGGCCACGGAAATGACCACCCTCTTCCGGGCCGCGGACCGGGAGGAACTCAATCGACTGGACCCGCTTGGCCTCGTAGGACACCTGCCATGCCGATTCGGCCGCCTGGAATTGGGAGTACTGGCTGGTCGCGTTTTCATGGAGGACGCAGGCTTTGATGGCGGTGACTAAGGTGAGGCTCTTAATCTTGAGGAGCAGCTAGCGTAAGGTGCCCGAGGTGACCCCAAAAACCATCTGGTCCCGAATCATGGAATCGGAGGTGGCCTCATAACCGCAGGACTGCGCGAGGATACGGAGGTGTGTCACGAAAGATTGAAAAGGCTCATCCTTACCCTGCAGGCGCTGCTGGAAGAGGTACCTCTCGAAGCTCTCGTTCACCTCGACGCGGAAGTGCTGCTCGAGTTTAAGAAGGACCGTCTTGTACTTCGTCTTGTCCTCACCGTCCGCGAACACCAGGGAGTTGTAGATGTGGATGGCGTGCTGCCCTGCCGTGGAGAGGAGGAGGGCGATTTTTCTGGTGTCCGAAGCATTCTCCCTGACTGTGGCTTCTAGGAAGAGCTGGAAGCGCTGTTTAAACAGCTTCCAGTTGACGCCGAGGTTTCCAGCGATTTGGAGCGGCTGCGGCGGGCTGATGGTGTCCATGGCGCAGGATGGCGGATCCCTGAAGATGTGTAGGTAGGTCTAACAGTTGCTGGGTTCCAATCCTGGTACTATGTCGTGTTGGGTGTTCTTCTATACTGACGAAGCAACACGGTTGCAGATGGTACAACTCTGTTTTATTACTATCAATAACATCTTTAAACATATGACTGTGGTTCATTCTTTACCCTTTAACTTGTGGACCCAGCCCTTACACTATCTTTGAGAGGCACTCAGCACATGGTGTATGTCTGAGTGGCTTGCTGTGAGCTCTGTGCCCTGAGCTGTCTCCTGCTGGAATGAGCGGGAACTGTGGTGTTCCCCGTTTTATAGTGCGTGTGCTCTTGCTTGTGATTGGCTGTGATGTTGCGTGTGTGTTGATTGGTCCGTTGATCTGTCCATCAGTGTGTATGTGTGTTTGCACCATGATGTTTATCTGAATATCATGACAACACGGACGTTGCTGCGGCACCCCAGAGCTTGGCCCAGTCATAACGGGCAGATAACCCATGTCACCCAAGAGCCTACCACACACCTCGAAGGTATCGGGAACCGTTGAGTGTGCCTGGACAAAGGCGTTGTGCACGCTGCCTGGATAGCGAGCGCAGGCATGCATGATGTGCAGCCAGTGGTCACACACCAACTGCACATTCAAGAAGTGGAATCCCTTCCTACAGATTATTTATGCGCCGGTGCTCCTAGGGGGATTTTTTTCTAGACCGATTAACCCCTGGACCAGGGGCATGCCGGCAGTTGCGGTGAATCCCGTTGCATGGGCAACTTTTTATAATAGTCTTTATTATTGTCACAAGTAGACTTACATTAACACTGCAATGAAGTTACTGTGAAAATCACACGGTCCACAGTTAAGGTTATATACTGTGCCACCCGGGCATATTGGGCATCCATTATGGTGCAGAAGCACCGGTGCATGGAGGTCTGCGAGATCCCAGACAGGTCCCCACTCGGTGCCTGGAAGTACCCCATGGCATAATGGTTCAAGGCAACTACCAGCTTGACAGCACCGGGAGCGGCTGGCCTCTCCCATACCTCTGCGGTTCCAGGGGCGCCATCATCCAGCAGAGGTGTGGCACGGTCTCCCTACTCAGCCGCAATTGTCGGTGACATGCTCGGTCTAGCAGGTCCTTGAATGATAGGCGCTGCAGGTATACACAGGGCCTGATGCGGCACATCCTTCTCACCTCCTCCTCGGCCTGTTGGGCGGAATGCTCTCCATCGTCACCTGCTGGCCGCTGCTCCTCTGGGGCAGGCTCCTGTTCTGTACGGTCCTCCTCGAACAGCTCCTGCCCGTGCAGCCCCAGTGCATCACAAGGGCTGCTGTGGGCAGGCAGATGCCTACCATTGCTGGCTGAATACCAAAATCCATTTTCTGCAAGGGGTAAAGGGCAGACATGTTAACATGTTAAGATGGTGAGTACTCCTGAATGAAATGAAATGAAAATCGCTTATCGTCACAAGTAGGCTTCAAATGAAGTTATTGTGAAAAGCCCCTAGTCGCCACATTCCGGCGCCTGTTCGGGGAGGCTGGTACAGGAATTGAACCGTGCTGTTTGCCTGCCTTGGTCTGCTTTCAAAGCCAGCGATTTAGCCCAGGGAGGGGCACACCCATAGGGCCAATGGCGCTCGGCACATTTATACGACACGATGGACAGTCAGTGGAGTGCGCAGCCAGTTGGCTGCCTTGTGGACCACGACAATGGTGGCCCATGCCTGGACACCCCGATCCCGGGTGACACTCCGAACCCTGGCCCATCTCCAGAATAACCCCCGCAACTCACCCCGGCCCTGGCAGACGTCCCCCCAGCCAGCAACACAACTGTCAGTCCACTGATGAGCTTTTGGAAACTTTTCTTACCTCCTCTCTCGCCCTCAGAAGCGACGGCACCCGGTCCCCGTTTGTAAATACCATGGGCTGGATTCTCTGTTTTGGAGACTAAGTCCGCACGCCGCTTTTCAGGGTCAGAGAATTCAAAACCCGGCACAGCTCCTGATTTTCCCGCCAAAATGGATTCTCCGCCCCGTCACCGAACGCCATTTCGGCATCGGGGAGCGGAGAATCCAGCCCTATAAGTAAACTGTGACGGTGTCACATCCACCTGGTGGAGGAGCATCGTGTGAGACCGGAGACTACAGGGTTGGGCCTATTAATGATACGTTAACGAGTGTTACTGCACGATTTGCATGCCCATGCCAGCGTGGGGCATGGAAGGCATCCATGCTGCCATCGAGGCTTCGGAGCATGGCGCTCCATTGGGCGCGCGGCGCCAACCTCAATTTTCGGCTGAAGCCCGATTCTTCGTGATCGCAATTTGCTACTGTGGCGTTGTTGGACAGACATTTCCACCCACATCAATTTTGGGGGGCTTGGGGAGTTTCTCACCGGTAAATCACACATTTCTTCTTGGTGGGGATCTACAGTCATCAGCCAGACTAGCTCCTCAGAGATCAGGGCGCCAATTTGAAAGTGTGCACGAATCTCAACGTGAGCTTAAGGGTCCCCCACACCCCTCAGCCACATATGATGCAACCTCCCACATACATGGGCAACACCCACGACCCTCGACCCCTGAGGGGCAAACTCCCTTCCATCAATTAAAGTTATCGTGAGCCCCCCTGCCCCACCCCCCATCCATCCCCCTAGGCATAAGGATAACCCTGCACCACACCCATCCATTCTTGTGGGTATCGTGCCACCCCCGCCCCCCTCCCAAGTGAGCATAATCCCGCTATGAGGTTGCTGAGGCAACCCTTCTGCTTTCATTCCCACCCACCTTCAACTCCTACCCTTCATGCCCCTTTCATGAGCATAGCCCCCCTCAGGCCCCGCCCTGTCTACTTGGCACCCAGACATTGCCCCCGACACCCTTGCAGAGGGATCAACTAATTGTTTTAACCCGATACGCACTGCCACAAAAAAAAATCCAGTCACAGCAGGGATCCAATTTTCTGTCGATGTTATTCAGAGATGTTATAGATTGCTTCAGAGTCAAGCAATTTATCTCAACTGCATCTCAGCCAGAATCACAGTGTTAGGAAGATGGCATCAAACTTTGAAGTATCATGTAGAGGGCCCATAGTCAGGATTATACAGAGGACTGGGATAAAGGAATTCCATTTGTACTATTAGCAATAGGGATGCACCTAACAAATCAACTAAATTCAGTCCAGTCAATGATATTTGGTCGAGGTAAGAGGACTACTTAAATTGATCAAAGAGAAATCGGTGAGTCAGCATTCAGAGACGATGGGCAAGATTCTCTGTTAGCCAATGCCAGAATCGGGAAATGAGATTGGGCGGAGAATCGGTGCCGACGCAGAAGTCTTGGCTGGTGCTGGTTTCAGGGCATATTGCAATTCTCTGTTAGCTCGATAGCAGCGTCAATGTGTTCCAGAACGCACGTACACTAAACGCTGCTGCCATATCATTAGTGGGCCTGACCCGGTATTCTCTGGGGCCACCGCGATGCTCCGCCTCCTACGGGGGGAATTCTCGATGGCGAGGTTCACTTGTGCTTTTAAAAATTGTGAAACTGGCGCCATGGCTAATGAGTTAGAGAGAGGAGGTAGGACACGGAGAGGCGCGACGGTGGACTGCCGGTCTTGACACAGGCTGGGCTGGCTGGGGGGTGGGAGGGTGGGGGTGATGGCGGGGGGGGGGGGGGGGGGTGATGGGGGAACGAGCCATGGGGACAGGACGAATCCCCACACGGGGCTGGGGCGGTGCCCAGGTACAAATCGCCAATGCCACGGCCTGCAAGGTAGCCATCTTGCTGCGCACCCCGTTGACCACCCAGGTGGCCCAAGGTTCTGCAGAGTGCATTTGGCCATATGGGTGCCCCCATCCCCACCACACCCGCAGCTCACCCTCCGCCATACCACCGCCCCCCCCCCCCCCCCGCCCCCCAAACCGGCCACCACCCACGGCTCGGCGCATCAGGCTGCCCAACCAGGGCAACGCCCACAGTGTACCCTACGGGAGGGGGCCCTGGGCCGGGCCGCGTTGCATACCCCTGGCATGGACCAGGCACTGACAATACCTCTGGCAGCAGGGACAGGCGCCAGGGCCAGAGACCCCCACGGTTCCGGGTTCCAATGAGACTAGGGGTGCGGAGTGGAATGGGGCAGGGGGAAATGCGGGGGCAGGGTCCGCAGTGCCAACTGGGGCCGCCGTGTACTCAGTTGGATCTGGTTGGGCATGTGGGTATGCACCATGCTTTCAGCCCCTGCAGACAATGCCTTCCTTGGGGATGCCCTGCGGCTGTACGAGCTGCAGTTGCTCGAGGATGAGGACCTCATGTGTACCGGCACTGCCTGTCATTCGAGGACCTGCCAGAAAGGGCATGCCGTCGAAGACTTCGGCTGAGCAGGGGGACAGTGCGACATATCTGCCAGATCATGGCACACGTGGCACCGCAAGGGAATGGGGGAGGACACCCGCTCCCGGTGGCCGTCAAGCTGACGGTCACCCTGAACTTCTACGCCACGGGATCCTTCCAGGCGCCGAGTGGGATCCTGTCTGGGATCTCTCAGGGCTCGGTGCACAGGTGCATCCATGCCATTACGGATGCCCTATATGCCCAGTCAGCACAATAAATCAATTTCAATGTGGTCTGAGCCCCCCAATATGCGCGGGCGGCGATTGATGGGATACCCCAGGTCGACAGGATGCATGCTGCCCTGTGAGCACCTGCAGCTGACAGGCTGCTCTACACTAACCGAAAGGGGTTTCACTCGATGAACGTGCAGCTGATATGTTACCATCAGCTACACATCATACACGTCTGCACCCAATACATAGGCAATGTGCACATCCTGGCACACTCAACAATTCCTAGCCTTTTGAGGCGCTCCTTGGGGAGCGACAGGGGTTACCGCCTGATGATGCCTAACCGGAAGCTACAGAGTGACGTGGAGACCCGCTACAACGATGCCCATGCAGCGACCAGGGCCATGATCGAGCGGTGTTTTGGCCTCCTGAAGATGCAGTTCAGGAGCCTGGACAACTCTGGAGCAGCCCTCCTGTATAGCTCTGGGAGGGTCGCCCGCATTGTGGCAGCCTGTTGCATCATCCACAAATTCGGGCAGCAGAGGTGTAACGTGCTGGAGGAGGGAGGAGGAATGCCAGGCCGCGTTCAACGAGGAGGATGCGAAGGAGGGCGAGGGTGTGCAGAACATAGAGCCCAGGCAGGCACAGGATGCCACACGAGTGCGCCAGTGCAACCACGCACGGGGCGCTCTGATTGCCTTCAGGTTCACTGGCTGCGGGTAGGGTGATGGGCATGGAAACCGCATACCACACCCCAGCACCACCCAGGCATTCCCCTTGAAATCCCCTCCGTCATATATACCTGCTGCACTGTGGGGTTGCGGGCCCTGAGTTGGCAGTAACAGCGGGTCTGTCCCATGGAATGGAGGGTGATGACAACCAGCTCTGCGATGAGCTCTGGTGCTCCACATTGTTTGACAGTATCTGGCTCCTGCCCACGGTAACAGTTTCCACTGTCCACCTGGGTGACCCCTGCATGCGAGCTGGCCATTCCATCCCACAGTCCCATCGAATCCCTGGGGTGGCGGAGGTGAGGACGATGGGGGAGAGGAGCACCGGAGCGGTGAGCAATGGCTTTACTGTGGTCCCTGAGACCAGCCTGAAAACAGTTGTGTTTTACACCAGGAAAACTGGCGCAAAACGGCCACCGATTCACCATTTTGCTGGCGGCCAGCAGCCAGGCAGCGTAGATAATAATAAATCTTTGTTGTCACAAGTAGGCTTACATTAACACTGCAATAAATTTACTGTGAAAAACCCCAAGTCGCCACATTCCGGCGCCTGTTCGGATACACGGAGGGAAAATTCAGAATTCTCAGCTGGTACGGGAATTGAACCCGCACTGCTGGCCTTGTTCTGCATCACAAACCAGCTGTCTAGCCCACTGAGCTGAACCAGCTCTAGCTGCCGATATGGCCCGGAGCACTGCCGGGTCCGCGGCCGCGCAAGCGCATGGCGGCAGCCTACAGCGGCCGCGCCATGCTTCATGGTGGACTCAGCCCACGGATCCGGACCGCAAAAATAGTACCCCCCTTCGGCCACTCGCTTGCCCAGGACCGCCCCCCCCCCCCCCCCAAAAGTGCCCCCAGCTCCGATTGAAGCTCCGCCTGCCTGCGGATCGGCCCTCCCCCGACTGTGGCGGTGCCGGACTGAGTCCGCAGTTCACTCTATGTTCACGACAGGTAAGACCATGAGAGTCCCGCGCCGACGGGAACTGGAGTCCAGTTACTAGTGGTGTACCACAAGGATCTGTTATGGGGCCACTGCTGTTTGTCATTTTTATAAATGACCTGGAGGAGGGCGTGAAGGATGGGTGAGTAAATTTGCAGATGACACTAAAGTCGGTGGAGTTGTGGACAGTGCGGAAGGATGTTACAAGTTACAGAGGGACATAGATAAGCTGCAGCGTTGGGCTGAGAGGTGGCAAATGGAGTTTAATGCAGAAAAGTGTGAGGTGATTCATTTTGGAAGGAATAACAGGAAGACAGAGTACTGGGCTAATGGTCAGATTCTTGGCAGTGTGGATGAGCAGAGAGATCTCGGTGTCCATGTACATAGATCCCTGAAAGTTGCCACCCAGGTTGAGAGGGTTGTTAAGAAGGCGTACGGTGTGTTAGCTTTTATTGGTGGAGGGATTGAGTTTCGGAGCCATGAGGTCATGTTGCAGCTGTACAAAACTCTGGTGTGGCCGCATTTGGAGTATTGCGTGCAATTCTGGTCGCCGCATTTTAGGAAGGATGTGGAAGCATTGGAAAGGGTGCAGAGGAGATTTACCAGAATGTTGCCTGGTATGGAGGGAAGATCTTATGAGGAAAGGCTGAGGGACTTGAGGCTGTTTTCGTTAGAGAGAAGAAGGTTAAGAGGTGACTTAATTGAGGCATACAAGATGATCAGAGGATTGGATAGGATGGACAGTGAGAGCCTTTTTCCTCGGATAGATGTCTAGCACGAGGGGACATAGCTTTAAATTGAGGGGAGATAGATATAGGACAGATGTCAGAGGTAGGTTCTTTACTCAGAGAGTAGTAAGGGCGTGGAATGCCCTGCCTGCAACAGTAGTGGACTCGCCAACACTAAGGGCATTCAAATGGTCATTGGATAGACATATGGACGATAAGGGAATACTGTAGATGGGCTTTAGAGTGGTTTCACAGGTCGGCGCAACATCGAGGGCCGAAGGGCCTGTAATGCGCTGTAATGTTCTATGTTCTATGTGGCGGGCCTTGAGGAATACGCCGCTTTTCAGGGGGTGAAGCATTACGAAAGTAGTGCCGCCCCCGATCGTGCCATCATCGGGGATTCTCCACCCCCT
Source organism: Scyliorhinus torazame (assembly GCF_047496885.1). Lineage (NCBI taxonomy): Eukaryota > Metazoa > Chordata > Chondrichthyes > Carcharhiniformes > Scyliorhinidae > Scyliorhinus > Scyliorhinus torazame. The sequence continues at coordinate 244,988,882 of NC_092709.1, read as the reverse complement.
CCCCTTTCAATAAACTGTGCCCTGTGCCCGTGCCAACTTAACTGGTGTCTAACTTTCTGACCTTATGGGCCCTAATGCTATGTGTAGGCGGTTCCCCAGATGGTACAGCAGGAATGGAGGCCGCCTGCTATGATTCTCACCCTGCGACCTGGGTCCCTATTGGCGGCCATCTTCAGGGCGACTTTCCTGGATGGGACCGGCTGCTGCTCAGGTGTCCCTGGTAGCATGGTGCCCGCTGCCCACCAGATACACCAGGGGCAGGAGGGGGTGGAGGGTGGAGGGGTCGGGAAGTGGGGGAGTCCGAGTGTTGAGGTGTTCCGGCACCTACCCTGCGGGAGTCACCAGCATGGGCCCCATCACCTCCTCCTTGCTCTGGGTACCCAATGACCTCCGGGCTATTCCGTGGAACTGGGGTGAGAGCAGAGCTCTCCCCTGAGGCTCCCCCACCTCCTGGAGGCCGACTGCCGTCTCGGCCAAGGTCTGCATGCTCGCAGCCATGGAGCACAGGGAGTGGACCATCTCCGCCTGGGACTGCACAACATCACACTGTGACTATGTCACCTCCCTCTGCGAGTGTGCCATGTCAGCCAGTGCCTGGGCAATGCCGCCGATGCTCTCAGCCATGGCCCGCTGTTACTGGGCCACGCTCAGGAGCGCTGCTGCAAAGTCCAGGTGGCTCTGCCACACAGCTGCCTGTGAGAGGGCAGCCCTGACCTGGGCCCCGGCACAGAATGCCCCAGGCCTTGGACATGCTGATCCATAGCTAAAATCCTTGCCTCCAAGGCCTCCACGACAAATGCCACCCATGCAGTATTGACCTGGCTGGCATGCATGGCCGGCACAACCCCCTGCTGCTGCACGCAGTTGGGCTCCTCCACCTGCGCCTTCAGGTCCTGGACAACGACAACCTGCATGTAGCTCCTGGCTCTGCGGCTGCATCTCCACAATCGATGGGACTGTCCATTCCACAAGCCCGAAACCCGTCTGGACAGCAGCTAGACCCTAGGGACAGCTCGCCCTCCAACCAGAGTGTCTCAGGAGCCTCTTCACTAAAGTGCCCAACCGAGGTGTCTCTATGATGGTGGAGGGTGTTGGTGACAGCTGTGATGGGAAATCTGTGTCAACGTTGGACTCGCGATCCGGGGAGTCCTGGATTTCAGGCATATGGATCCTTCTGTGTTGGTGTCATCATCACTGCTTGGCACATGGGGGTTTCTGGCTGGGGCTGGGGCGGAGAATACCAGATGGACCCGTTCCATCATCAGCAGGTCCTTCAAGACACAAGACAAGATGCATGATTAGACTGCGGGTCGGCGTGGTGTGGGGATGAGGGTGATGTGTGGAGGGAGGGGCGGTGACACACATATCACGGGGAACCACAACTCAGCAGGGTCTCACTTCCTCGCCCGAGGTCTATCTTCACCCCGGCGACTTTCTTTCTCTGGCCTGCCAATCACGCCAAGGGCGCACTGCTCTGCCGTGGTGAGATGTCGCACATTCGGCGGGTCCCCTCCAGTCTTCTCCCGCTCCCTATGGTTATGAGCAGCATTCTCCTCGGGAGAGAGGGAGAAATAGAAAACGCAGAGTGTTAAGACAGTCCGACACATGCAGCCCAGGGAATTGGTAGCTGGTGACTTCAGTTGGCTACTCCCCTAGCCAACCTGAGGAGGTCGTGCAGTTTTATACGGCAATGCAGACCAGTCCAGATGGTGTTACAGGTGGCGCTTATAGAACATAGAACAAAGAAAATACAGCACAGAACAGGCCCTTCGGCCCACGATGTTGTGCCGAACCTTTGTCCTAGATTAATCATAGATTATCATTGAATTTACAGTGCAGAAGGAGGCCATTCAGCCCCCTGAGTCTGCACCGGCTCTTGGAAAGAGCACCCTAGCCAAACTCAACACCTCCACCCAACACCAAGGGCAATTTTGGACACTAAGGGCAATTCATCATGGCCAATCCACCTACCCTGCACATCTTTGGACTGTGGGAGGAAACCCACGCGCACACGGGGCGGACGTGCAGACTCCGCACAGACAGTGACCCAAGCCGGAATCGAACCTGGGACCCTGGAGCTGTGAAGCAATTGTGCTATCCACAATGCTACCGTGCTGCCCTTAAGAACAAATAAATCTACACTATATCATTTTACCGTAATCCATGTACCTATCCAATAGCTGCCTCTGTCAACTGCGCCCAGGCACAGGAATATCAGTAGCTGCCGATCTTATTCCCGGTCCGGGGTACAGGGTGGCCCACCTGTCCGCCAAGGTCTCAAGTTTGGCGTCTGTGAATATCGAGGCTGCTCGCCTTGCTGCCATCTTGTTGGCTGGGATGGTGCGTGTGGGGGGTGAAGTGTGTATATGCGGCTGTAGCTTGCCAGCCTCCTGAGTGTCAATCGTAAATCCGGCGAATCGGCACCATTTCTCATTGGAATCAATTGCGTTTCATGAGGCACCAGTGCTAGCTGCTCAACAGTTGCTGAACCGATCCAGGTGTGGCACCAGTTTTGCTGTCATGTAAGTCCATGAATCCTGCCTCGGCATCAACACTTAGTCTCAGGAACGGAGAATCCAGCCCTATATTGTTTGACTATGTATCAAACTTTAGGGAGAGATTAACCAGGGCTGGTGAGTTGGCTGGGAAGAATTTAAAATTGCCACAGCATGTGGTGAAAAAAGAGGTGGATAAGTAATCAAAAATGTGCAGATTTGTTAATGGGGAGAAAGTATTAGTATGATTACCAATAGTAGGTGAACCATTAAAAGAGGGCCACACCAAAGTGACAGAAAATTTGGTGAGGTGACTTTTTTGATTAGAACGCCAGATAGAAGGAAAACTCAGAGAGTGTGTCATGTTAATATGCTCAAAAGTTATTTTGATAGAAAAGGAGAGGTGTTAGTCATTGTAACTCAGGGAGAATAGATAATTCTGAATTTGACATTCCTCAAATTTGACTGGATATTGAGCGAATGATAAGAAATTGGGATAAATTGCCGAGTTACCTTCCAGAGGAAAATCAAAGTGGTCTGAAAGAGTTATTACAGTCATATAGAATGTATGTGGAAACAAATTGGGAAGTATAAAAGTAATTATTCATGATGTAGATGAAGGAAATGCTGCTCTAATTAACTAGAATCCATACAGGCTCAATCCACTTAAGTTAATACAGGTACAAGATTGAAAGCATGCTTAAGAATTATATCACTGAAGTGAGTTTCAGTAACTGGAGCTCCCTATTGTGATGGTACCAAAACCAGATGGAACCCAACAATTGTGTGTAGTTTATAGAAAAGTCAATGCAGTTACAAAGTCAGATTTGTTTCCTACTCCTTGCTTGGAAGACTGTTGAAAAGGTGCAATAAATTAATTTTATTACGAAACCTGACTTGCTTAAAGGATACTGTCAAGTACCTTTGTCAGACAGAGCAAAGAACATTTTGGCTTTTTTGCTGCCAAATAGTCCATATCAGTTTTATTTTATGCCATTTGGGATGAAGAATGTGCCAAGGCTAATGGGTTTTTGTATGATTTCTGGGGAGTGAATAATTAGAGACATTGGGCTGGATTCTCTGTTCTTGTTGACGCCGGGGCAGGATTAGTGGACTTCTATGACAGCAAAACAGGCGCCGCACCTGGACCAATTCACCAATCGCTACGGGGCTAGCACTGGCACCACATGGAACACGACTGATTCCAATGATAAATGGTGTCTGATTTGCCGGATTTGGGGTTGGCACTCAGGAAGCTGACAAGCTGCAGCCGCATATTCACACTTCACGTCCCACGCACACTCATCCCAGCCAAGGAAGTGAGACTGAGCTGAGTTGTGGTTCCCCATGGCACGTGTGTGCTCTCTCCTCCCCCACACGCACCAACCTCCCCACCCCCGCTACACCACTGCTCCACAACCACCACACCCCTCTCCACCACCCCCCCTCCTCACCACCTCCCCACCCCCCCTCCTCTCACACACACCCTCCACCCACAATCCCCCCCTCCCTTCCTCCCACATACACCCATCAAATTATCTCACAGCATGTCATTCGTGACTTGTGGGAGCAAACCGGAGCACCCGGAGGAAACCCATGCTGACACGGGGAGAAAGTGCAGACTCCGCACAGACAGTGACCCAAGCCAGGAATTGACACTGGGACCCTAGCGCTGTGAAGCAACAGTGCTAACCACTGTGCTATTGTGCCGCCCATATGATGAGGCGGGAGCTTCTGGTGTCAGCCGATCCCAGCAACAATCACAAACACATCCCCCCGTGGCAAGTGGCGGTGACGATGACACTGACACGTACAGGAGCCATCGACCCGCAGCCCGAATCCGGAAAAGACACTGACTTCCCGTTAGAGCTGTCTCCAACACCCGCCACTATCTGGTGAAAACTGCACACATGCAGCCGTACATCAGGTGGAGGTAGGAACCCCTGAGGGGGCAGGTGATCGGAGGGCGTGCTGACCCGAGACTAGCTGCTGTCCAGATGGGCTTTGGGCTTCTCCAACTGACGGTCCCATCGACTGTGGAGATGCAGAGACTGCATAAGTGGTTGTCAGCAAGCATGCAACAGCCGCAGGTGCAGTTGGAGTCCAGCCGTGTGCAGGAGCAGGAGGTAGTGCCGACCATGCGTGCCACCCAGGCAAACACCCCATGGGTGGCAACCATGGTGAAGGTCTTCAGGGCGAAGATCTCAGCCATGGGTCAGGGTGTCCAAGGCCTGAGGCAATCTGTGTAGGCGGTGACTGAAGCCCAGGAGAGGGCTGTCCTATCACAGGCAACCATGTACCAGAGCCACCTGGACATTGCAGCGGAGCTCCAGAGCCTGGTCCAGTCACAGTGGGCCATGGCAGAGAGTGTCAGCAGCATTGCCCAGGCACTGGCCGATGTGGGACAGACCCAGAGGGAGGTGGTTCAGTCCCAGTTCTTTCCAAGATATTCTGTTTTTGCTGACTTAATTGCTATTGTTAAGCATAAACTGGTATTTGTAAGCTATTTCTTTTAAGATGTTAAGTTAGTTTAATACTGTAAAGCTTGTTTTAATATACCATGCCCCTATTTGTGTATGCAGTCACTCTTGGAGCAAAGTATTAGTTCCTCAGTTTTATAAATTAAATAAAATATTGGGATTTCTGGGGTCTGGTCTGGGAGGATAAAATGCGAGGAGAAAGTGTTGAGGGGAAGAGAGCATGTGAGGGGGTGAGAGAATATGGGATAGTGAAAGAGCATGGGGTGGTGAGAAAGTGTGAGGTTAAAAGTGTGGTGCAGGTGAGTATTACAGGTGAGAATGTGGGGGATGAGAATATGAACAGGAGAGATGGGATAGAAAGAGTGTGTATGAGGGGGAGTGACTGCGTGCGAGTGCGTGTGAGGAGGCAGAATGTGTCCATGTCTGGCTCACTCCTAGTATCAGGGTTCTCATTCGCACTCACCCATACACACCATCATGCACTCCCATCAACTCTCACCCGAGGGCAAAAGTGAGCACCCTAAGATTGGGAGTGAGCCTGACGCACACAACCTCACACCATTTCACTCCAACACTGACCTTTATTTATTTTTTTTGCTCAGCATATTTTTTCTTTTCCGTATTTAATGTTGTGCCAAACTTTATCCTTCTGAAATTTTCTCATCAGCCCCTTCAGTGAGCACTGCACAGTCCTTGTGGAGATGAAGCCCGCCTTCACATTGAGCTGATCAATGCCACAACTAACGGATCAGATCTAAGCTCTACAGTATTTTTGACACTACTCACTTATACACTAAGCACCTCTTCAAGGGCAACTAGAGATGGGCAATAAAAATGCTGGCCGAACTAGCAACATCCATGTCCTGTGAAAGAATTTTCAAAGTACTTGAAGGGATTTAAATGCATTAGAACATAGGACAGTGCAGAAGGAGGCCATTCGGCCCATCGAGTCTGCACCAACCCACGCAAGCCCTCAGTTCCACCCTATCCCCGTAACCCAATAACCCCTCCTAACCTTTTTGGTCACTCAGGGCAATTTATCATGGCCAATCCACCTAACCTGCACGGCTTTGGACTGTGGGAGGAAACCGGAGCACCCGGAGGAAACCCATGCAGACATGGGGAGTAACGTGTAGACTCCACACAGACAGTGACCCAGCGGGGAATCGAACCTTGGACCCTGGCGCTGTGAAGCCACAGTGCTATCCACTTGTGCTACTGTGCTGCATTGAATGGGTTTTGAGAGTACTTAGAAAAAAAATGTAATGAAGTCTAAAACTTGAATTGCCAGTAGTTCACATGGAGGATGTGGGCAAAAAAAGAAATGGTAGAGGGGTATAGGTCGGCATGGAAGATAAGAGACCATGGGGGGGTGGGGTAGGAGACCCAGATTGGCATGAATGGAGCATGGGGAGGTAAAGAAATGTTTTGTTTTACTGCTATTTTTACAACGGAAAGAAGTTCCACAGCACTGATGGGGAACTTTTAAACAGCCTGCCTCAGCGTCCAGCAGCAACCTCCGCACTGTTTCCAAGGATGGCGGGTCCAACTCTAGTTAGCACCTGATCCGTACATCTGGGGAACTTTCTCCCGAGTCAGGTTCACAGAGTTGGGTGGTAAGATTCAGCCCCAAATTTGTTCTCTGCTGATATTATTTACCTTAATTTCCTCATTGTTTTTGGCCACTGAGTTACCCTTTATTTCTGAAATGTATCGAGTCTTCTGCTGTAAATGCAGACACAAAATATTTCTTCAATGGCTCTTCCCATTTCCTCATTCCCCATGATAATTTCTCCTGTCTCTGATTCTAAGGAACCTTTTACTTTACCTACTCTCTTCTTCATATGTACTTTGAATGCTTTTAAAAAAAAATATTTTTATTCAAATATAATATGCAATCAATAACAAAATAAAAATATCCTCCTAATTTGATTTTCTCTTATTTCCATCAAACCGTTTCCTTTCCCCCTCTCCACCTTATCCCATCTCCCCTAACCCCTTTACCCGCTGGCAACAAATAGATCTGTAAAGAGAGACAAAAACAGCTATCATCTCATCCAGTATTCCCCTTCTGAGCCACGAAGGGCAAAATTAATTTTCTCAAGCTTAAGGAATTCCACAAGATCCCTTAACCATGTCAATAATTCTGGCAGATTTTCAGATTTCCATTCTAATAAAATTTTGCCTCCGGGCAATCAATGTGGCAAAGGCCACCACATCGGCACTTTCCCCTTCTATTAATTTTACCGATACTCCAAAAATTGCCTCGAGGTCCCAGTAATGTTTCCGCCTCCACAATTTTTGATAATGTTTTAAATACAGAGCTCCAAAACCCTACTAATCATGGACATGACCAGAACATGTAGACATGGTTATTAGCTGGTCCTCCTTTACACCTCTCACATTTATCTTCTAAATCTGTGAAGAATCTGCTCATTCTTTCCAGTATCATATGCACCCTAACTACTATCTTGAATTAAGCTCATCCTAGCACATGAAGCTGTGGTATTGACTCTGTGCAAAGTTTCACTCCATAGTTCTCATTCCAATTCCATATCCAACTTTTCATCCCACTTTTGTTTAATTTCTTCAATCATTGTTTTTGTGTCCATCAGCCATCTATAAAGCTCTTTCTGTTTTTATATTCTTGGCTAGTTCAATCTCACTCTAGTTCTCCCTTTTTGATGGCCCTTGGCTGGTTTATAAAACACTGACAATTCTCAGACTTACTAGCAATCTTTCTTAACCCCTTTAGTAATCCACAAATGAATCTTTCTTGCTGAGTTTTTCCATTCTCAATGGAATGTTTATTTGTTGAACATTTTGAATTCTTCCTTCAAATGTTTCTCACTGCTTATTCGCCGGTATAGCTTTCAATCCATGTACCCAATCAGCCGTAGCCAGTTATCCCCTCATACCTAGTTGGTTTTTAAGATTCTTATTTATGATTGGAGTATGTCACTTTCAAACATAATATGGAATTCATAGAATCATAGAATACTTACAATGCAGAAGGAGGCCATTTGATCCATTCAGTCATTCAATTCAATCGCTATTTTCCAGAGGATCTTTTACTATCAGATTACTAATTAACCTGGTCTCATAACACAATACCGGACCAAAAATAGCCTTATCACTATTTGGTTCCTTGATTGGTGCTCCAGGAAACAGTCATTAAAGGAATTTTACAAGCTCATCTTCCAGGGTACCTTTGCCAATTTGAATGGTCTTGTTTATATGAAGATTAAGTCACCCATGGGGATTATTGCATTTTTGTTTGTCACAGCCTCCAATAATTACTTGTTTAATGCTCTGTCCGGTGGTATAAATTATTATTTTGAGGGCCTATAAACTACTCACACCAGTGCTTTCTTACTCTTGCTATTCCTAAACTCCACTCATGCCGATTGTTCTGCCTGATCTGAGCAAAAATGTTTTTAATCAGTAACATCCTTCTGTCATCTTTTACTATTAGGGCTACCACATCCCATCCCACCCTACCATCACGTCAGCCCCCTCTTAAAATCCTGGGCCCGTCTTTTTGTAATGAAGTGTAGTCTGGAATATTTTTTTCCAAACTTGCTCCCATTGTAACCAGCTCACCTCAGATACATGAAAACAGAACTAAAACTATTTTGCGAGTTAGTCACTTAAAAGGAGTAAGGCTATTTTGGTTCTCTGCAATTCTGTGGGGTTTTTCTTTTCAGCATAAAGATCAATATAGATTAAGGAGTATCCACTGTCATCCGTTTCTGGAAATAGATAGTACAGTAGCTGCTAGGTAATAGCAAAAAGGATTCTAGTTGTTCTGCAAAGCACAGAATACTCATACACATCAAATGCTTTGTAAATAACTCACCCATAACAAACCTATCCATAATTTCCCATGGTTGACTGATTTGTCTGCTCATTCAGCTAAAATTACATTTGAACAAGATTGAGTTATCACTGGACAAATGGAAAAAGAGTGCTTTGGAAAAAGATTTATTGCTAAATCCTGAAGATTGATCTTTGAACTAAAATAGTCATTTTGAAATGTACAGGTCAGACCCACAAATTGCAATGATGTAAAATATGCACAATAGAATAAAAAATACCAGAATGGGTGTGATGCAATTTTATTTTAAAGCATGAAAATATCTAGTCAAGTATGACATTGTCACCAGCATTATTTTAATTTTGGTTTATTTTAAAAGACTCAGCCATTGACAGAATTTCAGCAATACGCAAGCTGATGCAACTTTCAAATTGAAAACGAGTACATTAGTATACCACAATCAAATATGAAGGTACCTACTCTGGTCAATCAGGGACCAGTTAAATAGCAGACAGAGGAATTCGATAATGCTTCAGGTACTTGTTTGATAATATCACGCAGCATTTCAAAGGCAATACTCTCTAATCCAATAACTATTTTTCTACGCACAGAACAAAATGCTATGGACATTACCTGAAAACAGACTACAGACTATGTGTAATGGAATAGCAAGTGCAAGGTATTAACTCAATCCAGTAGTTTATAAACCAGAAAGACAAGGCAGACCTTGGAATTGGTGTACGATCTTAAACAGCTAACTATTTTTCCAGATCAATGACTGAAAAATATACATCAAATACTTAATATGGAATTGATAAATGTAATTTTCCAATGGCAACATAAAACTTACAAGTGAAGTTTTCCAGATATTTTCTGAATTCTCCGGTTACTGCAAAATCTTATTGGTGTACTGCACAAAATCATTGCTGGTCACATGGAGTAAGAACGCCTGAACATTTAACATTTTGAAAACCTGTTTGCTGATCGTAATTTGATTTTTCCTACAGAATGCAATTTCTCCTGGTAGTTTTGAATGTGCAAAGAAAAGCAAACTCTCAAAAGTTATACCAATTATAGTTAATTCAAAAGTTATGCCCATGGAATCGAGGTTATAAAAGTGATACTGAGGTAACATACGAAAATGCCTTGAAGTGTATAGTTTTTTGCCATTAATTATTCTCTTCCTATAGAGTACCTTTCCTCGATTCTTTGCTAACCCATTCTTGCTGTGATTTTTTTTTCCCCCTCAATTTCTTTAATGTCCCTTTTGGATTTCAAAGATCTGCAGAGAAGCACAACAGGTGCTATATGGCAGAGTGTAATTTTATAAGATCTCTGGGATGAAAGGAAGATCAAGAGGAGCGAATGGGTCAAGTGAGTGCAATACAGAGACAGGGAAGGCAAAAGAGAATTTCCATAACTAGCTTGGTGTAACTTTCTTTACCTTTTTCTCACCCCTGTATCTCTTTGCAGCGTTGATTCAATCTGCTTCCCTTCCGCTTTCCAGCAGAAACTAGAATTCCTTGGCTTCAGAAGATGCACTGAAGTTGGATTCATGGGTTTTGTACTTGGACCCAAAATACAGAACTGCCTTTACAGATGGGAATGATGAGACACTCGCCACAGCAAGACCCACTAGTTCCAACAATATAAAATACATACTGTTAAGATTTACATAATGTACAAAGACTATTGCAGTAAAAATTTTACACACTGAAGTTAAGTGAATTATCTGTGCATCTATTGGGCAAAATCAAATTGCAATATTTTGAAATATGATTATTTATACATTTATGCTGCATGGCAAAGCTGACAACAATGGTCGTTATGCACAGAATATGTATGACCTTAACAGAATTGTTTTAAACCCACAAGAAGCAGTAATTTCTACAATCCACAGCGTAACTTAACTGTTGGAATAAGTGTATTTCAGTATATGCCTTTGGCCTTCAACTCATCCTGCACACGTGTCAGATAGGTTGGATCAGGATACCCAAACCTAAGGAAAACAAGTAGATTTTAATCAAACCAAGATATTTTTTTCATACACCAGCAATATCGTTGTCATGGGTCAAATGTGAGCTACATACTCATTGTCCATCTGCCCATAATGAGCCACAAACAGCGCAGATGGAAATTATTAGGCTTCTTTACCTGGTATATGCAAGTCGCTCATATTTCACAGTCAAACAGCATGGTGCTCAGAACAGAGGTTGGGAATCAGCGAACACTGATTTAAGGTGACTGATCTATAGAATCATATGCGACATGAGGAAAGTCTTTTTTTAAAGCTACACACGATTAGGATCTGGAACGCACCGCCTGAATGGAGGTAAACTCAATCAAAGCTTGCAAAAAGGAATTAGGTAATGATCGGAAGAGAAAGGAATTGAGGGGAATGGGGAAAAGGCAGGGGAGTGGGACCAGCTGAGGAGTTCTTACTGAGAGCCAGCAGGGACATGATGAGGCAAATGGCCTCCTCCTGTGCTATTACCTTTCTACACAGGGAGACAGTGGTGTTGTGGTACTGTCATTGGACTAGTAAACCAGAAATCCAGGGTAATGCTCTGGGGACCTGGGTTTGAATCCCATCACAGCAGGTGGTGAAATTTGAATTCAATAAAAATCTGGAATTAAAAGTCTAATGATGACCATGAAACCATTGTAGACTGTCGTAAAAACCCATCTGGTTCACTATTCTTTTGGCAAGGAAATCGGCTATCCTGACCTAGTTTGGCCTACACGTGACTCCAGACCCATAGTAATGTGGTTGGCGCTTAACTGCCCCGTAAAGGGCAATTAGGGATGGGCAATAAATGCTGGAACAGCCAACGTCCCATGAACGAATTTAAAAAAAATTATATTTGGTGTACTTTTGAATAAATATACCAGATGCCACTTTCATTTGAGGTGATATAATCCTGGTCAGAAAGGAAGGGCGGGAGACTCAAATTCAACAAACACTTTACAACAAGTAATATCTGTAGACCACTACAGGAAAGCCATGAAGGAGGAATGCTTGCTATGGTGGGAATCTGGTTGGGGGGGGGGGGGGGGGGGGGGGGGGGTGCGCGCCCTAAGGACCCAATATTGCAATTAACTGAAACAGGACTTTAAAGAGAGTGCTGATAAAAACGAAAATGGCAGATTCAGCAAATTTTAAATTAATACAGAAAATGCTATAAATGTATAGCTAGTCACTCAGCATTTGTAGGTGATCAGATAGCTGGTATGTTGAGCATGTACTGTTTTGATGGAGGATGCTCTGCCAAAACATTATAGTAACGGAATGCTTGCCTTCATTGACGGAGCATAGAGTATAAAAACTGGCAAGTCTTGTTACAGTTGTATAGAACCTTCGTAAGGCTGCACTTGGAATATTGCGCACAATCTGGTCGCCACACTACCAAAAGGATGTGGAGGCTTTGGAGAGGGTGCAGAGGAGATTTACCAGGATGTTGCCTGGTCTGGAGGGTGTTAGCTATGCACAGAGGCTGAATAGATTCTGACTGTTTTCATTAGAACGACGCAGGTTGAAGGGTGATCTGATAGAGGTCTACAAGATTATGAGGGGCATGGATAGAGTGGATGGGCAGGCACTCTTTCCCAGGGTGGAGGGGTCAGTCACCAGGGGGCATAGGTTTAAGGACCGTGGGGCAAATTTTAGAGGAGATGTGCGAGGCAGGTTTTTTTTACACATAGTATGGAGAGTGCCTGGATCGCATTGCATGGGGAGGTTGTGGAAGCAGATACATTAACGGTGTTCAAAAGGCATCTTGACAAATACATGGATAAGATGGGTATGGAGGGAAACGGCACAAGGAAGTGCTGAGAGTTTTAGCCAAGGTTGGTATCATGACCGGGACAGACTTGGAGAGCCAAAGGGCCTGTTCCTGTGCTGTATTGTTCTCCTTTTCAGATGCTGACAAGACAGGTTTAAAGCTATAAAATGGAGGATGAGTTCATCATAGAATTTACAGTGCAGAAGTAGGCCATTCGGCCCATCGAGTCTGCACCAGCCCTTGGAAAGAGGATCCTACTTAAGCCCACACTTCCACCCCTTCCCCGTAACCCAGTAACCTCACCTAACTTAAGTTGCACCGAAAATGTAGGATTTAAAGCCAGAAATCAGGTGAGTGCAGAAGTGGCGCAAGCATCAGGAGTAGGTGCCCAGCAGCAGCAACAACAGGGAACAGATTAGATTTAGATTTGTCACGTGTACCGAGGTATTGTTCTGCGTACAGTTCAGGCAGATCATTCCATGTAAAAACACAGGACACATGATAAATACACAATGTAAATACATAGACATCAGGTGAAGCATAGAGTAATGTTGCGCTAACAACAGTAGAAAAAAAAAGCGTAGAGAGATCAGTTCAGTCCATAAGATGGTCATTCAGGAGTCTGGTAACATCAGGGAAGCTGTTTTTGATCATGTCAGTGCATGTTCTCAGACTTTTGTATCTTCTGCCCAATGGAAGAGGTTGGAAAAGAGAATTACCCGGGTGGGAGGGGTCTTTGATTCTACTGATTGCTTTCCCAAGGCAGCGGGAGGTATAGACTGAATCAATGGATGGTAGGTAGGTTTGCGTGATAGACTGGACTGTCTTCACGACTCTCTATAGTTTCTTACGGTCTTGGGCCGAGCAATTGCCATACCAGGCTGTGATGCAGCCAGATAGGATGCTTTTTATGGTGCATCTGTCAAAGTTGGTAAGAGTCAGTGTGGACATGCTGAATTTCCTTAGTTTACCGAGGAGGAATAGGCTCGGATGTGCTTTCTTGATCGTAGCGTCGATGTGATAGGACCAGGACAGATTGTTGGTGATATGCACACCTAGGAATTTGAAGCTGACAACCGTCTCCACCTCGGCACCAGATACAGACAGGGGTCTGAACGTCACTTCGCTACCTGAAGTCGATGACCGGTTCCTTAGTTTTGATGACATTGAGGGAGAGATTGTTGTCATTGCACCGTGCCACGAGGTTCTCTGTCTCCCTCCTGTACTCTGACTCATGGTTGTTTGAAATCCGATCCACTAGAATTGTGTCATCAGCAAACTTATAGATGGTGTTGGAGCCAAATTTTGCCACACTGTTGTGTGTGTATAAGTAGAATAGGAGGGGGCTAAGTATGCAGCCTTGTGGGGCCCCACAATTGAGGATTATCGTTGAGGAGGTGTCATTGTTTATCCTTACTTGTCGTGGTCTATGGGTCAGGACGTTGAGGACGTGGTTGCAGAAAGAGGAGCCAAGTCCTAGGTTTTGGAGTTTGGATAGGAGCTTGGCTGGGATTATGGTGTTGAAGGCAGAGCTGTAGTCAATGAATAGGAGGCTGATGTAGGAGCCTTGTTGTTGAGATGCTCCAGGACGAGTGTAGGGCCTGGGAGATCGCATCTGCTGTGGACCGATTGTGGCAGTATGCAAATTATTGGTCAAGGCATTCTGGGAGTATGGATTTGATGTGTCTCGTGACTAACCTCTCAAAGCACTTCATAATGATAGATGTCAAGGACACCGGACAGTAGCCGTTGAAGCACTTTGCCTGGTTCTTCTTTGGCACCAGTATGATGGTGGTCTTCTTGAAGCAGGTGGGAACCTCGGAACGGAGGGGAGAGGTAGAGGACGTCCGTGAACACATCCGCCAGTTGGTCTACACAGAATCTGAGTGCATGACCAGGGACTCCGTCAGTCCCCATTGCTTTCCATGGGTTCACTTTCAAGAAGACCAATCTGACTTCTGAGGCTGTGACGATAGGTATGGATGTTTCTGAGGCTGTTGGGGCAGTTGGCAACGGTTTGTTGGCTTCCTGCTCGAAATTATGCATGGAGTACAATTCCGGCCTTGGGCCACTGTCTGTATGGATTTTGAATGTTCTCTCAGTGTCTGCGTAGGTCTCGCCCGGATGCTCTGGTTTCCATCCACAGTCCAAAGATGTGCATGGTAGGTGGACTAGCCATGATTAAATTGTCCCTTAGTGTCCAGGGATGTGTAGGTTAGGTAATGGGGATAGGGTGGGTGGATAGGAGAGTGACCATGGGTAAAGTGGTAATTCGAAGAGTCGGTGCAGACTTGATGGGCCCAACAGCCTCCATCGGCACTGTAGGGAATCTATGATTTACAGTTCCTCAATCTCTAAAGTATCAACAGATGTGTGAGAAATTGTTTCTTTGCCATACAAATCACAGCTAATCAACCTTATAGAATTTACAATGCTGAAGCAGGCCATTCAGATCATCGAGTCTGCAACAGCCCTTGGGATAGAGCACCCTACCCAAGTCCACACCTCCACCCTATCCCCATAACCCAGTAATTCCACTTAGCCTTTTTGGACACTTAAGGGCAATTTAGCATAGCCATCCACCTAACCCGCACATCTTTGGACTGTGGGAGGAAACCGGAGCACCCGGAGGAAACCCACGCAGACACGGGAAGAACATGCAGACTCTGCACCACTATGCAACTGTGCTAACCACTATACTACCGTGCTGCCCACCTTTGCTGACCTTATTGAAATACGACTCCAGCATTTCAAGTACATTACTCATAGTGCACAATACTTATTTGCCAGATAGTTCTGAGGGGTGAAAGTTACCCAAATTACTACACCATGCCTTTGATTTGCCAGATGAATTAAAAATTCGAAACACAAATATGATTCAGGGAATCTGAAAATCAGAAAATGCTGGAAATACTCAGAAGGCCAGGCAGCATCTGTGGAGAAGAGAGAAACTGAGTTAGCGTATTGGCACTTTTTGTCAGAAGGGTCACCAACCTGAAATGTGAACTGTCTTTCTTTCCACAGTTATTGTGTTTCCATCCTGCATTTTCTGTTTTTGTTTTGTTATTTATTAAAATTCTAAGCTTCAACGAAAAAATACTATCCAATTCACTTGTACCTGGTAGTGGTGACAAATTATAACCCTGCCTGAATTTCACCTGCATTCATGAAAAATGAATTCAGGCAGAGCGTACCAAGCAAGTCAATCTACTACCACCCATGTTCATCCATCATTGTGTTAATATCAACCCTTGGGAGCCACAAGGAAAATATCTATAAACTGTTGCAGCCTTTTAATGTAATTATTATCAGGCATTAATGTTAAATGGCTTTAATACTATACTTACATTGACGGTCCTCCAGTCGTATTCGTTTTGTGATGAATATCATTCCATGTTACCACATTATTTCTCCCTGTGGTGCTAGATGTTCCAACAGTGAAGATCAGTCTTTGAGTAAAGGCACGTTGTAGCAGTTTGAACACCTTTTTCCCTTCAGGATTCTCTGGTAAATAAGCAGTACGCGTTGTACCATGATATCTTTGCCCAGGGTTAGGATGCTCTACCTATGGATTATACAAAATAATACTTAGTAAATCACCTGTATGCTTTACAGGAACGCTCACAAACTTTGGAATCACTTGAGAGCCTTTGAAAAGTTTTATTTTCATTCAGATTCATGATCCAGTACCTTTAACTAGTCTTTGATCAACAACGAATAGTTTTTACACAGCAGGCAGGAGCTTTGTTTATTTATCTTTCCCTTTGCGGTTGAATGTATCTTAAGTAACCCCCCCACCCCCCCATTGTTCCCAACTGAAATGTTTACAAACATCCTTCTTCTGCTTGACAGTTGCAGGCAATTTCAAAGCAGCTACAACAAAATCAGAAAACACTGGACATCCCAGCGGGTCTGGCAGCATCTGTGGAGAGAGAAGGGAGCTAATGTTTCAAGTCTGAATCACTTTTTGTCAAAACATGACCGGCCAGATGGTCTGAGAAAGCAGGGCAGAGAACAAGAGAAGTTTAGATTAAACTGCATTTATTTCAATGCAAGAGGTCTGATGGACAAGGCAGATGAACGCAGGGCATGGATGGGTACATGGGACTGGGGTATTATAGTTATTGCTGAAACATGGTTAAGGGAGGGGCAGGACTGGCAGCTCAATGTTCCAGGGTACAGATGCCATAGGAAAGATAGAACAGAAGGTAAGGGAGGAGGGGGAGTTGCGTTTTTGTTTAGGGAGAATATCACAGCAGTACTGAGAAGGGATATATCCAAGGATTCACCCACTGAGTCTATACGAGTAGAACTGAAAAATAAGGGAGAGATCTATTTGATGGGGTTATATTACAGGCCCCAAATTGATGAGCAAATATGCAAGGAGATTACAGATAGCTGCAAGAAAAAAATAGGGTGGTAATAGTTGGGGACTTTAGCTTTCCAAACATCGACTGGGACAACCATAGCATTAGGGGCTTGGATGGAGAGAAATTTGTTGAATGGATTCAGGAGGAATTTCTCATTCAGTGTGTGGATGGCCTGATGAGAGAGGGGGCAAAACTTGACCTCCTCTTGGGAAATAAGGGAGGGCAGGTGACAGAAGTGTTAGTGAGGGATCACTTTGGGACCAGTGAACATAATTCCACTAGTGTTAAGATAGCAATGGAGAATGATAGGTCTGGCCCAAAAGTTAAAATTCTATTGGGACAAGGCCAATTTTGATGGTATTGGACAGGAACTTTCAAAAGTTGATTGTGTGAGCCTGTTGGGAGGCAAAGGGATGGCTGGTAAGCGGGAGGCTTTCAAAAGTGTTAATCAGGGTTCCGGGTAAGCACATTCCTTTCAGAGTGAAGGGCAAGGCTGGTAGAAGTAGGGAGCCCCGGATGACTCGGGATATTGAGGCACTGGTCAAAAAGGAGGAGGAGGCATATGACATGCATAGGCAACTGGGAGTGGAACCCTTGAAGAGGGTAGAGGCTGTCAGAGTAGAGTACAGTTGAGAGATAAATCAGGAGGACAAAAAAGGGACATGAGATTGCTTTGGTAGATAAGGCAAAGGAGAATTCAAAGAGCTTCTACAAATGCATAAAGGGCAAAAGAGTAACTAGGGAGAGAAAAAATCTTAAGGATCTACAAGGTCATCTATGTGCGGATCCACAAGAGGTGGGCGAGACCCTAAATGAATATTTCTCATTGGTATTTACTGCTAAGAAAGGCATGGATGTTAGGGAACTTGAATAGTGATGTCTCGAGGAGTTCACATACTACAGAGGAGGGGTGCTGGAAGTCTTAAAACGCATTGTGGTAGATAAATCCCAAGGACCTGATGAAATGTATGCCAGGACATTGGAGGCTAGGGAGGAGATTGTTGTGTCCCCTAGCAGAGATATTTGAATTGTCGACAGCCACAGGTGAGATGCCTGAAGATTGGAGTGTAGAAAATGTTGTGCCTTTGTTCAAGGGCCACAGGGAAAAGTCTGGGAACTACAGACCTGTGAGCCCAAGGTCTATGGTGGGTAAGTTGTCAGAAGATATTCTAAGAGACAAGATCTACAGGCATTTAGAGAGGCAAGGACTGATTGGGGACAGTCAGCATGGCTTTGAGAGTGGAAAATCATGTTTCACAAATTTGATTGAGTTTTTTGAAGGGGTAACCAAGAAGTATATGAGGGCAGTGCAGTCGACGTTGTCTACAAGGGCTTTAGCAAGGCCTTTGACAAGGTACCGTATGGTAGGTTGCTGCATAAGGTTAAATCTCACGGGAGATCTCCAGGGTGAGGTAGCCAATTGGATACAAAATTGGCTTGACGACAGAAGACAAAGGGTGGTTGTAGAGGGTTGTTCTTCAAACTGGAGGCGATGACCAGTGGTGTGCCTCAGGGATCGGTGCTGGGCCTACTGTTATTTGTTATTTATATTAATGATCTGGATGAGAATTTAGGAGACATGGATAGTAAGTTTGCACATGACACCAATTTTGGTGGCATAGTGGACAGTGAAGGATTGCAACAGGATCTTGATCAATTGGGTCAGTGGGCCACTGAATGGCAGATGGAGTTTAATTTGGATAAATGTGAGGTGATGCATTTTGGTAGATCAACTCAGGGCAGGACTTACTCAGTTAATGGTAGGGAGTTGGGGCGAGTAATAGAACAAAGAGATCTAGGGGTACAGGTTCATAGCTCCTTCAAAAGAAGAGTCACAGGTGGACAGGGTGATGAAGAACAATGAGACCATGCTTGGTTTCATTGGTCAGAACATTGAATAAGGAGTTGGGATGTTTGCTGAAGTTGTACAATACATTAGTAAGGCCACATTTGGAAACTGTGTACAGTTCTGGTCACCCTATTATAGAAAGGATATTATTAAACTAGAAAGAGTGCAGAAAAGATTTACTAGGATGCTACTGGTACTTGATGGTTTTGAGTTATAAGGAGAAGCTGGATAGACTGGGAAGTTTTTCCCTGGGACCTAGGAGGCTTAGGGGTGATCTTATAGAGGTCTAGAAAATAATGAGTGGCATAGATAAGGTAGATAGTCAACATCTTTTTCCAAAGGTAGGGGAGTCTAAAACTAGAGGGCAGAGATTTAAGGTAAGAGGGTCCAGTGGATACAAAAGGGTCCAGTGGGTCAATTTTTTCATAGAGGGTGATAAGTATCTGGAAAGACCTGCCAGAGGCAGTAGTAGAGGTGGGTACAATTTTGTCTTTTAAAAAGCATTTAGTCTTTTATATGGGAAAGCTGGGTATAGAGGGATATGGGCCAGATGCGGGAAATTGGGACTGGCTTAGCGGCATGGACAAGTTGGACCAAAGGACCTGTTTTCATGCTGTAAACTTCTATGACTCTATAACTGGAGGGTCAGATTTATACTGTTGCAGGTGGGCATGGAGTGGTGGGGCTGGATAGAGTGCCAGCGATAGGTGCAGATTGATAAAGACCTTGTGGACTGAAAGACAAAGGGATTGTACATTGGGGATGATTAAGTCTAAGAAGGGTGCTGATAGTGGCTCATAAAGAGATTAGAATGTGCTAATGGCAGAACAAAGGAGTGTCAAAGGACAACTAGGAACAGGGAACAGATGGCCCAAGTGGGATGGGTGACGGAAAATCAGATCATTGTAAAAAATGTAAGTAAATTCCCTTTGTCTTTCAGTCCATGACACCTTTGTCAATCTTCACCTATCGCTGGCCATCTATCCATCGCCTATTGCTCCACACCTCCCCACAACAGTATAAATCTGACTCTATTTCCAGTTGTTCCTGACTTTGACAGAGTAATCCAGGCTCAAAACATTAGCACCATTCTCTCTCCACAAATGTGATCAGATCTACAAAGATTGTCCAGTATTTTCAGTTTTTGTTTCAGATTCCAACATTCACAGTAATTTGCTTTAATCTTCAAAGCAGCCAAATGCTTTCAGTTCCTCTTTTCTAACGTGCAGTGTTTGAGTGTCAAGTGCATGGGGCTGAGTGATGCGGAGAAAGGGAAAGTACTTGAGGCTTCCTGGCTTGTATCAACAATGAATTATTTGATTCAAAGTGGCCAGACCTCACAGTACACAGACAAGAATGAAGAATTTGATCAGAGAGCTGGCTGAAATCACTATGCCAATAGGGATCTTCAGGTTTCCCACGGCTAGAAGGGGCAGTTCAGCCACTAGGTTCCCATCCCGAGGGGCAATCTTGAGATTAAACCCTTTCGCTCACAATCTCCAGGACACTTGGTGGACCCTCTGCTCTGCAGTCTGGTAACAACAGAGGGGCACATAAGTACTGGACTTACCCCCTTGAGCCCCCTTGCTGTCCAACGTGCCAGGCCAGGTTGTCAGTGCCAGAGTCGCAATCCAATGTGCCATGCCAGGTTGTCAGTGCCAGGGTGCCAGTGACCCATTGGCCCTGCCAAGGGGCAGGGCCTGAGGGGGAGGTCACGTCACCCACATGCCACGTGGTGTGGGGGAAGGGAGGGGGTTGACCCGTTATTTGTGAGGTGGGGGCAGAAGGATGTCCCTTTTTGCTTAGCGGTTGAAGGCGCTCTTCTGGTCAGCGGGGATCACCATTTTGGTTGTCAGAAAGGAGGGGAGCCTCCCTGTGAATGCTGGGAATGGGGCGTTCTTAAAAAACAGCACCCGAAATCGGTGACGGTGGGTTGGCTGGCGTGCTTCCCAATATGAATATGTTAGCATACTAAAGGTGGGGAAATTCTATCCGGGAGATGTACTTGGCACTAGCGGGAACTCAGATTTTTCCGCTGGCAGGAGCACTTCATCTGAAAACTGAGATAACTGTGTTATCTATCCCTTAACCAATTTGATGCTCCGGCTGCTACTGCCTCTTTTATCCCATAGGTCTCATTTTACCAAACAAGTAATTCTGAAAGTGTACATATACAACATGAACTGGTGCTGACTGGTCTTCATCAACATTTAGAATATTGTACACAGTTCTTGTCTCCATATAGTAAAAGGACTTAGAAACATCAGAGGAGATACAAAAAAATTGATACAGGTGGCAGCAGAACTGAGAGTTTGCAGTGAACGGAAAAGATAGACCTGTTTCTGCTTCTTTCAGCAGAATAGAGAAACATTAAAGAAGACCTGATAGAGCTCTTTAAATTTATGAATGGGCTGGGCACGGCATTTGGGGAGATTGTTCCATTTGTGGGTGGATCCAAAAGCAGAGGCCATAATTACAAGGCAGGGACTTACAAGCAGATCCAATGGGGAAATCGAGAGACATTTCTTCATTCAGGAGGTGCTTTAAGTCTGGACCTTGTTACCATAGGACGCTTTTGAGGCAAATTGCTCATACGTTTTCAAAAGAAAACTAGTTGAGTGCCTAAGAAAGGGAATAAAAGAGATACCGAAATGCCGAGATGAGGTAGATGGTATGGGACAAGACTTGTAGTGCATTAATGCAGGGAAATGTGAGGTGATGTATTTGGCTACGAAGAAGGAACAGATGCAATACATCCTAACTGGTACAACTTTAAAGAAGATGCACAGAGCAAGATACCGGAGATCTTTCATGCAGTTAATAAAACATATATGTTCCTGGCCTTTATAAGCAGAGACATAAAAGCTAGAAAGTTACCCTAAAACTATAAAAACACAGAAGTATTGTGTCTTATTCTGGGCATCATACTTCAGGAAGCACGGTGGCGCAATGAGTTAGCCCTGCTGCCTCATGGCGCCGAGGTCCCAGGTTCAATCCCGGCTCTGGGTCACTGTCCGTGTGGAGTTTGCACATTCACCCCGTGTTTACGTGGTTTTGCCCCCACAACCCAAAGATGTGCAGGGTAGGTGAATTGACCACGCTAATTAATTGAATGCATTAAAGTTATGAGAAAAAAAAAGGAAGCAAGAGAAGGCTTTGAGAAGGTACACAAGAGATTTACTAAAATGGTTCCTGGGTGAAGGAATAATTATGAGGCTAGATTATTCTATAATTAAATCTTTAGCTCATATGGAGTTGAGGCAATAACAGAACAATTACTCACCCCCTGAATGCCATCTGGTATTATATAGTATATCTCAATGGTTTCAAATTTTTCATAGCCGGGAAGATGTAGCGTTATGATCTTGTGAGTCATCCTGCCACCATCAGGTTGATTCCCTCTGATCTCTCCATACACTTCTCCACATAACGGGCAGGCAGACTTGGTTTTAAAAGCCACATTAATACATTCCTTACAGAATGAATGTTTACATTTTTTTAAGATTTCTCGATCTTGAAATTCTTCTAAGCAAATTGGGCAGGTTGTGTCCTCATCTTTAGACTCCTGCTTACTTCCTGCTGCAGCTGAATTTGAATTAGGTTTGTATTCAGAGGTTAAAGATGGCCTCCTACTTGTATTTGTACTATCCGGCATTGTATAGGTGTCAATTTGGCTGAATTGCATTTTGAGAAACTCCTTGGTGTTCTTAACATCAATGGGATCTCCGATTATAACAAACCCGGTTTCCTTTTCAGTAACCCAGACTTTAGGAAATTTCTTTTGCAAAGATTCTACAATGTCCCTTTTTATTATTATGCTGCCTGGATGCGGTAATTCTTCCATTTTTAAATTTGTTGCAATTGTTTGATACCGACACAAAAATTTTTCTGTTGCACCTTCGGATGGCTTACCATTTTTCTTCTGTATAAACTGGACTTTGACACCATCTTCTAAAAGGGTGGACTTCTTCATAATAACATCAAAATCTTTCTCTATTCTTTGTAAATAGCTCCCATAAATCGCTTCAATGTAATTGAGAATAATTTCATTTACTGTGAACACATGATCAGAGGTCATAGATGCATGAATTATTGAGCTGGGGGACCCCCTGGCAGACTTGAAGTCAGAAGGCTGGGTGTACTTTGCTCCAGAGGACCTGGTGGATTCTGCTCCCTTGGATCTGGTGGATTCTGCTCCCGTGGACCTGGAGTCTGCTCCAGTGGACCTGGTGGAGTCTGCTCTCGTGGACCTGGTGGACTGTGCTCCTGAAGGCCTCATTTTAAGTTTCAATAATTCTGTGTGAATTTCATCAATCTTTTCAAATGAGCCAATAACTTCATAACTATTTAAACAATTCGGACACCTTGCTGATGATTTGCCTGATCGAATGATGTCCAATGCCTCATTTGCCTTGTCCTTGAAGATACTTAAATCGATGATCGCTCGGACTTCAGGAAATACCTGAAATAAGTAAAATCCAATGATAAACATACAATTCCTATACCCTTTGTCAAGCATTTTAAATAACATTTCTCAAATAAATAACATTTTCTTGCAATAAGCGTTCTCCCTTCACCCATCTTCCAAAATGTAGAGTTAGGGATTGATTTAACTTAAATTTAGTGACCCAGGTCTTTGTTAAACCCCCTCATAGAATCCCTACAGTGCAGGAGCCCATTCAGCCCATCAAGTCTACACCAACACTCCGAAAGAGCACTCTACCTAGGCTCACTTCCCTACATTATCACCATAATCCCACCTACCTTTTCAGACATTAAGGGACAAGTGATCATGGCCAATCCACCTAACTTGCACATCTTTAGACCGTGGGATGAAACCAGGTCACCTGGAGAAAACCCATGCAAACATGGGGAGAAGGTGCAAATTACACAAGTCACCCAAGGTCAGAATCGAACACGGGTTCCTGGCACTGAGGCAACCGTGCTGACCACTGTGCCACCCATTTGGCAAATGTTCCTAACTTGTGTGGTACAAAGTTAGAACAGTTCAAAAGTTCCTACATTTGGTCTCTCCCAAATTATCTGATCTCATCATGGTGATAGTAGACTTCAGTACATAAGTTACAGGAGAGATGTAGTGAGGAGGAAGATGAAAGACAGGAAGAGAATAAAAAGTGTATTGTTCAGCAGCATCACACACCAATGATGATTATTTGGATGAACTGACTAACTCGGGAAGGTCTTTGGTGCAGTGGATAGAGACCTGCCTTTGAGCCAGAAGATCCAGGTTTAAGTCCCACCCCTTGTCTTGATGGCCAAGGAAGATGTGTTCATGGCTTAGCTAGGATGGTTAGGTATCAGGCTTGAAAATCCTTCCAACATACAAAACACCAGGCAGTAAGAGCGGGAGGCACTCCTGATTGGCCATGCTTGATGTGGAGTGGTGCCCCTCAAGCTGTAAGCCTCTGGCGACAGGCTAGTAGTGACACTGTTCCAGGGAAGAAAATCATTATGGGAACAAATGAAGATCTGTCTTGTGCACAAGTGAAACAACTAGTTAACTGCCAGTTCCTGACAGAATCATCCCCTGCATAAGTCACCTCCTTCAGTAGCGAATTGAAGGCAGCTGTTTACAGAAATATTGATGGAACTGATTATGACCAAAAAAAATCTGTCAAATAGGAAAATAAATCAAAACAATTTGCCCATGATGAGCTTTTTTTCAAAATAGGAGAACACTTAACTATCAGTAAAACAAAATCAATTTAAAAACTCAGGAATTTTTCCTCGCTCGCCTAAGCAGGAGACAAAAAAAAAATCGTTCAAACACAGCAGTCGTAAAGTCATCAGAAAATTATCTACATTATTTGCCCTTGATTTTATTAACAATTGACACTTTTGAGGAGAGACCCGCCCAGCAAAACGCCATTCCAAGCATGAGGATATTTCCAGCATGCCGTACCCTCCTCACTCATGCTTCGATTCATGTTCCCGCAACCAGAGTGCACAGGAAGCTCGCAGCCATTATACAATCTGCATTCTATTAACCTTTTTTATTTGGGGAAAAAAAAACTGCTTCCCCATGTTGTCTGAACATTGAAAATGACGTGCATTCGTCCCAAAGAGCCTTGCTTCACCGACTCCGCTGATGACTGCGGGGCAGAATGCTCAGCGGGCATTCCTGCACACACACACAACCAAAACTCGCCCCACGCAGGGTTCCGTGCGCAGAGGAAGATAGGCCGAAATGTGATGCGAGGCTTTCAACATAAACAAAAGCAATCGGCTGCCGACCCTACGCAGACGCCAGGTGAATGGAGATGGCCCGAATGGTCTTCCTCCATCGCCCCCAGGGGCCTGGGTAAAGCCACACGGGAGCCTGGCTGGGAATTGTGGAGCACAACATGAAGCGAGCTCGGCTGAGAAAATAAAATGCTTCCTCCAAGAGGCAAACAAATGGTTTGGTCACAGGGCGACTTACAGCCGCGAGTCACCAACCACCGCCACTCCAAGCTTATAGATATTAGGCTGCTTGCGATGACAGAAAGTGGTGACAATTTACAACAGACCTCCATCTGAAGCCCCCGAGGTTGAACGGTAGACCCGCCGCTCACTGACGCCGCAGAGAAGCGGCGCTTTCGCTTTGCACCGGCTTCAGCCCCCGCAGCGGCATCGAGGCGGCCGAGAACCCGCCTCCCATCACCCACTGGCTCCCTGATTAGCCACGCCGCCTGTCAGTCACTCTCCTGAGCTTCCCGGCAGAGTAAATAGCTGGCCTATCGTTATAATAGCGGTGTTTCACTTTCGTTTATCGGCAGTTGAACTGGATTTATTAGCTTTGTTTCCACGATTGTTATTTCCTTCTCTCCTCATTCGAGAAAAAAAACCCAATATTTTCACTGCTTTATTCGTTCCTTCAACAGAAAACAGATTCCCAGGGGCAACCCAAATGGTTCCACAATCATCCCCTTCTTTCTGGAGGAAGTGTTCATTAGTTCGACCTCTATAAGGATAT
The DNA here is from genome assembly GCF_047496885.1 of Scyliorhinus torazame. NCBI lineage: Eukaryota > Metazoa > Chordata > Chondrichthyes > Carcharhiniformes > Scyliorhinidae > Scyliorhinus > Scyliorhinus torazame. The sequence continues at coordinate 244,963,113 of NC_092709.1, read as the reverse complement.
GTGGGGGTGGAGTTGAAAATCGTACTTTAACTTGATGAGAGGCAATGGTCTTGAAGTTCCTTTGATTGTCACCAATTCTGCAGTGGTCATTTCAGGGAAATATAAGGAAAAATATAACTTTTTCATTTGTTCTTGGGATGTTAGAATCACTGGTGAGGCCACCTTTTATTGACCATCTCTAATTGTCCTTGAGAAGGTGGTAGTGAGTGATGCACGATCAATTACACAAACACGAGAATAGGATGTAATCGAGGCTTTATTACACTGAGATGTGTGGCCTCCTACAGCAGCTGACGAAATGGCTGCTGTACTGGGAGCACACATTTATACTCCGCCTACTGGGCGGAACCATCAGGCAGGGATCTACCCCTGTACCTGTAGTACAGGGGCCTTACCGTAAAGCACCTATATCGACATCCTATATATACAATATATACATCTGGTGACTACCACAATGAGCTACCTTCTTGAACTACTGCAGGGTGTAGGTACACCCACCACGTTGTTAAGAAAAGTGTTCCAAGATTTTGATCCAGTTGTCGTGAAGGAACAATTATATAGTTCCAAGTCATGATTGTGTGCGACTTTGAGGGAGCTTGCAGATGGTGGTGTTTCCATGCATCTACTGTCCTTATTCTTCTTTGTGGTAGAGGTTGCGGTTTTGGAAGGTGCTGTCAAAGGAACATTGGCAAGTTGATGCAGAGCATCTTGTAGATGGTACACACAGCTGCCTCTGTGTGCTGCTGATGAAGTGAGTGAATGTTTGAGTTCGTGAATGTGGTGGTGATCAAGTAGGCCACTTTATCCTGGATGGTCCCCAGCTTCCTAAGTGTTGTTGGAGCTGCACTCATCCACTAGTAAGTGGTGGACATGCTTGTTACTGCCATGGTAACAGCACCTCAAGCACAAATCAGGGAATCATAGAATTTACAGTGCAGAAGGAGGCCATTCATCCCATCGAGTCCGCACTGGCCCCTGGAAAGAGCATCGCACTTAAGGCCATGTCTTCACGCTATCCACTTAACCCAGTAACCCCACCTAACCTGGACACGAAGGGGAAATTCAGCATAGCCAATCCACCGAACCTGCAAATCTGGTATTCTTGATTCACAAGGGGATTTCTTGAATAATAAGGGGATCAGGCGTTACGGGAGAAGGCAGGAGAATGGGGATGAGGAACATATGAGCCATGATCGAATGGCGGAGCAGACCCGATGGGCTGAATGGCCTAATTCTGCTCCTATATCTTATGGACTTAAATGCTACTTACCACTTACCAGTCCAAAGCTGAATAATGTCCAGATCTTGCCACATGCGGCACAGCTTGGTTACTTGAGGAGTTCAGGGTGGAAGTGAGCACTGTAATTGTCAGTGACTGTTCCCGCCTCTGGCCTTATGATGGAGGGAAAGTCATTGATAAAGCAGCTAAAGGTGGTTGGCCTAGGACATTGCCCTGGGGAACTCCTGTCATGATATCCTGGGGTTGACTTAATTGGCCTCCTACAATCACAACCATTGAATTTGGTGCCATGAATGAGTCCAACCAGTGGAGAGTTTTACCCATGATTTCCATTGACTTCAATTTTGATAGGGTTCTTTAATTTTACACTCTGTAAAAATTCTGCCCAAATGCCAAGGACAGTCACTCTCACCTCAACTCCTGAATTACTTCATTTTGTCAATGTTTGAACCAAGACAGTAATGAGATCTGGAGCTTAGTGGTTTTCATGGAACCTAAACTGGGCATCACTGAGTAGCTTATTGCTGAGCGCCATTTAATAGCACCAAGAATTATACTTTGTATTACTTTGCTGATGATAAAGAGCAGACTGATGTTGTGGCAATTGATTGGATTGGATTTTTCCTGCATTTTGTGGATAAGACCTGGGAAATTTCTATATTGCTGGGTGGAGGCTGGTTTAGCACAGTGGGCTAAACAGCACGCTTGTAAAGCAGAACAAGGCCAGCAGCACGGGTTCAATTCCCGTACTAGCCTCCCCGAACAGGCGACTAGGGGCTTTTCACAGTAACTTCATTGACGCCTACTTGTGACAATAAGCAAATTTTATTATTATGATTATTATCATTAGATGCCAGTGCTGTAGCTGTAAGGGGAATGGCTAGTTCTGGGGTTTACGTCTTCAGTATTACAGCCGTCTTGTTGTCAGGATTCAGAGAAGTTGCAGTATCCAGTGCCTTCAGCTGTTTCGTGACATGAGGTGTAGACTGGCATCTGTTATGTTGGGCACCTCAGGAGGAGGTTGATACGGATCTTCCACTTGGTAATTCTGGCTGAAGATGGAGCAAGTGCTTCAGCCTGGTCTTTAGCACCAATGTGCTGGGCTCCCTCGCTATTGCATATGGGGATATTTGTGATGCCTGCCCGTCCTATTAGCTGATTAATTGACCATCACCATTCATGACTGAATGTGGGAGAAGTACACACTGTTGGAGGGCTCACTTATCTCTATAGACAGCATGTAGTTCCACTGTTTAGTACACTTATAGCTTTGTGTAGTAACCTCACAAGTATGACATCTGATTTTTAGGTATGCCTGCTATTGCCTCTGGGATGTTCTCCCACACTCCTCATTGATCCATAAACCTGAACTCATATAGTGTCTTTTATGACTTCAGGAAGTCTAATGTACTTTACAAATAATGAAGTATCTTTGAAATATAGTCACTATTGTAATATGAGAAACAACAGCTAATTTGTGCACAGTAAGGTTTGAAAAGCAGCAAAGTGATATGACCAGATAAGCTGCTTTTCATGAGCATAGTTGGAGGATAAATATTGGCCTGGACACCAACGATAACTCCCCTGCTCTTAGAAATAGTGCCATGAGATTATTTATGCTCACTTGAGAGGGCAAATAGACAATCAGCTGAACTACTCATCTGAAAGATGTCTTTTCAGTCTGTGCAGCACTATCTCGTTGTGCATTATAGGGGCAGCCTAGATTTTTGTGCTCAAGTCCCTGGAGTAGGAGTTGAACCCACAAAATTCTGACTCTGAGCCAAAAATGCTACCGACTGAGGAAAATGAAACCAAAATGAAAATCACAGAGAGGTAAAATGAGCTATGATTCCCCATACTCTCGTGCAAAGTCAAAATCCATCCCAAATCATGGCATACGGGGTGCCCTCCGCTCTTCCTGAACAGTCATGGTAGCAGGAGAAACGGCAAAGAAATTCATTCCTAATGTGGGGAATTTGCTGAACAGTGAAGCAACTAGATGTTATTGAAATTGTGGCCAATTAGTGCAGTGTCATTAGCAAGGGTGTGCTACGAATGGTTATTAAGTTTGAGCAACAATAATGACATATATATCCAAAGGGCTCATACAACATTCCAGGGTACTTTTCAAAAGCATTGTCAAACCTGAATTTGACACCCAGATCCATAGGCCGATAGTAGGTGGTGGGCAGCGAAGACAATGGGCAGAATTATCATGCAGGAAGCTGAAAGGCCCATAAACCCTCACTCTTCATTCCCTGACACCCCACACATCCCATATGCCCCCTTATGCTCCCATGCCCCTTCATAGCCCATGCGCACTTCATGCTGCCCCATATCCTCATGCCTTCTCCTTGCCCTGAGATGCTCCAATACCGCCACATGCTCCGTCAAATCTTCCAAGCCGAAAACATTGTCCCTCACATCCCCATGTGCCTTCCATGTCCTTCATATTCTCCAATCCCCCTCTGTGCCCTCCATACCCTGCCATAACCCACCATACTCCCTCATGTCCTCTCTACCCACTAATAAGGTAGGCAAATTAACAGCGCAAGAAGTTGTAAACGGGTATAATATGATTGCGATTATGGAGACATGGCTGTAGGGGACCAAGGCTAGGAACTAAATATGCAAGGGGTTTCAATATTTAGGAAGGACAGGCGAAAAGGAGAAGGATATGGGGTGGTATTGTTAGTAATGGATGAGGTAATGCAATAGTGAGAAATAATATTAGTTTGGACTATCTTATTTAAATTCATTTTACAGGATGTGGGTGTTGCTGGCTAGGTCAACATGTATTACCCATCCCTAGTTGCCCTTGAGAAGGAGATAGTGAGCTGCTTTCTTGAACTGCTGAAGTCCATGTGAGGTAGGTACACCCACAGTGCTTTTAGGGAGGGAATTCCAGGATTTTGACCCAGCGGCAGTGGAGGAATGGTAACAAAAACAGAAAATATTGGACAATCTCAGCAGGTCTGACAGCATCTGTGGAGAGAGGAGCGAGCTAATATTTTGAGTCTGGATGACTCTTTGTCAAAGCTGGAGAGAACTGGAAATAGGAATAGTGAAGGAACGGTGATATATTTCCAAGCCAGAATGGTGAATGACTTGGAGCAGGACCTGCAGATGATGGTGTTCCCAGATATCTGCTGCCCTTGTCCTTTGAGATGGTAGTGGTCATGGGTTTGGAAGGTGCTGCCAAAGGAAACTTGATGAGTACATCTTGTAGATGGCACGCACTGCTGCCATTATTCATCGGTGATGAAGCAATTGAATGATTACGGAAGGCCTAGCAATCAAGTGAGCTATTTTCTCCTGCTTGGTGATGAAGTTTTTGAGTGTTGTTGGAGCTGCACTCATCCAGGTTATTGCCTGGAACCTGTGTTGCATGAATATTACTTGCCACTTGTCAGCCCAAGCCTGCATATAGTCCAACTCTTGCTGCATTTGGATATGGACTTCTTCAGGATCTGAGGAGTCACAAATGGTGCTTAACATTGTGCAGTCATCAGCCAACATCCCCATTTCTGACCTTATGATGGTAGTAAGCAGCTGAAGATGGTTGGGCCTAGGACACTACCTGAGGAACTCTTGCAGTGATGTCCTGGAGCTGAGATGATTGATCTTCAATCATCACAACCATCTTCCTTTTTGCCAGGTATGACTCCAACCAGCAGAGAGTTTTCCCCCTGAATTCATTGAATCCAGTGTTGTTAGGGCTCCTTGATGCCACACTTGGTCAAGTGCTGCCTTGATGTCAAAGGCAGTCACTCGCACTTCACTGTGATGATATGCTTGTGCACAGTTTTATATTTAGTCGTCTATCAATGTATATGGTTATCAATGTGACCTCCAGGGCAGCACGGTGGCGCAGTGGTTAGCGCTACTGCCTCACAGCGCCGAGGTCCCAGGTTCATACCTGGCCCTGGGTCACTATCCGTGTGGAGTTTGCACATTCTCCCCGCGTCTGCGTGGGTTTCGTCCCGACAACATAAAGATGTGCAGGGTAGGTAGATTGGCCACGCTAAATTGCCCCGTAATTGGAAAAAGGAGTTGGGTACTCAAAATTTATAAAAAGAAAAGAAAAAGAAAAAAAATCAAGGTGACCTCCAACCAGCTGGTGGCGATATAGATCTATCATGTAACTCGAGATATTGGGCAGTTGATAGTAAGTCGTACAAGAGAATAGTCGCACCAGAAGTAGCTCCAGGAGAATTCACTGAATTCATTTATTCATTACTATTTGTCTCACAATTCATTAGTTATCTTTCCACATGCTCATCTTGTTAATAAATCATCTTACGAGTCAAAGAACTAGATGACCTATGTGCATCTGTACTGCGGCCATAACACAGAACATAACACTCACCACGAGAGTTCAACTCAACTTTCCATGTTTGAATCTAGGCTGTAAGGTCGCTCCCTTGGTCATGGCCTCGCAAAAGACTGTCCCGTATCCGATGAGTCTGGGGCAAGACCAGAACATGTGGGTGTGGTTGGCCAGGCCTCCCTGGGACCATTCATATTTGGCCTCCACCTCCGAGAAGATCTTGCCCATTCTTGTTCTGGTTAAGTGCACCCTGAGCTGCGTTAGGCTGAGCCCTGTGCATGTGGAGGTGGAGTTCGCCATGTGCAGTGCATCCATCTAGAGTCCTCTCCCTAACTCTATGCCTAGCTCTTCCTCCCACTTCTCTCGCATCTCATCCAGTGGTGACCGTACTCCCTCTAGTAGTTGTCTGTACATGTCAGCATAGTTACCGTCCCCTGGCTCGACCCCCCGGTCAGAAGTCTGTCCAGTAGGAGTGTCCTGGTAGCTGGAGGAAGGTCGCTGTTTCCTTTTGGAGGAAGTTCCTTATTTGCATATACTCTGGCTCATCCTGTCTCCACCTTTTAAAGGAGGCGTCCATAGTCGTGGGGGATCTTATGGTTCTTGCAGATGGGGGCCATGGTGGACATTGCAGTCTGCCCAAAGTGGTGTCTCAGTTGGTTCCACATTTTCAGTGTGACCACTACCACTGGGCTGCTTCAATATCTAGCTGAGGAAGATGGGAGTGGGGCCATGGCCAGTGCTCAGAAGGATGTCCCCGTGCAGGATGTCTCCTACATTTTAACCCATCCCGCTCCCGGCTCCTTGACCCATCCCTGTGGTAGCTTCCCAGGGTAGAATAGGACACCCCCCCCCCCCCCACCCCCCCAGCACCACCACTGCCCCACACACACACACACAAATGCCACGGTTAATCTGTCTATTTTAGTGAAGAAGGTCTTAGGGAGGGATCTGAACAGGAAAAGGAACCTAAACAGCACGTTAATTTTGACCGTGTGCATCCTTCCCGCCAGGGAGAGCAGGAACGAGTCCCACCTCCTCAGGTCCCTCTTCACCTCCTTCACTAGACTTGACAGATTGTACTTGTGGATCCGTGTCCAGTCGTGGGCTATTTGGTTCCCCAGGTGTCGGAATTTGGTCTGGGCCAGCCTGAATGGCCACTTCCCCAGCTCTGCTCCCCCCCCCCCCCCCCCCCCGCCCCGCCCCCAACCGTCCCGCGGGTTCACGGGGAAGATTTTGTTCTTACTCAGGTTGCATTTGTAACCTGAGAAGGCTCTGAACTCCCTTAGGAGATCCATTATTTCTTCCGTGCTGGCTAGGGGGTTTGAGGTGTAGAGGAGCATCCACATAGAGTGAAACTCTGTGCTCTCTGTCTCCTGTTTGGATGCCTCTCCAAACCTCCCTGATCTGAGACCGAGAGCCAGTGGCTCATTTGCCAGGGCAAATAACAGCAGGGACAAAGGGCATCCCTGACTCATGCCTCTGTGCAGCAGGAAGTGTTCATCCGTATGCTCGCCATGGGAGTGCTGTACAGTAATCTCACCCACAAGATGAACCCTGGCCCACACCCAAACCGTTCCAGTACCGCTATGAGGTGCCTCCATTTATTTGACTCGATCGAAGGCCTTCTCTGCATCCAGGGAGATGATCACTCTGGAGTCTCCCCCCCTGGTGGGGTCATAATTATGTTCAGCAGGCACCTGATGTTCGCCGTTAGTTGTCTGCCTTGACAAAGCCCGGTTGCTTTTCTGCAGCTACCACGGCACGCAACTCTCCAATCGCCTCGCCAAGTCCTTCGCCAGGACTTTCACATCAGTGTTCAGGAATGAGATGGGTCTATACAACCCACACTCCTTTGGGTTTTTGTCTTTTTTAGGGATCAATGCTATTGTGGCCTGTGTCAGCGTGGGTGGCAGGGTCCCCCTCGATAGCGAGTTGTAGAAAATCTTCCGCAGGTGTGGGGCCAGTGCTGTCACAAATTTGTTTGTAGAAGTCCACCGGGATTCCATCTGGCCCCGGTGCCTTCCACGATTGCATGGAGTTAATGCTGTTCATGACTTCCCCCAGTTCTAGTGGTGCTTCCAGCCCCTGCCTCTTTTCCTCCCCCACGACTGGTGTGTGCAGCCCATCGAGAAACCTTTTCACCTTCGAGACCCCTCTGGGAGCTCGGAGGTGTACAGTTCCCGGTAGTAGGTTACAAAGGCCACATTAATCTCATGTGGCACTGCGACTGGTTTGCTACTCCTGTTCTTCACCTGAGCTATCTCCCTCGTGGCTACCTGCTTTCTCAGCTGGTGAGCTAAGTAGGCTGCAGACCTTGTCCCAATGTTCATAAAAGGTCCCCCATGTCTAGCAGAGCTGGTTCACTGCTTTCCCGGTGGAGGGCAGGTCAAATTTCATTTGTAATTCTTTCCTCTCTGCCAATAGTTCCACAGTCGGAGCGTGGAGTATCGCTGATCCATCTCCAATATGGAGTTGAGCAGCTGCTGCCCAGCCGCCCTCTCCTTTCTGTCCTTGAGTGCCCTGTATGGTATTAATTCCGTCCTTATCACCACCTTCAGTGCCTCCCAGAATGTCGAGGGTGAGACCTCCCCATTCTGGTTGCAGGTTACATACCCGCCGATGGCTTGTGACATTCTTTCACAGAACCCCTTGTTGGCGAACAGGGTTGTGTCCAGCCTCCATTGCGTGCGTTGGGCCAAGCCTGTCTCCAACCTCAGATCCACATGGTGTGGAACGTGGTCGGAGATGACAATTGCGGAGTATTCCGCCCCAACCATTCCTTGAAGCACCGATTTACCCACTGCAAAGAAGTCAATTTTGGTGTAAAGTTTATGGACCTGTGAGGAGACTGAGAACTCCCTCTCCCTTGGGTGTGTGAACCTCCATGTGTCCCCCGCTCCCCCCGACCTGCTCCATAAAGATGCTCAGTTCTCTTGCCATGGCCCATTGTTTCCCCGCTTTGGGGCTGGATTTGCACGTCCATAGTTGAAGCCCCCCCCCCCCCCCCATGATAAGTTGGTGGGAGCCTAGGTCGGAGGGTCTAGGTCCATTACTGTTGCTATATTCTAAGCCCATTCTTGCGGATAAATTCCACTGCTTCTCCTGGCATAGTGAAGTAATGTGAAGTATTTCCACAAGTCCCCAATGTCTTGCTGGGTGCAGCATCAGGAACTGTACCATGCACTTGAATAGAGTTGTCTTGGCCCCATTGAACTCGGCTTGGCGCTTGGCCAGGTCGGCCCCACTGTCCTGATATATTCAGATTGTGTGCCGTTCCCATTTGCAGGACCACATGTTCCTTGCTCAGTTCAGGATCCACTCCTTGTCCTGGAATCGGTGGAGCATTGCAATAATTGCCCATGGTGGTTCTCCTGCCTTGGGCCTCTGCTGGAGTGACCTGTGGACCCTGTCCACCTCTGGGACTTGGGGAAGTTTTTTCCCGGCCAGCTTTCCTAGCATCTGTGCCACGTATTCTGTTGGGTTTCTACCCTCTGTGCCCACCAGCAGTCTAACAATCCTAAGGTTCTGGCAGTGAGACATGTTCTCCTGGTCTTCCACTTTCCCCTTGAGTGCTCCATGGTCCACCAACAATCTTGCCACCTCTGCTCTGAGTGAGGTGATCTGGTCACTATGGTCGGTGGCCACCTTCTCTAATTCCCATACAGTTGCCTCCTGCGTTTTCAGTAGACATTGCGTCCTCTCCAGCGCCTCCTTGAAGGGGACCAATGCGTTTGTTACCGCCGACATTACAGTTGCCATGAGGCCGTCCTTAATTGAGTTTTAGCAGCAGCTGTGTCAGGAGCTCCATCCATTGCCCTGTCAGCAAGAGGGCCAGCGGTTTCCTTGGTGATTCCTCTCAATCCGCCATGTCTTCATAGATTTCATAGATTTCATAGAATTTACAGTGCAGAAGGAGGCCATTCGGCCCATCGAGTCTGCACCGGCTCTTGGAAAGAGCACCCTACCCAAGGTCCACACCTCCACCCTATCCCCATAACCCAGTAACCCCACCCAACACTAAGGGCAATTTTGGACACTAAGGGCAATTGATCATGGCCAATCCACCTAACCTGCACATCTTTGGACTGTGGGAGGAAACCGGAGCACCCGGAGGAAACCCACGCACACACGGGGAGGATGTGCAGACTCCGCGCAGACAGTGACCCAAGCCGGAATCGAACCTGGGACCCTGGAGCTGTGAAGCAATTGTGCTATCCAAAATGCTACTATGCTGCCTCTCTTGCTCTACCTCTTGACGCGTGTCTGCAGCCTCGATCTTACTCTCCTGGCTCTTACTGGTCTTATTCACTTTTCAACCCCTTTGCTGGTTTGAGGGCATTTCCTCGGACATTTGAAGTTTCGCGGTGAGGGTTGTGGGCGGGAGGGGGGCGGGGGGGGGAGGGTGTTTGTTCGCTTAGCGACCAATTTTCAGGTAAAAAAGGACCTAGGTTGAAGTTTCCAGGGGGAGAGCCACTTTTCATGTGACTGCTCAGCACATCCCCACCACCAGAAGTTTGATTTGTCCTATTTCTTGTGTACAGAACATACCTGGGTAATTTTCCATATTACTGGGTAGATGCCAGTGTACTGGAACAGCTTGGCTAGGAGTGCAGCAAGTTCTGGAGCACAAGTCGTCAGTACTATTGACGGAATATTGTCAAGGCCCATAGCCCATCACAGTATCCAGTGCCTTCAGCTGTTTCTTGACATCATGTGGAGTGAATAGAATTGGCTGAAAACTGACATCTGTGATGTCGGGGCCCTCCGGAGGAGGCCTAGATAGATTATCCACGTAGCACATCTGGCTGAACACTGTTGCAAATGCTTCAGCTTTATCTTTTACACTGAAGTGTTGGACACCTCCATCATTGAGGATGGGAATATTTATGGAGCCTCCTCCTCCTCCAGTGAGTTGTTTAATTATCCTGAGTTGTTTAATTATCCACCACCATTGTTGGCTGGATGTAGCAGGACTGCAGAGCTTAGATCTGATCTGTTGGTTGTGGAATTGCTCAGCTCTGTCTATTGCTTGCTCCTTATGCTATTTGGCACACAAATAATCCTGTGTTGTAGCTTCACCAGGTTGACACCTCAATTTTAGGTGTGCCTGACATTGCTCCTGGTATGCTCTCCTGCACTCTCATTGAACTAGGGTTGACCCGCTGGTTTGGTGGTACTGGTGGTGTGGGGGATATGCCGGGCCATGATTTTACAAATTATGCTTGGGTACAATTCTGCTGCTGCTGATGGCCCACAGCGCCTCATTGGATGCCCAGACTTGAGTTGCTAGATCTGTTTGAAGTCTATCTCATTAATGGGCAGCATGGTAGCATTGTGGATAGCACAATTGCTTCACAGCTCCAGGGTCCCAGGTTCGATTCCAGCTTGGTTCACGTCTGTGCGGAGTCTGCACATCCTCCCCGTGTGTGCGTGGGTTTCCTCCGGGTGCTCCGGTTTCTTCCCACAGTCCAAAGATGTGCAGGTTAGGTGGATTGACCATGATAAATTGCCCTTAGTGTCCAAAATTGCCCTTAGTGTTGGGTGGGGTTACTGGGTTATGGGGATAGTGTGGAGATGCTGACCTTGGGTAGGGTGCTCTTTCCAAGAGCCGGAGCAGACTCGATGGGCCGAATGGCCTCCTTCTGCACTGTAAATTCTATGATTAGCACGGTGGTAGTGCCACACAACACGATGGAGAGCATCCTGAATGTGAAGACAGGACTTTGTCCCAAGATTGTGCAGTGGTCAATCCTGTTGATACTGTCATGGACAGATACATCTGTGGCAGGGAGATTGGTGAGGATGAGGTCAAGTATGTTTTTCTCTCTGGTTGGTTCCCTCACTACCTGCCGCAGTCATAGTCCAGCAGCTATGTCACAGAATTCCTACAGTGCATCGAGTCTGCATCATCCCTCTGAAAGAGCGCCCTACCTAGGCCCACTCCACATACCTATCCTCTTAATCCCATAACCCCACCGAACCTGGACATCTTTGGACAATAAGAGGCAATTTAGCATAGCCAATCTACCTAACCTGCACATTTTTGGACTGTGGATGGAAACCAGAGCACCCGGAGGAAACCCACGCAGACATGAGGAGAACGTGCAGACTCCACATAGTCACCCAAATCCAGAATGAAACCCGGGTCCCTAACCACTGTGCCACCATGCCACCATATCCTTTGCGACCCAACCAACTTCGTCTCTGGTGGTACTACTGAGCCACTCTTGGTGATGGACATTCAAATCTCCCAACCTGAGTACATTCTGAGCCCTTGGCACCCTCAGTGTTTCCTCCAAGTGCTGTTCAACAGGGAGGAGTACTGAGTCATCAGCTGAAGGGGTGGTACATGGTAATCAGCAGAACTTTTCCTTGCCCATGTTTGACCTGGTACCAGTGGTCCAGAGTCGATGCTGAGGACTCCCAAGGAAACTCTCTCCCAACTGTATATCACTGACATTTCTGTTGGGTCTGTTCTGCCATGGGATGGTGATGGTGATCTTGATGCAGAATCAGTCTGGATGGGGCTCAGAAACAACAATGGGCAGAAAACATTTGTGGGAGCTGTCTATAGGCTTCCAAACAGTAGTGATAAGACATGGGATAGTATTAAACAGAAAATTAGACATGCATGTAACAAGATGCAGCAGTAATCATGGGTGACGCCAATCTACATATAGACTAGACAAACCACATTAGCAATAATAATGTGGTGGATGAATTCCTGGATTATGTACAGGATGATTTTAGGAACATTACTGGAGGAACCAACTACAGAACAGGCTAACTAGATTTGGTATTTTTGTAAGGGACAATGAAAGGAGTCCACAATGAGTTGTAGAGAAAAACAAACTTATTTTTATTTAACACATTAACTATATACACAGCTCCACTAGTTCCCTCCTGGGTCTTCTGTGGTCGGTGCCTAATTGTCCGACTCTATTTATACAAAGGCACATTGACTTAGTTAAGAGTCCCCCACCCTCTTACTGGGGGAGCTTGTATTCTGCAAGCACCATGGGTTAGTGTATCATCCCTACCCCTGGTAGGTCACAGGTCCTGTCTGGCGGAGGTTACGCTGGAGAGCACTGTGTGCCATTGCCGAAGTTTCAAACAAATACCAAATCAGCTGGTACAAAGTGCCTGGAAGGTCACTGTCGAGGGGGCAACGCCCTTGCTGCCCCTGGTTGTGTTGTATTCTCGCACCTATGTCTGGAAAAAGTATGTTAAGGCAAGTATTAAGTCTCCAGCCCATCAGCAATTCTGCGGGGTGTACCCCAGTCATGGCATGTGGAGTGGTCCTGTAGCTAAACAAGAAACAAGCAGCCTGGTGTCCATCGATCCTGACAATTGCTTCTCCAGGCCATATTTGTAAGAATGCACTGCTCGCTCCGCTAAACCATTCGAAGCCAGGTGGTATGGTACAAATATGCCACACCCCATTTGCCTTCAGAAACCTGGCAAACTCCTTACTCGTAAAAGGTGTACCATTATCAGTGACAAGCACTTCAGGAAAGCCGTGTGTACAAAACAATAAACACAACTTCTCGATGGTCGCCCGGGACGTGATTCCAGCCACCTTGTGTACCTCATACCACTTTGAATGTGCATCGATAACTAATAGCAACCTTGAGTCCAAAAGGATCAGGAATATCGGCATACAGTGACACCCATGGATGGAGGAGGAATCTTGTAAGGGGTCTAATTTGAGGGCTATGGTGATGGCAGCATTGCCAATGGCTCCAAGTAGGTATTCAAAGAGCCCGGTGGTGCAGTTCACAGTGAAGATATGGAATCAGTTGAGGAGGCATTTTAGGGTGGAAGGGATGTTGGTGCTAATGCCGCTGTCCGTGAAACATGAGTTTGAGCCGGGGGGGGGGGGGGGGGGGGGGGGATTGGTAATGTATATAGGAGGTGGAGGGAAGTGGGGCTGGTCAAGGTGAGGGATCTGTATTTGGAGGAAGGGTTTGGAAGTCTGGAGTAGCTAAGGGAGAGGGTAGAGCTGCCAAGGGGGGGTGAGTTCAGGTATCTGCAGGTTAGAGACTTTGCGCGAAAGGTCTGGAGGGGGTTCCCTAGGTTGCCTGCTGGAGCGACTGCTGCTTCCGGATGTGGAAGGGGAGGGGAGAATTGGGGATATACACAAGTGGCTGGGGGATCAGGGAGGTGAAGATCAAAGAGAAATGGGAAGCGGAGTTGGGAGGGGAGATCAACTGGGGAGCATGGAGTGAGGCACTGCGTAGGGTAAACGGGACCTCTTCATATGCGAGGATGAGCCTGGTACAGTTTTAGGTGGTGCACAGGGTGCATATGACTCGGGCGAGAATGAGTGGGTTCTTTCAGGGGGTAGGAGATGAGTGTGAGAGGTGTGGGCGGGGGCCAGCGAATCACGCGGATATGTCTTGGGTTTGCGAAAAATTGGGACGTTTCTGGACGGGAGTGTTCGCGGTCTTAGCCAGGATAGTGCAGGAGGAGGTGGATCCGGACCCTTTGGTGGCGATATTTGGGGTATCAGAGATGCCAGAGCTCATGGAGAGGAGGAAGGCTGATGTCTTGGCCTTCACCTCTCTGATTGCATGGCGGCGAATCTTGCTGGAGTGGCGGTCGGCATTGCCACCGGGGGTAGCGGCTTGCTTGGGTGACCTGTACGACTTCCTGCGATTAGAGAAGATAAAGTATGAGTTAAGAGGCTTTTCAGGCGGGTTTCAGGAAAGGTGGGGGTTGTTTGTCGTGGGGGAGGGGGGGTGAAAAAGCAGAAAAATCTGTACAGACTGTATAGTTGACTGTTGGGAAGCATGTTTCCCGGGGCGTTTGTTCGCTGTAACCTGTTCTGATCCATGTTTGTAATAAAATACATTTTTTTTAAAAAGCAGAGAGGAATGTGCCTTCAACTCACCATGGAGCTGACGGTGTTGTCTCCTGTATAAGACCATGTGCTGAACTTTGCTGGAGTGTGTGGTAGTATGCATTAGGGGTCATGTGGGACTGTGAAGCCGTGATGCCATTGGCTGACAGATCCCGGGTCCTGGTTGGCTGTTGATCTCTAGCTCCGCCCTGAAGGCGGAGTATAAGAACCAGGAGTTCTCCCCGCAGCTCCAGTCTGTTGCTGAACTGCGGGGAACAAGTCACGCTTAATAAAGCCTCATCGACTTCATCTCTATTCGTCTCTCGTAAGTCATTGTGCGCTACAATTTATTAAGTGTGCTTAAAGGACTATGGAGCTCAGGATCGTCCAGGAATGCCTGAGGATCAGCCCCCACGCAGTGAACTCAGCAGCAATTTTTAAACACTGGCAGACTTGCTTCGAAGGCTACCTCCGAACGGCCCCCGGCCGGATCACAGAAGACCAGAAACTGTAGGTCCTGCATTCGAGGGTATGCATCTCAATCAGGTCCCCCCTCTGCTCCAAGGAAAACAACCCCAGCCTATCCAGTCTCTCTTGACAGCTGAAACACTCCAGCCCAGGGAACATCCTGGTGAATCTTCTCCGCACCATCTCCACTGCAATCACTTCCTTTCTATAGTATGGTGACCAGAACAGCACACAATGCACCAGCTGGGGCTTAACCAGCATTTTATACAGCTCCAGCATAACCTCCCTGCTCTTATATTCAATGCCTTGGTTAATAAAGGCAAGAATCCCACTTAGTCCCTTCTTAACCACCTTATCTACCTGCCCTGCTGCCTTTAGAGATCTGTGAATATGCACACCAAGGTCCCTTTGATCCTCTGTACTTTCTAGGGTCTGGCAATTCATTGCATATTCCCTTGCCTTGTTAGTCCTCTCAAAATGCATCACCTCACACATTTCATGGTGAAGTGTGCAAAATGAAAGCACATGGGATTGGGGGTTATATACTGGTAAGGACTGAGAATTGGTTAGCAGACAGGAAACAGCGAGTAGGAAAAAATCGGTCTTTTTTGGAGTGGAAGGCAGTGGCTGGTGGGATACTGCAGGGATCAGTGCTTGGACTATTCACAATATGTATCGATGATTTGGATGAGGGAATCAAATGTCATGGGTGGGATTCTCCCTTCTGGGGACTAAGTCCCCATGCCCGCTGGAAAACGGGCGAGGATCACTCCGGACTTTTTCCTAGAAAGTCCGGGATGATTCTTCATCTTCAAAGGGGCTAGCAGGGCCCCAGTGTGCGTCCCGCAGCTCTGGCTGCCGGCGGGGCCCTGCAGTTACGCCAGCAGGTCCCCGCACAACATAGCAGAGCCCTATAGGGGCCTGGCACGCAGAAACATAGCACCCCCCCCCCGGAATGAGCGTGCCCGCCGATCGGTAGCCCCCGATCAGCCCGTTGAGAGGAGAATTGCCGCAGCGGCTGCTTTTAACGGCCCCTGAATCATCGCCGCGTCGCCCGCGCGTGCGCCAGGCGGGTCCGCGGAGAATCATGGAAGCGCCATCACGCCGGATTTCCGGCATGAATGGCTATTCTCTGCCCCGCGCCGGGCACGATTCTGGCGTGGAGGGATGGAGAATCCCGCCCCATATTTCCAAGTTTGCTGATGTGACAAAAATAGGTGGAATTGTGAATGATGAGAGGGAAGGGAGGAAGTAAAGAAGCTTCAAGGCAATTTAGTCAAGTTGAGTGAGTAAGCAACACATGAAACATGGAGTATAACGTGAATAAGTGTGAAGTTATCCACTCTGGTAAGAAAAACAGAATAGTAAAGTATTAACTAAATGGCGATAGATTGGGAAATGTTAATGTACCAAGGGACCTTGGTTCCCTTGTACACCAGTCATTGAAAGCAAGCATGCAGGTGCAGCAAGTAGTCAGGAAAGCAAGTGACCTGCTGGCCTTCATTGCAGGAGAACTTGAGTATAGGAGCAAGGATGTCTCACGGCAGCTGTATGGGGCGTTGGTGAGACCACACCTGGAGTATTGTGTGCAGTTTGGTCTCTATCTCAGAAAATATATACTTGCTAGGGAAGGAGTGTAGCAAAGGTTCACCAGATTGATTCCTGGGATGGCAGGATTGCCGAATGAGGCAAGGTGGGTCGACTGGGCCTATATTTACTGGAGTTCAGAAGAATGAGAATTTATCTCATTGAAACATAAAATTCTGACAGTGCTGGACAGGCAGGATGTTTTCCCTGGCTGAGGAGTCTAGACCAAGGGGTCTTGGCCTCGAGATACAAGATCGGTCATTTAAGTCTGAGATGAGGAGAGATTTCTTCATTCAGAGGGTGGTTAACCTGTGGAATTCTCTACCACGTAATGGTGTGGAGACTGAGTCACTGACGTACTTAAGAAATAAATAGATACATTTCTAGATACTAAAGGTGTTAGGGGTATAGGGAGAGTGGGGGAGTATAACATTGAGATAGAGGACCAGCCATGATCATATTAAATGGCGGAGCAGGGTTAATGGGCTGAATGGCCTACTCTTGCTCCTAGTTTTTATGTTTCCATACTCCGTCATATTCCATGCCTCCTCCATGTCCTCTCCTAACTCCATATGCCATCCAACATTCCATTCCCCATATCATGCCCTCTCCATGCTCCTTCGTACTCCACTCATGCATCCATAATCCCATTTCCCCTCCATGTCATTTATACTCCCCATATTCCCTCAATGCTTTCTCACATTGCTCATGCTTGCTCATTTTCACCAACACCCCCTCAAACCCCCAGGCTACCTCCTCATATCTCCATGTTCCCTCCATGTCCTCTCATACTGTCCATGCTCCAAACTTCACCCCCATGCTCTCTCATGCCCCCATTCCCCCTCCATGCTCTCCATTTGCCCCAATACTCTCCATGTTCCCTCATGCCCATCATGTATCCTCTGTAATCACTCACTCAATATCCACCACGGGCAGACCTCAGAAGCCACTCTTTGAAATTGACAGGAAAAAAGATTAAATGTCTAACAATTTAGCAGACCCTTCATTCAAACTCCATACTGAAAAAAATCTCATTCAAAAAGCCATTCAAAAAATGTAAAACCCCTATAGTGGTCAATCTATTATTGAAACAAGCATCTATTCAGAAACCACATCAAAGGCAAATAATCCTTTAATAACCTCTTAACTATTTACACAGTCTGACTGAAATAAATGATTTTGTAACTTGGATACTTAGCGAAGCATCCTAATGACCTCAAGTAGCAGAAGAAACCATAACCCCTCAAAATCAATGAAGACTGTTGAAATTGCAAAATCAGATAACTGTGTTTTGTTTTCTAAATTATGTAGGATTCTGAAATCCAATTTAATTTTAATTGTGAGATTCAGGGTCAGACTAAGTATGAGACCACTTCAGGTACAAGTGTGTTCAGACAAGATTCACCAATTTATTGAGTCATCAAAATGACAGTAGAAATGACACTTAACCAGAGAGTAAGTTATGGGAGAAAGCAGGATTAGGCTATTGAGTTGGATGATCAGCCATGATCGTGATAAATGGCAGAGCAAGCTCGAAGGGCCAAAAGGCCTGTTCCTGCTTCTATCTTCTATGTATGTAGACGCAGCCGCTCCACAGTGAAATATTGAATCTCGGTCAGGTGGGGCGCTCTCTCTCTCTCTTCTTTCTGCTAACTTCTATTTTTTTAATGCACCTGGTATCACTGAAAACAGGGCTTATTACCCCTTTCCAAATCACAGTCACAGCCTGACCAGTGGTATCCCTAAACTATGATTGGTCCATGCAGTACATGATTAGTTTCTGGTTGGCTAGGTGAGGCATGTACAGTGCAGAGTCGTCTCCTGATGTCCATTTTTCCCGGATAGGAAGCATGATTAGCTCATTGTCTTAGGCTTTGCATATTTAGTGTGAATTCCTAATTATATCTGAAAGTATCTTTAAGTGTTGTTGATTAAATCAGTTTTTAAATATCTGTCTGCATTTTGGAAGATCTCTTGCTAGGTGATATATGTTACTGTGCCTGTTGTGTTTAGAGTGGCTATTTTACTGTTAAAACAGATTACAAGGTTTTTATCATTTTAAACAAAGCAGCATCAACCTACTCCAGAGGATTATGCAGATAATGCTTAAAAATCTATACAAACTGTGTGACATAAGTGGAATACAATCATGAGCAATTGCAAGGTGGGCTAGGTAAAATATTCTTAC
The DNA here is from genome assembly GCF_047496885.1 of Scyliorhinus torazame. Lineage (NCBI taxonomy): Eukaryota > Metazoa > Chordata > Chondrichthyes > Carcharhiniformes > Scyliorhinidae > Scyliorhinus > Scyliorhinus torazame. The sequence goes on along the minus strand of NC_092709.1, from coordinate 244,944,458 downwards.
ACATTTAGTTATGGTTGGTTCAGTCACAGTGATTAAAGTCAAAAGGATTGTACAGATACAAAACTAATCGTCCATTAACAGAAGTTAAACATAATACACAAGTACGTGTAAATTCTTTGATTCTGTATTATAACTAAGCCAAACTGCTAACTCCTACAATTATGCCAGATAGTCTACCAATCAATGTACATCAGGAGCATGCATCTGCATTTTTTCTCTAATTGAAAGCTGCATCCAGGTTTTTTTTCAAATTTAAAGGACTGTCAACATTTATGTTACTGCAGACCCTGGCACTTCATGTTCCCAAACAACATGTTCATCAATTTTGAATGCATAAAAGCACTTTGCCCATTGGGAAAAGTAGTCTAATGCATCTCAACTGCTACAAAATGCTGGTGAATGTAATGTTCAACATGTCTTTAACCAATCATTGCAATAAAATGCATCTAACTTACAATACAGCATCCAACTGTAGAAATTGAAAGGCCTTTTTTCATACTTCATAGCCTGTCAATAAAATATTCCAAGGAGCAGATTACTTTTTGGGGGGTTTTCCATTTGGGACTGAAGAACCTCTTTGTTCACAAATCGTCTGAGATGCCATGTACCACATATTTTTATGGAAGAGGCCTGACTCCACAAGGATTTTGTGGGAACATTGGACTGCCCACCCCAACAATGGAGCTGGCAAGGGTGGGAGTGCTGAATGTAGACAGGCTGCCCACATCAGATCCATGCACCACCAAAAATTGCTATGAACAGGAATAGGGTGGAAATTCCAGAATCGGGTTCCCCTCACTATTTTTACTGGCTCCTACATTGGCCTGACTAGACGTAATTCAGATCAATGGCTTTTGTTTTCCCTCTACTTATTGAGAGGAGAAAATGTTTCTTCATACAGAAAGATTGGTGAAGTAATAATGTGCATTCTTAATTTGAAGATAATACTATTTACAGACATGCAGGCATTTCTATGGCCATGACTCCAGGATGGTAGTTTGTGCCCCTGGTGTCAGGGTCAAAGATGTCACAGAGTGGCTGAAGGACATTCTTCTGATAGAGGGTGAAATGCCAGAGATTGTGATCCACATTGGTACCAACAGCATAGGCACAAAGAGGAATGAGGTTCTGAAAGCAGATTTAAGGGAGTTAGCAAATGATTCAAAAAGCAGGACCTCAAAAGTTGTAATCTTAGGATTATTCCCAGTGCCATATTCTGGTGGGCATTGGAATAGTCCGACTGAGTGATTGAACACATGGTTGGTGAATTGGTGTAGGAGTGATGGCATCAGATTCCTTATGCATTCAGACTGGTTCTGGGGCAGGTGGGACCTGTACAAGATGGATGGATTGTACCTGAGCAAGACCAGAATTGTAAGGACATTTGCTGGTGCTGCTGGGAAGGGTTCAGATTGGCAGTGGAGTGGGAACCTGAGAGGGTGCTCAGATTGGAGGGAAGAAAAATTGGCAACAGAAAGTAGAAAAGTCGTATGCAAAATACGAAATGAAGACACCAAAAGGATCAGAATGTGGAATAATGTTAAAAAGACAAAGCTAAGAGCACTCTATCTGAATGATCCTCTTATGGATTGAACTGATCTCTTCACACATCTTCTCTACTAAGTAGTACTACACTCCATATGCTTCACCCGCTGCTGTGATTATGTATTTACATTGTGTATTTATGCATGCCCTATTTTTTTCATGTATGGAAAATCTGTATGGACTGTACGCAGAACAATACTTTTCACTGTACCTCGGTAGTGTAGCCATCTGGGATGGCCACTTCCAACTAGGTACAGAGAAACTCGCAAAGCCTAGCGGGTAAAATGGACAAGGCAATACTCAGGCAGGCTCAGAGCCTGAAATGCATATTCGTAAGCCAGAAGTCCAGACGGTATCGGAACTCTGTCCAATTAGCATTGTAATGGGGCCGATTAGCATTTGATGGCCCATCTTCACCAAAACAAAGGACTGGTACTCAAGCAATCGGGACAGTCCAGACATTTCGGTGCCACTCCCTGTTCAAGGGAAACACAAACAATGGGGTCAGTGACCGCTTGGGACACGCCCAGCCATCCAGATCCCTGTCCACTTATTGGTTAAGGAATCAAATGGAGTGATCAGGGATCACCCAATTAGTAAGGCCCAAATCGAAGGACCGCCCAAAAGAGCGTGAAAACCCCCCGAGTATAAGAAGAAGAGTTCGCCATATGTTCGCTCTCTCTTGGTCTTGGTACCCCGGTCACCGCCAAGTGCAGCAACACCAGAAGCAAGTCCAAGTTCAACGCTCGCTACCAGACGGATGAGCCTAGCTGAGCAGCAGTTACTCCTTCGGACTCGATAGATCCAGAAGCGAACAGTGGCCACTGTTTTCTGATCTAAGCCGGGTGCCCGAAGTTAAGTACAGGTTGTGTTAGTTGATAGGTGTAGTTAACTAGTAGTGTTTATGTTGCATGACTAATTGTGTGTAAATAAAGTACCCTTGACCTTGAACTAACTGGTGTTTGGTTCTTTGATCGATAGCCGGTTGAAACTTGTGGTGGTATCATTTGATACCTGGCGACTCTACGCATTCGGACATAGATAACATATAAAGAAGGGCAAACTCACCGATTGCCATAATTGGAATAGAGCCATAGAAAAGACAAAGTAGCAAAGAAAAGAATTGGCAACAGTACAAATGACAATAAATTAAATCAAATCATAAATTAATGCATGCAGCATTCACAACAAGGTAGATGATTTGAAGGCACAAATAGAGTTAACTGAGTATGATTTAGTTGCCATTGCAAGATTTGTTTACAGGATTACGAAGACTGTGAATGGAATATTCAGAGATATTTGTCATTTAGGAAGGATATGCGGAGTGGAAAAAGGGGTGGCATAGCACTGTAAATAAGGGATCAGGATATTAGTGAGAGAGGATCTTAGATTGAAGGTTCAAGATGTACAATCAATTTGGGTGGAACTAGGAAAGAGCAATAGGTGGCAAATATTGGTGGAAATTGTATATAGGCCACCAAAATATAGTAGTAACATTTGGGAACTGTATAAATCAGGAAATTAGAGATGCATGTAACATGGGAAATACAGTAATAGTGGGCAACTTCAATTTACATATAGACTGGGTAAAACTAATTAGCACAAATGCTTTGGAGGCTGAGTTCCTGAAGTGTGTATGAGATGGGATTCTGGAGCAATATGTTGAAGAATTAACTATATCTTGAGCTGTTTTAGATTTAGTATTAATGAAAGAGTGCTAATTAATAACCTTGCTGTAAAGGAGCCATTAGGAAATAGTGACCCTAATATGATACAGTTTACTTTAAGTTTGAAAGTAATGTTGTTCATTCTGAAACTAGGTTCCCAACTTTGAACAAATGAAATTATGAAGGTATCAGGGGCCAGTTGGCAATGATGGATTGGGAAAATACAGGAAAAGATTTTATTGCAGAGAGGCAATGGTTAGTATTTAAAGATGTATTACATGGTCTCCATCAAATATACATTCCTCTAAGGCACGGTAGCATTGTGGATAGCACAATTGCTTCACAGCTCCAGGTCCCAGGTTCGATTCCAGCTTGGGTCACTGTCTGTGCGGAGTCTGCACATCCTCCCCGTGTGTGCGTGAGTTTCCTCCGGGTGCTCGGGTTTCCTCCCACAGTCCAATGATGCACAGGTTAGGTGGATTGGCCATGATAAATTACCCTTAGTGTCCAAAATTGCCCTTAGTGTTGGGTGGGGTTACTGGGTTATGGGGATAGGGTGGAGGTGTTGACCTTGAGTAGGGTGCTCTTTCCAAGAGCTGGTGCAGACTCGATGGGCCGAATGGCCTCCTTCTGCACTGTAAATTCTATGATAATCTCTGAAGACGTAACTACCCAACAGGAAAATGGAATCAACCATTGCTAACAAAAGAAGTTAAAGATTACATTAGATCAAAGGAAGTGGCTTATAAGGTAGTCAGATTGGTAGGCCCGAGGATTGAGAAAAATTAGATTCCCTCAAAGGATGACCAAGAACTGATTTTTTTTAAAGTGAAAAGAGACTATGCGTGTAAGCTAGTGAGTGACATAAATACAGACTTTTTTTCGGTATGTAGAAAGGAAAAGATTAGTAAGGACAAATGTGGGTCCTATATAGCTGGAGACAGAAGAATTTATAATGGAGAATAGGGACATGGGAGAGAAACTAAACAATCATATGTATCTGTCTGCATGGAGGAAGATACAAAAAATCTCCCAGAACTACTGGGGAACCAAGGGACAGGTCAAAATGGGGAACTGAAAAAGATTGGCATTTATAGAGGTAGTACTTGAAAAATGAATTGGATTGATGGTTGATAAATCCCCTGGGCCAGATGAACTACACCCCAGAGTGTTGAGGAGGTAGTAATAGAGGTAGTGGATACATTGGCGGTTATCTTTCAAAGTTTTATAGATTCTAGAAAGGTTCCTACAGATGGGAAAGTAGCAAAATTAACCCCAATATTTAAGAAAGGAGTGAGAGAAAAACAGAGAACTACAGACCTGTCAGTTTGACTTAAGTAGTAGGGAAATTGTTAGAATCTATTATAAAGAATGTGAAATCTAGACATTTTTAAATAATTATATGATTGGGCAGAGTCAACATGGATTTATGAAAGGGAAACTAAGTATGACAAATCTGTTGGAGTTTTTTTGAGAATGTTATTTGTAGCATAGATAAAGGAGAACCAGTTGATATGATCTATTTGGATTATCAAAAGCTTATCATAAAGGAGGTTAGTAAACAAAGTTAGAGCACATGGGATTGTGGGTAATATACTGACATGGATTGAGAATTGGTTAACAAAGAGCAGTGATAAACATGTCATCCTCAGAGTGTCAGTCTGCTACTGATGGGTACCACAAGGATCAGTGTTTGGGCCACAGCTGTTCACAATCAATATCAATGATTTGAATGTGGGAACCAAATGTAATATTTCCAAATTTGCTGATGACAGAAAACTACGTGGGAATGAAAGTTGTGAGACGGATGCAAGGAGACTCAAGGGGATTTGGACAGGTTAAGTCAATGTTTAAGAACATGGCAGGAATACAATGTGAATAAGTGTGAAGTTCTCTACTTTGATAGAAAATACAGAATGGCAGAGGACTTTTTAAATGGTGAGAGGTTACAAAATGTTGATGTCCAAAAGGACATGGGTGTCCCTGTTTATTAATTACTGCAGGTGCAGCAAGCAATTAGGTAGGCAAATGATCTGTTGGCCTTCATCTCAAGATGATTTGGATACAGGAATAAAGATGTCTTGCTGCAATTGTACAGCACCTTGAGGAGACCACATTTGGAGTGTGTACAATTTTGGGTTCTTTATCTAATGAAGAATATAGTCACACAGAAAGTGCATTGGAGGTCTTAGAGCAGAACGAGACAGACGTGGAGAAAATCTGGAACACTGAACAAGCTGGCTTTTGGTTGTAGCCATCTGAGATAGCCACTTCCAGAATACAAAATGGACATTTGCAAAGATTGCAGGGAAAAATGGACAATGTTAAGAAAGCAAGCTGGTACAGAGCCTGTCTGAATATTGGAGCCGTGGCTCCCAGACAAGACTGAAATTGTAGGCCCATTTGCATATGGATGGCCCATCTCCAGGAACAGAGGGAGATACTTAAATAACCGATCTGGCTCCAGACCTCGCGGCGCTAGTTCCCCAAACCGAAAGCAGAAAACAAAGCAGGCCAACGGCCACCTAGGACACACCTAGCCATCAGGGCACCCACCCCTTTATTGGTCAGGATCAATGTGGATGATCAAGTAACGGTCCAATTAATTGGGGCCAAGTTCAAGGCCCGCCCAAAAGCGCACAAAGCCCCCTTCAGGTATAAGAAGAAGGCCCCAAGAGAGAATCGCTCTCTTGGACTTGGCTCTCACAGTGGAGAGACCCGTCCACCAGCTGCACCAGAAGCAAGTAAGTCCAAGGTCAACGCTCGCTACCAGACAGACGAGCTTAGCTGTTTCCCTTCTACCACTTCGACCCCAGCAACCTCAGATCCGAACAACGGCCATTGTTCCTCTGACTGAGTGGGCACCCGAAGCTAAATATAGTCTTTAGCAGTAGTGATAGTTGAGTCTGTAGCGTTTCGTGCATGAGTAGATATTACTGTGTGTGTAAATAAATAGTATTGACTTTGAACTAACTAACTGGTGTATTGGCTCTTTTGATCAGTATTCGGGTTTGAACCTTGTGGCGGTATCGAAAGATACCTGGCGACTCCAGAGCAAACATAATTAGGATTAAGGAAAGCGACCATATTGACCGCCATATTCAAAGCCAACCAGAGAGAGCAACCTGGTGATGGCGAAACACATGTGACCAGGTCCTTGCCCGAATCACCTTATTTGAAAATGGCTTTCAAAATAACCTCAAAACAGGCGCTGCCTTTCTTGATGTCACTGCAATATATGACACGGTCTGGCACACTGGTCTTCTTGTCAAATTCTCAAGAATCCTCCCTCTGTGGATTACTGATGACATTGAACTTTTACTCCAAGATAGTGGTTCACAGGGCACATGAATGATGAGACAAGAGCCTGTAGAAAATAGCTAGTGGGCTTCCCTATGGCTCTAGCATGGCTCAAACTCTTTTCAATCACTATATCAAAGATCTGCCTCCAATCCTTTCTCGGACATTCCTCAGTGCAGGCGCTATCCGCTGGGCCTCTCAGGCCCGGACATTTTCTAAACGAGGGGCAACATTAAATAACAAGCTGCAAAGCTGGCCACCTACTGTAAAACATGGCACCTTCAGCCCATCAGCATCAAAACAGTCTCGGGTATATTCCACCTCCACAATGCCAGCACCAAGAGGGAACTCCACATCTTGAATGGACGGAGACGGAATCACGAACAACATCCCATTTATCTTGGTGTTACCCCTGACTGAATACTGACATAGAAAAGACATCTTAACAAGTCACTAGCAAAGATTAAAATGGGAACTCAGCCAACTTGCTAGCAGTTCATGGGGTGCATGTGTTCAAACCTTAAGAACCTCAGGTCTTGCCATTGTCTACTCAACTGTGCACCAATATGTTTCGACTCATCCCATACCAGTCTTAGTAGATACCCAGGACAACACAACAATGCGTATCATCTCGGGTACCCTTTGATCGACTCAACTCCTCTGGCTCCCAGCCTGAGAAACAGCCCATCTATTCACGTAAGGAGGGAGGTTGCAACGAGAAAACTCTTGGATAAAAGCAAAATACTGCAGATGGTGGAAATCTGAAATAAAAACAGAAAATGCTGGATAAACTCAGCACATCTGGCAGCATCTGTGGAAAGAGAAACAGAGTTAATGTTGTGAGTCCATATGACCTTTCTACAGAACTGAAGAGGGATAAAAATGTAATGAATTATATAGTTGGAGAGAAGGTGGGCAGAATGGAAGGTCCAGGATAGGTCAGAACTACAGAGCAATTGAGCACGATATCGTGGGAGTGCTAAAGGTAAGAGAGCAGAATGCATTCATAGGAGAATAGAGGGCAGTGCTCAGAGCAAAACTGAACAGCAAGGAACAGGTGGCCAGGTGGCCATGTGGAGGAGGGGTGGGATTGTGTTGGGGCAATACACCTGCTGCTCTCCTCCCATCATGCCAGACTGTATGGCTAAAACCACTGTGCCAAGGAATAACAGCAGAGGCCTTGTGGCAGCCACACATTACCATTAAAAACCACTTTCTCAATCACAGATCCCACAACCCGCTAACCCAGCTTCAACCTGCCACGCCAACATTGGGCACTGCGCAACGGTTTCCGCACTGGCCAAGGTTTTGTGCAGCAAGTGGGGCTTTGTGGGTAATCCGCACTGCAGCTGTGGTGCACCCCAATCAATGACTCACATCACTGAAGACTTCCCCTGAAAGAGTTCAGCGGAGAGCTCAGCGAGATCCATTTACGCACTGCGGACGCTATTGGCTGGTTTGGTGATTACTGCGCACACTTAAAAAAAAAAGATTATGGGTGGGATTCTCTGGTCTCCCAGACACATGTTTCTCGGCAGTGGGAGGCAGTGCGCCGTTCGCTGGCAGCAGAATTCCCTGCTCCTGCCACTGTCGATGGGAATTCCCATTGAAGCCACCCCAGCGGGCGGGGATGCATTGCCAGCGGGACCAGTGAATCCTTCCGCCAGCAAATGGCCAGAGAATTGCGGCCTATATCAAATGAACTATAAAATGTTTGTGATATTGACTGTCAAAATAAATGTAGGGAATCCATATTTAAATACCGTATGCAAATTACTTTGTTACATTCAGCATTGCTCAGCTATATCAATACCTACATTTCAAAGACTGCTGCAATTTAAACCTCTGATCTTCAGTGAACACATTTGTTTAATTTAGTTTCTCTTCAGATTGTTGTTCAAAAATAATTTGAATACTGTTATCAGTCTCTTGCAAAGTTTCATAGAATTTACAGTGCAGAAGGAGGCCATTCGGCCCATCGAGTCTGCACAAGCTCTTTGAAAGAGCACCCTACCCAAGCCCACACCTCCACCCTATCCCCATTACTCAGCAACCCCACCCAGCACTAAGGGCAATTTTGGACACTAAGGGCAATTTAGCATGGCCAATCCACTTAACCTGCACATCTTTGGACTGTGGTAGGAAACCGGAGCACCCGGAGGAAACTCACGCACACACGGGGAGGATGTGCAGACTCCGCACAGACAGTGACCCAAGCCAAGAATCGAACCTGGGACCCTGGAGCTATGAAGCAATTGTGCTAACCACCATGCTACCGTGCTGCCCTTCATAGTTTGGTGATGGCATGAGATGAAAGTAGATAAAATGGTGATCAATGGAAAGATTTCAGGTCAGCTATATTGTCCCTCATTCATCTTCGTGCTGTTCCCCAATCACAATATCATCCCTTGAGGGTCTGATGATACATTGAAAGCTGAGAATATGAAAGTATTCCGAGTAATAAGCTGACTATGGCAGATTCTTTTTCCTTAATTTAGATGACCACAAAGTAGCTTCAAAGAATAGTAGCCTGACGAGTGGAATGGAACTACTCAGTGATTGATCGGCTTGCCGAGAGTATTATCTGATAGAGCAGAATGTCCCATTGTGGGAAACCAAATTCTGTTGTTGGCTAATGAGAACAATTGCTGAAAGGTACAATCCTTTAACCCATGTTATAAATCATAGTCCCTTCACTGTGCATTGTACCAATCAGGACTGAAGGGAAAAAACAGAAACTTTAATATTGTGCACAAAGTGAGAGGGACTACGAAAGGAAAGAATAGTGACTGAGAGTGGAAGGCAATTGTCTTTTGGCCCTAACTGATTTTCTATGCTTCTTTCAATACTTTTCTCCAACAAGATAACTTAGCCTAAAGTTTGTTTGAGCACTCAGATTCAATGGGCTGAAAGGCAGAGTCAGAAGTGTGCTGTGGAGCACAAAGAGCAGGACAAGATTCCAAGATGCCTTGATCATCCACTGCCCCTGACCTACCTCCAGCCGCATGGGCTCAGTCCTGCCACTGGATACAGGTGGACATGCGAATAGGGAGTGAGGTTGATGGTGCGAACTCCTCCTCACTTGAATCAAATTCATGCTCTTCATACATCTGTCGAACCTTAAGTCCTATGGCGATGGGTGAGCCACAAATCATTCACTGGGGCTGTAGTCACAAACCTGCACACAGGTGGCTCATCCTTTAGGGTCGCCTTTCACTGAGCTGAAGCAGTGGGGAAACCCGGCAGCCACCTGGGGGACTGAGCCCTTTTCAGGACTGCACTGTTCACCTCTGTAGTCTGAGCAAGGGGCTAGAAAAGGTGCCCCAAACATTGCTGCTTCACCAAAACGAGGCCATCTCACCGCGGCTGTTGGGCTTCCCACTTTAACAGTAGCAATACCAAAAAGAGAAAGAAAGCAAACTTCTCACCTTTGATGCAAGAAATGTGCGCACTCTCATGGACAATACCCAAACTGATGGATCTGAATGAAGATCTGCCCTAGTAGGCAGAGAGCTAGCCAGAAAAAAAGTTGACATTGCTGCCCCCAGTGAAATGCGCCTTGCAGAGGAAGGTCAACTCAGGGAAATGGGGAAAGGTTACACTTATAGGTCGAACCAAGAGGACCAGCACAAGGCTGGTATGGGCTTCACATTCAAACATGGACTGGTGAACAAGCTGACCAGCCTCCGAAAGGGTCTAAACCACTGTTTCATGTCACTCAATATCCCACTAGCAGGCAAGAAACACGCTATCATGGTAGCATTGTGGGGGTCAGCACGGTAGCATTGTGGGGGTCAGCACGGTAGCATTGTGGATAGAACAATTGCTTCACAGCTCCAGGGTCCCAGGTTCGATTCCGGCTTGGGTCACTGTCTCTGCGGAGTCTGCACATCCTCCTCGTGTGTGAGTGGGTTTCCTCCGGGTGCTCCGGTTTCATCCCACAGTCCAAAGATGTGCAGGTTAGTTGGATCGGCCATGATAAATTGCCCTTAGTATCCAAAATTGCCCTTAGTATTGGGTGGGATTACTGGGTTATGGGGATAGGGTGGAGATGTTGACCTTGGGTAGGGTGCTCTTTACAAGAGCTGGTGCAGACTCGATGGGCTGAATGGCCTCCTTCTGCACTGTACATTCTATGATGATAATCAGCGCATATGTCCCTATAATGACTGATCATGAAGTCATCAAGGAGAAATTCTATGAAGGCTTCCACTTCCTGACTACTGTAACAACAAAGTTAGACAAGCTGATCATACTTGGTGACTTTAATGCCACAATCAAAACAGATCACCAAACATGGGAGGCGTTGTTGGCAAAAACAGAGTTGGGAAAGGCAACAGCAATGGTCTTCCACTCCTGCAATTCTGCAGTGAGCATAGTTTCTTCTCACTAATACAGTTTTCCAGCTACCAAACCGAAATAAGGGGCAGGATTCTCTCAGCCCGGTGCCGGGCCGGAGAATCCCCGCAACCGGCGTGAATCGCACCACGCCGCCCTGGCGCCGACATGCGATTCGCCACAGAGCAGAGAATTGGCGCCATTGGCGTGGCGCGGTTGGCGCAGCGCCAGTCGGGGGTCGCTCTACGCAGCCGGCCCGCCGATTCTCGGTCCAGGATGGGCTGAGCGGCCGTCGAAAAAAAGCCGAGTCCCAGCGGCGCCATCCACACCTGCTCTCAGCCGGTGGGAACTCAGCGTGGAAGGGTCGGGGGTGGCCTGTCCGCCCCCGAGGGGGCCTCGGATGTGGCCTGGCCTGCGATCGGGGCCCACAGATCGGCGGGCCGGCCTCTCTGGCTGGGGGCATCCTTTCTTCTGCGCTGGCCCCTATAGCCCTAGCCATGTTGCGTCGGGGCCGGCGCGTTGAAGGAAGCCACTGCGCATGCGCACGTTTGCGCCGGTGCCACTGCACATGCACGGATCCCGTGGCGCCAGTTGATGCTGGGTTCAGCAGCTGGAGCGGCGTGAACCTCTCCAGTGCCGTGCTTGCCCCCTGTAGGGGCCAGAATTGCTGATCCTGAGGCCGTGTTGATGCCGTCGAGAAACGCAACGCCGTTTCCGATGGCGTCAACACTTAGCCTCAGGATCACAGAATCCCACCCAAGATGTCCTGGAAGCACCCTCACTCTGGACACTGACATTGCCTATGTCATTGTCAGGAACAATGACAATCAGGATGTGAGGGTGACTAAAACCATGTGTGCTGCTGAATGCCGTACTGACCACAGACTTGTCATCTCTAAAATGTGTCTAAAAGTTCAGCCAAAGCGATGCTCTCAATGGAACAAGATTCCCAAGCGCCTGAACATCACAAAACTAAAGATTGGCTACATCCAACAGCAACGTACTGATGATCTAGATAGAGAAGAGGCTGAATTACCTTCAGACCCCCTCAGACAACATCAAGGAAATCTGGGATTCTCACAGAGTAATCTCAGATTTTGGAGGCATGGGCTGAGCATTTCAATAACATCCACAAAGACCATCTCACATCAATGACAAAACTATTAATAAGCTGCTCCAGGTTAACACCAACCCTATTCTATGTGCTCTATCCACACTGCTGGAAACAGAGAAATCTGCAGAGTAATTATCAAGTGGCAAAGCCCCTGGAACCTATTTAATTCCACAGGAAATCTATAAATACAATTGATCACAACTGCTCAAAAAGCGTATCCAGCTCTTCCAGATTATGTGGTAGCAAGGGATCCTTCCACAGGATTTTAATAACATCTTCATTGTTCACATCTACAAACGCAAAGGCAACTGCCAGTCCTGTGACAACCACAGAGGAATATATCTCCTGTCTATTGCTGGAAAGAACCTTGTCAGAATCCTTCCAAACCGGCTTATCATCTTGAGCAAGGTCTACTTCCATAGAGCCAGTGTTGCTTCGGATAAGTGAGGGGAACCATCAATATAGTGTTTGCTGCTCGCAAACTGAAGGAGAAATACCAAGAACAAAATACTGACCTATGCACCACCTTTGTTGACCTAACCAAAGCCTTTGACACTGTTAGCTGTGAAAGGCTCTGGAAGATTATGAGCAGGTTTGAGTAGATTTAGAAGTTCAATATGTCCATATGTAATTTGGGGTTATGATTCGTTGCCATGACATTATCCTGCAGGACAATGGCTATCCTGACCAACTCATTGTTCCCTAGGAGATGTTTTGGCAAGAACAAAGAACAAAGAACAAAGAAATGTACAGCACAGGAACAGGCCCTTCGGCCCTCCAAGCCCGTGCCGACCATGATGCCCGACTAAACTACAATCTTCTACACTTCCTGGGTCCGTATCCCTCTATTCCCATCCTATTCATGTATTTGTCAAGATGCCCCTTAAATGTCACTATCGTCCCTGCTTCCACCACCTCCTCCGATAGCGCGTTCCAGGCACCCACTACCCTCTGCGTAAAAAACTTGCCTCGTACATCTACTCTAAACCTTGCCCCTCTCACCTTAAACCTATGCCCCCTAGTAATTGACCCCTCTATCCTGGGGAAAAGCCTCTGACTATCCACTCTGTCTATGCCCCTCATAATTTTGTAGACCTCTATCAGGTCGCGCCTCACCCTCCGTCGTTCCAGTGAGAACAAACCGAGTTTATTCAACCGCTCCTCATAGCTAATGCCCTCCATACCAGGCAACATTCTGGTAAATCTCTTCTGCACCCTCTCTAAAGCCTCCACATCCTTCTGGTAGTGTGGCGATTAGAATTGAACACTGTGGTAATACCAGGTATTGCAGTACCTGAGAGGTGGATGCCCATTGGCTAGACCTAGGCGTCTACCATTGGCTAACGCACATAGCTCTGCCCTGAGAGGCGGGGTATAAGAACCAATGCCATCCCAGCAGCCTTCACACTATACTCCAAGTGTGGCCTAACTAAGGTTCTATACAGCTACAACATGACTTGCCAATTCTTATACTCAATGCCCCGGCCAATGAAGGCAAGCATGCCGTATGCCTTCTTGACTACCTTCTCCACCTGTGTTGCCCCTTTCAGTGACCTGTGGACCTGTACTCCTAGATCTCTCTGACTTTCAATACTCTTGAGGGTTCTACCATTCACTGTATATTCCCTACCTGCATTAGACCTTCCAAAATGCATTACCTCACATTTGTCCGGATTAAACTCCATCTGCCATCTCTCCGCCCAAGTCTCCAAACAATCTAAATCCTGCTGTATCCTCTGACAGTCCTCATCGCTATCCGCAATTCCACTAACCTTTGTGTCATCTGCAAACTTACTAATCAGACCAGTTACATTTTCCTCCAAATCATTTATATATACTACAAACAGCAAAGGTCCCAGCACTGATCCCTGCGGAACACCACTGGTCACAGCCCTCCAATTAGTGGGACCAGAAGCTCCAGGTTCAAGTTCACCGCCAGGACTTGTTGGCATTGGAAGAAGTGTTCATGACATGGCTCAATAGGCTGATAATCAGTTCGGGAATCCTTCGCCACTATTCCCCAAAGGGGAAAAAAGTGTGTGTGAAGATGCACAAAAATAAATTGTTCACTGCATATTGCACAAAGTGGCAAACAGGTCGAAGGCTGTTACCTTCAGACCTGAAAAGTGCCGGGTCTGCCTCAAATTAACGTAGAAAGGCAAAGTATCGCAAAAGAACATTTTCTAATAATAAATTTAGAGTGCCCAATACATTTTTTGGATTTTCATTTGTTTATTGTCATGTGTAGCGAGGTACAGTGAAAAGTATTTTTCTGCGAGCAGCTCAAACAGATAATTTAGTACATGAAAAGATAATAAAATAAAAAGAAAATGCATAATAAGGCACCACAAGGTCCATAATGTAAATAAATAGACACCGGCATCAGGTGAAATATACAGGAGTGTAGTATTAATCAGGTCAGTCCATAAGAGGGTTGTTTCGGAGTCTGGTAACAGCGGCAATTTTTTCCAATTAAGGGGCAATTTAACATGACCAATCCACCTGCCCTGCACATCTTTTCGTTGTGGGGATGAAACCCACGAAAGCACGGGGAGAATGTACAAACTTCACACGGACAGTGACCCAGAGCCGGGATCGACCTGGGACCTCGACGCCGCGAGGCAGCAGTGCTAATCACTGCGCTACCGTGCTGCCCAAGTATCTCAAAAATGTGACCAGCTTGTTAAGCAAACTGTTTCATGCTCCTGTTGTACTGTGGCTATGCAAGTGGAATTTTCTACTCGCAGGATGCCGCTGTAACTCTGTTTAGCCGACCATATAATTAAGCAACTTTGTGAATGAATTTCAGATCTCATGCAATGTCAGATATGTAGGACGTACGCCCTAGAAATTGGTGGATTGAATCAAAGAGCATGCTCTTTTGATTAATTATATTAGGTAGAGTACAGACATTTACGTCTTCTGTGACATATGACTGGGCAGCACTTGCTGAACGACCCTGAGTGTGCTCTAAGTTACACCACCAACCAATTTAAGATATTGAGGCAAGCTCATGACATGGCTCATTTGCCCTTGCCAGAAGTGACTTACATTCATGCACAGGGATCCCATTCTCTACAAACAAAAGGAGTATGTTCAAGCTTTGTCATCCAGGCTTGAACTATGTGGGTGCAAAGGTGGTTGAAAAGTCATATCTTAGCCTGTTTTGATTTACTCAGGAGTGTGAGGAGCCTATACTTGCTCATTGCTTTCTCCATAGCAATGCCTTAGCTAATCAGAATCACTTAGCCAACCAATCAACACCCTTTTCTCGTGCAGTATAAATTGTTGTGATTGTTTGAAATTTATCATTCTCACCTCTGTTCCGATGATGTTCAACACCCTGGGCTAGTGTGTGGTCAATTCCAGTCCCACTTGACACAGGGTCACAACATAATTGAATTAACCAATAATTTTCAGAAAAATACCCAAAGTCTTTGGCTCTTGGCTGCACATTAATTACAGTCACCAAGTGTGTAAATGTAAACACACTTGCTATCTATTTATAACTAGAACTATAATGAAATATGCAGCAAATACAACTGATTAACTATTATCTAGTTCCTAATTCCCCACTTTTACTTGACCCCAACATTCTACACTCATACAAGATAGACAAACACAGAGGGAAGAAAGGGGTAGAAAAATCATAAGTAAAAGGAAAAAAGAAGGTGAGATTCTCCACTTAATAATAATAATAATAATAATAATAATCTTTCTTAATGTCACAAATAGGTTTACATTAACATTGTAATGAAGTTGCTGTGAAAAGCGTCTAGTTGCCACACTATGGAGCCTGTTCGGGTACACTGAGGGAGAATTCAGAATGTCCAATTCACCTAACAGCACGTCTTCCGGGACTTGTCGGAGGAAACTGGAGCACCCAGAGGAAACCCATGAAGACACGCGGAGAACTTTCAGACTCCGCACAGACAGTGACCCAAGATGGGAATCAAACCCGGGTCCCTGGCGCTGTGAAGCAACAGTGCTAACCACTGTGCTACCATGCCGCCCATAAACAGCTAGTCTGGGATTTGAACCCGGGAGCTTTTGCAAGCTCTTAGACAGAAACATCCAAAGTGAAAACCATACCCCTAGACAAACGAGCCGACACCTAAGGAAGGAGTCCATTATCAAGGATTTCATAGCACAATATTTGGAAAGCAGTAGTATAATCAGACAAAGTCAGCATGGATTTATGAAAGGTAAATCATGCTTGACAAATCTATTGGAATTCTTTGAAGATATAACTAGCAGAGTTGACCAGGGAGACCCGGTGGGTGTGGTCTATTTAGATTTTCAGAAGGCTTTTGACAAGGTCTCACAAAGCAGATTGCTATGTAAAATTAAAGCACATGGGATTGCAGGTAGTGTCTTGAGATAGATAGAAAGCTGGTTAGCAGACAGGAAGGAAAGTGTTGGAATAAATGGGTCTTTTCCGATTGACAGGCAGTGACGAGTGGGGTACCGCAGGGATATGAGCTAGGACCCCCAACTGTGCACATAATAATTTGGACAAGGGAACTAAATGTAGTATTTCCACATTTTCAGATGATACAAAGTTGGATGGGAAGATGAATTGTGAAAAGAATGCAGTGATCCTTCAGCGGGATTTGGACAGGCTGAGTGAGTGGAAACATGAATGGCATATGCAGTATAACGTTGATAAATGTGAGGTTATCCACTTTGGAAGCAAAAATAGGATTATTATTTGAATGGGTGTAAATTGAGAGGGGTGTATGCTCAGCAAGACGCTGTTGTCCTCGTGCAACAGTTGCTGAAAGTAAGCACGCAGGTACAGCGGGAATTAAAGTTGGGAAATGGTTTCTTGACCTACATGGCGGGAGGATTTGAGTCGATGAATAGGTATGTTTTACTACAATTGTATGGGGATTTGGTGAGACCACACCTGGGGTATTGTGAGCAGTTTTCGTGTCTTTATCTGAGGAAGGATGTTCTTGCTATGGAGGGAGTGCAGCGAAGGTTTACCAGGCTGATTCCTGGGATGACGCGACAGTCATATGAGGAGAGACTAAGTCGGTGAGGGTTATATTCATTGGAGTTTAGAAGAGTGTGGGACGATCCCATAGAAACTTATAAAATTCTAACAGGATTAGACAGGGTAGATTCAGAAAGAATGTTCCCGAAGGTGGGGGCACCCAGAACTAGGGATCATATTTTGAGGATAAAGGGCAAACCTTTTAGGACTGAGGTGAGGAGAAATGTCTTCAGCCAGAGAGTTGTGAATCTGTGAAGTTGACTCCCACAGAAAGTAGTTGAGGCCAAACGTTGTATAATTTCAAGAAGGAATTCAATATAGCTCTTGGGGCTAAAGGGGTCAAGGGATATGGGAGAAGGCAGGATCAGGATATTAAACTTGATGATCAGCAATGGTCATAATTAATGGCGGGGGAGGCTCGAAGGGCCGAATGACCTTTTCCTGCGTCTATTTTCTATGTATGTATCTATCTGGGCGTACAGGTCCACAGATCACTGAAAGTGGCAATGCAGTTGGATAAGGTAGTCCAGAAGGCATACGGCATTCTTGCCTTCACCAGTCAGTGCATTGAGTATGAAAATTGGCAAGTCAAGCTGCAGTTGTACAGAACCTTAGTTAGGCCACATTTGAAATATTGCATACAGTTCTGGTTGCCACACTACCAGAAGGATGCTTTGGAGGGGGTGCAGAAGAGGTTTATCAAGATGTTGCCTGGTCTGGTGGGTATTATCCATGAAGGGAAGTTGAATAAACTCGGATTGTTTTCATGAAATGACGGAGGTTGAGGGGGGCGACCTGATAGAAGTTTACAAAATTATGAGTGACATGGACAGAGTGGATAGTCAGATACGTTTTCCCAGAGAGGAAAAGTCAATTACTCGGGGATATAGGTTTAAGGTGCGAGGGGGAAAGTTTAGAGGAGATGTGCGAGGCAAATATTTTACACTGAGTACCTGGAATGCGCTGCCAGGGGAGGTGGTGGAAGCAGTTACGATAGTGACGTTTAAGAGGCATCTTGCCGAATACATGTTCAGGATGTGAATATAGGGATACGGACCCCGGAAATAGAAAGGTTTCACTTTAGACAGGGATCATGATCGGCGCAGGCTTGGACGGCCGAAGGGCCTGTTCCTGTGCTGTACTGTTCTTTGTTCTTTCGCTCTTACCATCTCATTAACAGCAGGCGATAAAAGTGAAAACTGATCCCCTCTATGTTTCATCTTTCTCTGAAAGTAAAAGGGACCAACGATTAGTACTGAGGTGATTAGCAATTGCTGAAACAAGCTAATTAAATATCAATTTTTATAATGTTAGAAACATCAACTCCATTACTAATGTAGCCATTCACCAGCTCTGTTCTTTTTAGTTGTATGAATACAATATGCGGCATATGTCACTGCACATGTTACTGCTCAGCCACAAATAGCTCACACTCCAAAAACAGGCTAACTTTGGATTTCCAGCTGCCATCTGTTTTGTTTTGTTCATACAGGTAGATATCCGTGACACAAGATGGTGATATGGGCAGCGGATTGTCGTTCATCCATGGTATTTCGAGTGTTTCCTCACTAAGAGCCTTGCAGTGGAATAGGAGCACTTTAAGAGAAAAATACCGTGATGGCATCAGAGATTATGTAATCAGCCTTTTGTGTGCAAACACCAGTGTTATGTAGTAGCCAGTAGTATTAACATTTTCTTAATAAAGCTCTTTGTTTGAACCTCTGAGGCCTGCAGACTTAAATTTGAAACCACCACGTAAAAAATGACAACAAAGTAGGCTAAGAGCATTCGTAGGTACCCGAAAGAAAAATAAATAATTAAAATCATTGGGACACCCTAATGACTGGGGAGCCAAACAATGAAAGAACCGAAAGATTGTCAGGGAATCCAAAGAAAACAACTTTGGAAAGAAAATTGACTCATACTCTGCCTGAAACAATCTATCATAGTACTTGGAGCACAGTGAGTAGCAAGTATCCTGCAACAACAAATTTACAGCTTGGGGAGTTACAGAAGGAAAACAGGCTGAGCTCAGGTTTGCTTTGTTTTGTGGAGAAAGGAAGCAAGGTCGTGCTAGAAATTCATGGCCCGCCATCCATGAAGAGAAGCCGATAGCCTTCGCATCCAGGACCTTGAATAAGGCCGAAAGCAATTACGTGCAGATAGAGAAAGAAGCTCTCGGAATCATTTTTGTCATCTTGGAGTTATATAGAACATTGGTGAGGCCACAGCTGGAGTACTGTGTGCACCTTTGGTCATCACATTATAGGAAGGACGTGATTGCACTGGAGCGGGTTCAGAGATGATTCACCAGGATTTTGCCTGGGATAGAACATCTTAGTTATGCAGAGAGGTTGGATAGGCTTGGGTTGTTTTCGCTGGAGCAGAGGGGCGACCTGACTGAGATGCACAAAATTATGGGGGGCATTGACAGGGTGGATAGGGAACAGCTATTCCCCTTAGTTGAAGGGTCATTTATGAGCGGACAGAAGTTCAAGGTGAGGGACAGGAGGTTCAGTGGGGATTTGAGAAAACGTTTTTACCCAGAGGGTGGTGATGGTCTAGAACATACTGCCTGGGAGGATGGTAGAGGTGGGCTGCCTCACATCCTCAGTACCTAGATGAGCACTTGACACATCTTAACATTCAAGGCTATGAGCCAAGTGCTGGCAAATAGGAATAGAATTGGCAGATCAGGTGCCTTTCATGTGGTGGTGCAGAATCGATGGGCCCAAGGGCCTTTTCTGTATTACCAATTCCTGCATGGAAAGAAATTCACTTCATTGATGCGCCATTGTGCACTAACAATGATTCTTGGACTTCAGACTGGAGAGTGGCAAGTGACTGGGATTCCATCAATGGTAGCGAGCAGGACACAGAGGTGGGCATTGCTCTTGTCAGCACACACATACACGATCAAGTATCGTCAGTCAAACTTTCATGGGAACACAGATGGACTTTCCCGACTACTCTTATTAAATAGTTTTCAATAAGCAATTTGTGTGGAGACATTTTCTACTTTGAGCAAGTAGGTAACACTCCTGGAAGTGCAGGACAAGTTAAGAAGCATACCAGAAATGATACAGCACTGTCAGAGGTCATCGACATCATGCTTCGTGGAAAGAAGTCTGAAGAAAATCCTAAGTTAAAGCCATATTCCACTCGCAGAATTGAATTATCCATAGAGGCATGTTGTCCTCTGGGGAATGAGAGTCTTCATTCCACCACAATTCCACCACAACAGTGGGTGTACCTACACCTCACGGACTGCAGCGGTTCAAGAAGGCAACTCACCACCACCTTCTGATGAGCAACTTGGGTTGGGCAATAAATGCTGGCTGAACCAGCGACGCCCACATCCCTAAATGAATTTTTAAAAATCAAGAAAACCACGATGGCATTGTAAGGATGATGGGGATAGCTAGAAGCTATTTTTGGTGGCCAGGGCTTGATGCCGAAATCGAGGAGAAGGCGGGAATGTGTTCATCTTGCGCAAAAGTGGAGAACCTGCCACCAATAGCCCCACCACACCTGTGTCAATGACCAGAAGAGGCCTGGCAATGGGTACATGTTGATTATGTCGGACTGTTTGGAGGGCACATGCTTCTCATTCTAGTTGAAATGGCCTGAAGTTGACATGGTGAAGACAACGTCAGCAGAAAAAAGCTCTTTGTTCTCGAGGAAAGAACAGTTCTGGGGGCTGCCCCTTCTCTTTCTATGAGGCACCCTCGAACATAGAGGCAGACCCATTAAAAAAATTGAAGTTAGACAAACAGCTGCTACCCTGACTTAAAGAATCATTGCAGAGCTATATAAAGAAACAATTTTATTCATCGCTTTAAGTTCCAGTGAGATATTAATCACAATGGTTCAGCAGGCAATGGCGTGTGCACAAACCCTCTGACTGCCACCTGCAACAGCTAATTGTTTAATTTAACAGCTAATTTAAAAAGGGCGCTCTGACCTCAGAGGTGCGGGCCTTTCTGAGAGAGTAGGCCTCTCAGTTGAAGCGTGGATCGTAGCATGTCATTGAATGGCATGGAAAACTTGATTTCCCAAAAGCTTTTTCCAAGTGCCATGGAAAGGCACATTAGGTGCACTCCTAGTGGACCAGTGGAGACCAGCCCCGATTCTCCGCTGGCGGGAGCACCTAGACTCCGGAACGGAGAATCACGACCTGAGTCAACCTCAGAACATTACGTCGACTCCACTTAAGATGACCACAGACGACATCCAAACCAAGCCAAAGAAGCCAGGGGTTGCAGCAAGCATCAAAAGGTAGATGCCTGAGGTTCGCTGACAACCACACAGAGAATGATGGCCTCCAAAGTGTCTGGCGTATTGACTGTTGTTGTTCTTTAAAAAATCTTTTTATTCTCCTCATTTTCAACATTTTCATCAAATAAATAACAACAAAAAAACAAATACAATAACACTCCCTCAAACAAAACCAGCACCCCCCTCAATATACAGACCAAAATATCCACCTGTGAGTTCCAGGTAAAAAATTAACAATCAGTGAACAGTGTAACCAAAAAACAACAAGAACCCCCCACCCCCCCTCCCACCGCCCCCCCCCCATGTTCAACGGCAACCAGTTCTCAAAAGTACATAATAAACAGTCCCCATGAATTGTAGAACCCCTCCTTCATCCCCCTCAGCTCAAGTTTCATCTTCTCGAGAGTCAGAAATTCAAGTAAGTCCCCCCGCCAAGACGAGGCACAGGGTGGAGAAGCTGACATCCACTCCCAACAGGCCCTGCCTCTGGGCACTCCGCGAGGCGAAGGCTAAAACATCTGCACCCGCACCTGCCTGCTGCTCGGCCCGGTCCCACATACCGAAAATGGCTTCTAGGGGCCCTGGTTCCAAGTTCATGTGTAGTATGCCCGTGATGACACTGAAAACCTCCCTCCAATACCTTTCCTGCTTCGGACATGACCATAACATAGACTGTTGTTCATGTTACACTGTTCATTGTGTCAGGGGCCTTTGATTTAAAGGGGGAGGAAAATGTTGTGTATTCATGATATTTCCAGTGTTTCCTACTTGCCGCCTTGCAATGGAACAGGGGCACGTTGAGCGACTGATCACGCCTGCAGACTTAATTTTAAAACCAGTGCAAGATGATCAGCTTCACATTAAATCAAGATGATTTGCTACACATGAAATGAAAGAAAGAAATTGGGACCAAATATGAAACAGTTTCACACAGGTTGTACATCCAGTATCGTAAATTACATGCAGAAAAGTGTAAACAAAAAGTTAACACTTCAAAATAATGTGCAGCACTCCATTTCAGCTTAAACTGGTTATGTGCAGATACGCTGGGTGGGATTCTCCGATTGCCAAAATTAGGGGCGGCGCAGCTTTTGCGAATCTTCGTCCCCTTGAAAACGCGTACTCTGGGAGTACACCGCACGCCGTATAGATGGCCTCAGGACGTCACCTGAGGTCTTTCCCTGATGCTCTGAGGGCGCCATTCTCCGACCCCCCGCCGGGTCGGAGAATGGCCGTTGGCCGCCGTGAATCCCGCCCCCGCCGAAGTCTCCGGTACCAGAGATGGGCGGGGGCGGGAATCGGGCTGCGCCGGTTGGCGGGACCCCCCGCTCAATTCGAAGTCCCGCCCAGAAATTGCCTGTCCCGCCGGCGCAAATTAAACCTGGTATTTACCGGCGGGACCAGGCGGCGTGGGCGGGCTCCGGGGTCCTGGGGGGGGGCGCGGGACGATCTGACCCTGGGGGGTTCCCCCACAGTGGCCTGGCCCGCGTTCGGGGCACACCAATCCGCGGGCGGGCCTGTGCCGTGGGGGCACTCTTTCCCTTCCGCCTCCGCCACGGTCTCCACCACGGCGGAGGCGGAAGAGACTCTCCCCACTGCGCATGCGCGGGAAACTGTCGGCGGCCGCTGACGCTCCCGCGCATGCGCCGCATTTCTGCGCCAGCTCGCGGGGCATCAAACGCCATTTCCGCCAGCTGGCGGGGCGGAAATCCCTCCGGCGTCGGCCTAGTCCCTCAATGTTGGTGCATTCCGCACCTTTGGGGCGGCGCGATGCCCGTCTGATTGGCGCCGAGTTGGCCGCCAGTCGGCGGACATCGCGCCGTTGGGGGAGAATTTCGCCCCGAGTTCCCGACGGTGCGGAACACTTATGTTTTTCGTGAACTGTACGTGGCGGTTGCTGATTGTGCCCAGCGCTGCCACAGTCGGGGGGGTGGGGGGGGAGCCATTCTGCTGTCGGAGGGGCTTCAGCGGAGGCTGAGGGGGTGGTCCGGGTGGCGATGGGGGTTCCAGGGGGCAGTTTTTGGCAGGTCAGATCCGTGCACGGCCGCTGCCATGTGCATGTGCGGCCATGGACCCGGCAATTCTCCAGCCGTATCCGCAGGTTAAGCTGGGGGCTTTACGCTGCATGGCTGCTAGCCCATCACCGGACGGAGGATCGGTGCAGCTGTTGTGCCATTTCTTCTTGCGTAAAGCGCCACTGCGCCGGCGTCAGCACTTAGTCTGCAAATTGGAGAATCTAGCCCGCTATATCACAGAAATCCCTCCAAAGCTTTAACATTAGTCACAGCACAGATTAGTCTTGAGGTATTTCCAGCAGGTGAAGCACTTTTCTATCAGAACAACTGATAGTTTTCTGAAGCCTTCTTGCCAGTCTCTGTACTTATCTTAGCATGCCCATTATCTCATGTGCTGGCTTAGTCTATTTCAGGTCACTTTACCTACCCCCATATTCCTTTTACTACTGTAAAAGCTCTTGAAATTCATTTACGCTTTTCTGTTAAAGGTCAACCTGTATATGGATGTGATGGAGACTTTATAAAATAGATGATATGTAATTCAAAAATATTAGTGCTTAGCTTGTATCATGGGGTTCACTTTGATGCACGATAATGGGAACATTCGCGCATCAACTCTACAACAGGTGCAATCAATGAGAGGCAAAATTGTTCCTTCTTATCTGATTTTCTGTTGTTACAAAGCCCAAATCTGAAATGGTTCAGGTCCAGTCAGGGCCAATGTTCTCTGGAATAGGAAATCTGTCTCTGTGATTATTATCGGAGCATTACACAGAAATTGAATTAAAATTTCATTTTGCCTGAGATGGGAAACATTTGTTCAATTTCTGCAATTTACAATTCTCTTTTTCAGAAAACAGATTGTCAAATATGAGCAAGATTTAGTTTTCATTTTTTAATTCCCACGGCGGTTCGGCACCTGCCAACTGTAATTGGTAAAAGAACTGTGGCACTAATATTTGGATGCAAAATTGACTAAAGGATCAAAAGTAGAGTAGTGGCGCTGGATTCTCCGTTTCTGAGACTAAGGGCTGGATTCTCCAATTTTGCGGCTATTTCCGGAAGAAGTGTCTTACGACCAAAAAGTCGGCCCTGCCCCCGCACCGATGCTCTGCCCGGTGGGGGGCTAGCAGCGCGCCATGTACCTGCAGATACGGACAGAGAAGTTACTATTAAGCTATTTTGCTGGTTGGGACAGCTGGTTTTCAAACAGTCATGCAAGATTGGCTTCAGCAGTCACAGGATGTGGAATTTACGCTCGTTGAAGAGACCTGCAGCGGACGCGCCGTACAACATGGCGCCAGCTGTGCAAGGACCCGGCCTGCCAGATGTTGCCCCCCTGTAACCCCCTCGCACCCACCCGACCACCCCCCCACTAGTTCCCCCAGACCCCACCGAAGCCCCTCCTGCTAGCAGAATGGCTCCTCCTCCCGATTGGTGGCGCTGGACACAGTCTGCTGACGCCACGCGAGGTCCCCGAAAACTGAGAGGAGTCGTGACCGACGCTGTCGGGAAATCGACCCATAGGGGGCGGAGTATCGGGGATGGCTGCATTTGACATGCTGAGGCCGTCCCAATGGCGAGCGGCGTACTCAGCAATTACTCCATTTTTGAGGGGGCTGAACATCTGAAAAATGCCCCCCCCCCGATTTTGGCATAAAAACTCATTCTCTGGCCAATCGCCGGACACGGTTTCGGCATCAGCAATTGGAGAATCCCATCCTAAGTGTTGACACCAACACAGAACTCGTGGACTTTCATGACAGCAAAATTGACGCCGAACCTGGATCGATTCATTAACTGTGGAGGGGCTAGTACTGGCACCACGTGGAACACAATCGATTCCAATGAAAAACAGTGCGGGATTCACCGGGTCCGTGATTGACACTCAGGAGTCTGACAAGCTGCAGCTGCACATACACATTACAATCCCACACACTCTCATCCCAGCCAACAAGATGGCACTCGTTGTGATGGAGCACGCCCATACAGCTGATGGGTCGGCTGGGGCCAGAGGGCACCTAGAGTGTTGGCCGGGGGTACACCTATATGACCCGTGGCCCTACGTTCACAGTGAGCTGTTAGCAGCGTGTGCAGCTGCGCGGCTGCCTTTCCAGCTGCAGCAATGGTGTTCTGTGCCTGTCCACCCCGACCCCACAGCCCACATCCTGGCCACCCGCCGCTATCCCCCCCGGCCCTGGCAGAAGCCCCCCAGCCAGCGGCACAACGGGCAACAAACTATGCCGACGTTGGACACCCCTCTCTTTCCCTCAGCAACCATGACGCCGGTTTCAAGATAATGGTGCATGGCGTTAAGGGGAAAGTAGTAGCATGGATAGAGGATTGGTTAATTAATAGAAAGCAAAGAGTGGGGATTAATGGGTGTTTCTCTGGTTGGCAATCAGTAGCTAGTGGTGTCCCTCAGGGATCAGTGCTGGGCCCAGGATCTGGGTGTGTCCCAGGGTTCAGAATTAAGAACCCTTTTAATGACCCTGTACATTGATAACCTGGACTTGGGGTTATTGGGCGTAATTTCAAAGTTTACAGATGACGCAGGAATTGAAAATGAAGTCAACAGTGAGGATGGTCGACTTCTGGTTCCAGCTATGAAGGAGTAAGTCGCACATTTGGTGGCTCCCGCTCTGGTCGGACCTTTGGACCTTTCCCCCAGACTTTTTCCCGGTTTTAAATAGTAAATCCGAAGGCTGAGGCAATTGGGCACCGTTTCCACGTATCGGTGTATGGAGAAAAGAACCAGAAGTGCACGAAAAGGCAGAAATAGAAAGACAGGCAAGAGCTGTGCTGAAGCTGCAGCTGGAGACAGCATGGCCGAGGACCGGACCCCTGTCGGCCCAGCGATCAATGGAACAGTTGATGCAGGTCATGCAGGACGGCTTTGCCAAGCAGGGACTGCCTGGACCCGATTAAAGGGTCGATTGATCGGCTGAAGCACAGATTGGACGCCCAGGATCGGGCGATCCAGAAGGTTGAGAAGGTGCTGGCTGAGCAGGAGGAGCATCAAACAGCGGTGGAGTTGGAGGTGGGGATCGGCGGGACCAGCAGAAAAGGCTTCTGGAGAAGGTGGAGGACCTAGAGAATAGGTCCCTTCGGCAGAACGTAAGAATTGTCGGGCTCCCGGAGGGGGCTGAGGGAGCTGATGCTGTGGCATATGTAGCCAGTATGTTTGAAAAGTTGCTGGGGAGAGGACATTCTCCTGACCCTTGGAGGTGGACAGTGCGTACAGAGCGCTTGCGAGGAAGCCGCGAACGGGGGACCCTCCGAGTGCAATGGTGGTGAGATTCCACAGGTTCCTGGACAAGGGATGTATTCTTTTTTTTTATTTTTTAAAAATATTTTTATTCTCCTCCTTTTTCACATTTTCTCCCACATTTACAGCCATTAACAATAAACAATAATCAGCAAGATATGTCAATCCCCATAATAACAACGATCCCATCCGCCCACCAACCCCCAAACATCAGCCCGCATGTTTACATAAACAAGTGACAAAAAGGAATCAGGGATTTCCCGTAGTCACCCTTAATCTACACAGCCCCCCTCCCCCCCATCCACCCCCCAACTAATATTCAATGTTATCCAGTTCTTGAAAGTGCATAATAAGTAGTGCCCATGACTAGTAGAACTCCTCCGAGCTTCCCCTCAGTTCGAACTTAACCTTCTCAAGAGTCAAGTATTCCAACAGGTCCCCCCGCCACGCCAGGGCACTGGGTGGAGAGGCTGCTCTCCATCCCAGCAGGGTCCGCCTTCGGGCGATCAACGAGACGAAGGCTATGAGATCTGCCTCCGCTCCCGTTTCCAACCCTGGCTGGTCCGACACCCCGAATATGGCCTCCTGGGGACCCGGGTCCAGTTTCACACGTACCACTAAACACCTCTTTCCAGTACTCCACTAGCTTTGGACAGGAGCAAAACATATGAACGTGATTCGCGGGCCTCCCCCCGCAACGCTCACACACATCCTCTACTCCTTCAAAAAATCGGCTCATCCTCGCCCTCGTGAGGTGCGCTCTATATACCACCTTCAGCTGTATCAGCCCCAACCTTGCACATGAGGTGGAGGCATTCACTCTCCGGAGCACCTCACACCAGACCCCCTCCTCTATAACCTCTCCCAGCTCTTCCTCCCACTTTGCTTTGATCCCTTCCAGTGGTGCCTTATCCTCTTCCAGAATAGCTCCGTACACCGCTGACACTGCCCCCTTCTCCAGTCCCCTTGTCGTCAACACCTCCTCTAGCAATGTGGAGGCCGGTTCCTCTGGGAAGCTCTGTATCTCCTTCCTGGCAAAATCCCGAAGCTGCATGTACCTAAACACTTCTCCCTGCTCTAGCCCATACTTCGCTTCCAGCTCCCTCAATCCTGCAAACCGACCCCGAAGAAACAAATCTTTTAGCGTCTTAATCCCCTTCTCTTCCCATTTCCGAAAACTTCCATCCCACCTCCTTGGCTCAAATCTGTGGTTCCCCCGAATCGGCATTTCCCTTGACCCTAAACCCAACCCGAAGTGTTGGCGAAACTGTCTCCAGATTTTCAATGAAGCTATTATTACCGGACTCCCTGAATATTTCCCAGGAGCTATCGGGAGCAGCGCTGTTGCAAGTGCCTTCAGCCCCGACCTCCTGCACAAACTCTCCTCCATTCTGACCCACTGAGAATCCACCCCTCTGACCCAGCTCCGCACTTTCTCCACATTCGCCGCCCAGTAGTAGTACAACAAGTTCGGGAGACCCAAACCCCCTGCCTGCCTTCCCCTCTGCAGCAGCACCTTTCTCACTCTGGCCACCTTCCCTCCCCATATGAATGAGGTAATCCTTCCCTCAATCTCCCTGAAAAAAGACTTTGGCAGGAAAATCGGTAGGCATTGAAAAATAAACAGGAATCGCGGCAACACATTCATTTTAACCGCCTGTACCCAACCTGCCAGTGACAGAGGGAGACCATCCCACCTTGCCAGATCGGCTTTCACTCTCCCCACCAAACTAGTGATGTTGTACCTGCGAAGCCTCCCCTACTCCCGGGCAACCTGCACCCCCAGATACCTAAAATGAGTCCCTGCTCTACGGAATGGCAGCCCCCCCACCCCTGCCCCCACCCCCCGCCGAGACACCACAAAGTACTCACTCTTGTCCAGGTTCAACTTGTACCCCGAGAAAGACCCAAATACCCGCAGTAGCTCCAATATTCCTCCTATCGACGCACTCGGCTCCGACACATACAGCAGCAAGTCGTCGGCATATAAGGACTCCCTATGCTCTATCCCCCCCCCCCCCCCCCCCCGCACTATTCCTTTCTATGCTCCCGAACTTCTCAATGCGATGGCCAGCGGCTCAATCGCAAGTGCAAACAGCAGGGGGGACATAGGACATCCCTGTCTCGTCCCACGGTGGAGAGAAAAGTATCTCAAACTGATATTATTTGTGCGGACACTCGCCTTCGGTTCCTTATATAATAGCTTTACCCAGTTCACAAACCTTGGTCCAATCCCAAACCACTCCAGCACTGCCATCAGGTACCCCCATTCTACCCAATCAAACGCCTTCTCGGCGTCCAATGCCGCAACTACCTCTGTTTCCTTTCTTTCCGCCGATGCCATAACAACGTTCAAAACCCTCCCAATGTTCGAAAACAGCTACCTCCCTTTCAGGAACCCCGTCTGATCCTCCCCTATTACCTTCGGAAGGCACTCCTCCAGCCTACCCGCCAGTACTTTCGCCAATACTTTTGCGTCCACATTCAGAAGTGATATGGGCCGATACGACCCACATTCCGTCGGATCCTTATCTTTTTTTAGTAACAGGGAAATCGATGCCTGCCCCAAGGTTTGCGGCAACACCCCCTTCCCTATCGCCTCTTCAAACATCCCCACCATCAGGGGTGCCAACCTATCCTTAAATTTTTTATAATATTCCACCGGAAACCCATCCGGCCCCTCCACCTTCCCCGACTGCATCCTCCCAATCGCATCCTTTATCTCCTGCTCCACTATTGCTCCTTCTAATGTAGCCCTGTCCCCCTCCCCTAGCCTCGGGTACTCCAACCCATCTAGAAATTCCTGCATCTCATGGTCTCCCCCGAATGGCTCTGACTTGTACAACCTCTCATAAAACTCCTCAAAACCTTGTTAATCAGCACTGGGGCCACCACCAACTTCCCTGCCCTATCCTTCACCTGAAGAATTTCCCTTGCCGCTGCCTCCCTCCGGAGCTGACCTGCTAACATACGCCTTATCTCCATGTTCATAAACTGCACCCCTTGCCCGTCTCAGTTGGCGCACCGCCTTCCTGGTGGACAGTCGGTCGAAGCTCGCCTGTAGTTCCTTCCTCTTTTCCAGCTTCGCCGGGTCCCCATCCTCTGCATACCTCCTATCTACCTCCAACATCTCATCTATTACCCTCTGCCGCTCCAACCTCTCCTCTTTATCTACCCTGGCCTTAAATGAAATTACCTCACCTCTCACCACCGCCTTTAGAGCCTCCCAGACGACTCTCTCACTGCTCTCTCACTTCGGCCGATGCCTTTGCCACCTCCACCCTCACCAGGCCGATTGCCTCCTCCACCCATGACCTAAACATGACCGCCATCTCTTTCCTCAAGGCCTCCATGTGCCTCGCCAAATGTTTTTCCAGCTCCACCGCCATCACCTCGGTCATCTTCTCCACCGTAAGTAGTGCGGCCCCACCTTGCAGTTCGGCTTCCGCCATCCTGTCAACACTTTTGCTCGTCTTCTCCTTCGGCGGCGAACCTGCGTTTCCTCCTTTTTTCGACGCTGCTCTTCGCATCCTTTAGCGGCTTATTGTCTTTTATCTTCTTTCTTTTCTCCCCTCTCCCCCTTCACCCTCCTGCCCTTCATCAATCTGACATTCTTCTTTCTTGAAAAAAAAAGGGTGAGAGAGAGAAAAAAAACTTTCACCAAACTTCCTTAAATCTTCTTTCTTTCTCCTCTGCATTCACCTGGGACCAGGCTTCAACCTTCTTTCTTCTCCCTAGGTGGGAGCCATCCGACGTGGAGCACCCTCCCTACATGGTGCCCTGGCCTCGGGCCTGCCGCCTCGGCCTCCTCGTAGCTCCGCCCCCGCTACTCTGACCTGCCGCGCCGGGCCCAGCGCCTCAGCCCCCCGCCGCCCGACACCCGCGCGGGGTTCTTCGCCGGTTTTTAAACCGGCCCAGCTGGCTACTCGTGGTGGCCCCAAAGGCCGACGATAGTCGGGGAGTGCGTGAGGACTCGGGGATTTCACCGAAATCGCCTCGAATCGCGGCCACCGGTGGGAGCTCTTGTTGCTGTGGCCGCCCTGCTCGCCCACGCCACCGGAAGTCCTCAGGAATGTTTTCTTTAGTGGGCCAAGTGAAAGTGAACGTGGAGCTGTAAATGGGACAATAGTATCCTGCGGGTGTACCAGGACCTAAGTGTGGAGGTGGCTAGGAAAAGGGCAGGCTTCAACCAAGTTAAGTCAATCTTCTTCAAGAAACAGGTAAGGTTTGGACTGCTGTGTCCGGCTCATCTCTGGGTCACATGTGAGGACCAGCATCATTATTTTGAGTCGCCCGAAGACGCGCTGGACTTCGCGAAAAGAAAAGGACTGGTGGGGGCTGAGCACTCTCGAACTTTGATGCAACTTGTTGGCTTATATTGGGTCTCCTTTTTATTTTTTCTCTTCTGTTTTTGAGTTCTGTTTAAGAAGTGGGGGGGAAAAGTTTTTTTCATTTTCGGGTTTTCTTTTTGGTGGATGTTGGCAATGTCTTTTTCTTTGATGTGCACTTCTGTGGGATGGAGACGTGCTTGTTTGGGCTTCGGTGTTTGTTTGTTTTTTCCGCTGGGTGATTGTGTGGGGATTGTTAGATGAGGGAATTTGTTTGTATGAACGGGGGTGGGGGGTGAGGGAACAATAGGTGGGAGACTTTTTGGCACCGGGGCGGGGGCCACCAAGCTAGCTGGGTGAGCTAATTCACGGATACGCAGTGGGGGTTGTGCATATTTATTGTATGGGTTAGGTTTCAGAGTGGTGTTGCTGGTGGGGGAGAGGAGGTAGTTGTTCTGCTGACGAGAGAGGGACTTTGGTTGAGGGACAGAGAGGAGGTCAGTGGCGGGGGCTGCCGGGTGGCGGGCCGGAGGAGGCCCGGTGCATGGGCTGGAGGTGGGCCCAAGAAAGAGGATGGCTGATTGGTGGAGGGAGGGGGGCACTTTGCCCCCCAACTCGGCTGATCACCTGGAATGTTCGAGGGTTGAATGGGCCGGTTAAGCGTGTGGTCGCGCACCTGAGGGGACTGAAGGTGGATGTGGTAATGCTGCAGGAGATGCACCTTAGAGTCGTGGAGCAGGTTAGATTGAGGAAAGGCTGGGTCAGTCAGGTCTTCCACTCGGGGCTGAATACAAAGACGAGAGGGGTTGCGATCTTGATTAATAAGCGGGTAATATTTGAGTTGGGTTCAATAGTTTCGGATGTGGGGGGCCGATATATTATGGTTAGTGGTAAGCTGGAGGGGATGAAGGTAGTGCTGGTTAATGTATATGCGCCAAATTGGGATGACGTGGAATTTATAAAGAGGATGTTGGGGACGATACCGGACCTGGTCTCGCACAAGCTGATCATGGGAGGGGACTTTAATACAGTTATTGATCCCGGCCTGGCATGGGAGTGTATGGAGGCGGCTTCTTGCAAGGGTACAAGTTTGGGGGCGCTGGTAATTGCACCTCAGCCATTCCCGCCGGTGTGGTACTCCACCAGCCCCATGGTGGTGGCGGCCTTGAGAGTCTGGGGGCAATGGAGGAGCTATGTGGGAGCAGTGGGAGCATCGGTCTGGTCTCCAATCTGCGATTATCACCAGTTTGCCCCAGGGAGGATGGATGGGGGGTTCCGAATGTGGTGGAGAGCGGGGATTGAGAGGATGGGGGACTTGTTTATTGAGGGGAGATTTCCGAATATGAGGGCGCTGGAGGAGAAGTTTGCATTGGCGGGGGGAGACAAATTTTGATATCTGCAGTTGCGGGACTTTCTGCGTAGACAGGTACCAACCTTCCCACTCCTGGCGCTAAGGGGGATTCAGGACAGGGTAGTTTCCAGAGGATGGATAGGTGAGGGGAGCGTTTCTGACATTTATAAGGAACTTATGCGATCAGAGGAGACGCAGACTGAGGAGCTGAAGTGAAAGTGGGAGGAGGAGCTGGGGGGAGAGATAGAGGAGGGCCTTTGGGCGGACGCGTTGAGTAGAGTCAATGCGACCGCAACTTGTGCCAGACTTAGCCTGATTCAACTCAAGGTCGTTCACCGGGCTCACATGACAGTGGCCTGGATGAGCAGATTCTTTGGGGTGGAAAATAAGTGCGCAAAATGTGCGGGAGGACCAGCGAACCATGTCCTCATGTTCTGGGCATGTCCAAAGCTGAGGGGATTTTGGCAGGGGTTTGCTGACATCATGTCCAAGGAATTAAAAACAAGGGTGGCATTGAGTCCAGAGGTGGCGATTTTCAGGGTGTCGCAGGATCCGGGAATCCAGGAGGACAAAGAGGCAGACGTTCTGGCCTTTGCTTCCCTGGTAGCCCGGAGATGGATACTATTAGCATGGTGGGACGCAAAGCCCCCAAAGTCAGAGACCCGACTATCGGACATGGCTAGCTTTCTCTGTCTGGAGAAAATTAAGTTTGCCTTGAGAGGGTCACTGTTAGGGTTCGCCCGGAGGTGGCAACCATTCATCGACTTCTTCTCGGAGGGGGGGAGGGGGGTGGGGGGTTTAGGTTAGTGTAAATTAGGGGGTTAATTAATGGTGGGACCTGTTGGGGAGGGAGGTGGCATTTGCACTATGTTTATATTTTCATGTACATTGTTTATATTGCTACTGTTACAATGCCAAAAAAAACCTCAATAAAATGTTTATTAAAAAAAACAGCGAGGAAGGTCGTCACAGACTACAGGAATTTAATAGAAACATTGGTAAATGGAGGGACTTATAACAGATGAACAATAATGCAGAGAAGTGTGAAAAGATTTTGAAAGGAGATCTGAGGAAAGGCAATATGAATTAAATGATTCCATTTTAGATAGAGTGCAAGAACAGGGACCTATTCACAAACACTGAATTTTACAACTTCCTTTGTAATTTTGAGCACCACTGCACACTGTTACAGCCATGTGGAGAGAGGTAAAAATTACTCCCCTATTATCACACTCCATGTCTGGGCTTTTTGTGAACTTGTAAGGAGAAAGGTATTCATCCAACTTCTGGGTTTAACCATTTGTGTTCAAATTGCAAACAAACTTATCTAGTAGGTTTCATTGAGTTTAAAACAGAAAGAGATTAGTTTAATTGAGTGAAAAACCCACCCTGGTAGAGCTAGCAAAATATTTAAAAAGGTATAACCACAGCGGACCTTCTCAATCCATTCACATACACACAAATATATAGATTTACAAGTTATACCGTGGGTAGTTACTTACTTAGCGAATGTAAAGTTCAATGCTAAAAGGTAAAAAATGAGTTTTCGATGTTTATGAGTCCTTTGCTGGTGCCTGTGAGGTCTTGAGATTCCAGAACATGAAGCCCATGTAGAAATGTGACTGCCAGAGACAATTAAAAAAAAAAACTAATCCACCCTTTCCACAAGTCCATGATTTTTGCACCTGAAGTTCTGTTCAATGAAAAATGATCTATCTAGAATAGAAACAGGGCCTTGAGCTCGAAGGAGAAGGGGTGAGGGAGAGTTTTACTGTCTCACTAGCAGGTCCTTTCCAGGCACTTGCAAGATGCAATAAAAATGGTTATTCTAATGACATGACCTTTCTCCCCACAATGATTTCACAAGTTACCAGGCAGAGATGTACTGTCGTTGGCCTAATTCAGACACCCAGGATAATGATCTGGGGGCCCGGGTTCGAATCCCACCATGGCAGGTGGTGGAATTTAAACTCAATATCTGGATTGAAAGTCTAATGATGACCATGGATTGGCGTAAAAACCTATCTGGTTCACAAATCCCCTTTAGGGAAGGAAATCAGCCATCCTTTCCTGGTCTGGCCTACATGGCTTAAATGGCCTAGCAAGCCACTCAGTTGTATTACAAAAACACAAAGAAGGAATGAAACTGGCATCGAACCTGTTGACTGTGCAAAGTCCTCCTTACTAACATTTGGGAGAGCTGCCATAGTCACACCTTACAATGTCCCAAACACCACTATCAACCATTCCTGGGTATGTTCTGTCTCACTGGCTAGCAGAGGTGGTAGACTGTCGGGAGGATGTTGCCCTGCAAGTCCTCAACATCAACTCTGGACGCCCATGAAGTGGGCTTCAGGTTAAACACGGACAACGAAACCGCCTGCTGATCACCTCGCACCGGCCAATATCAGCTGATATATCAGTACTCCTCCATGTTGAACATCACTTGCAGGAAGCACTGAGGGTGGCAAGGACGCAGACTTTAATGTCCATCACCAAGAGTGGCTCAGTATTACCACCACAGACCGTGCTGGCCTGGTCCTAAAGGTCATAGCTGCTTGACTGGACTGAAGCAGGTGATGAGGGAATTAACAAGAGGGAAAAACATACCTATCCTCACCAATCTGCCTACGTTTATCCATGACTGTATCGGTAGAAGTGACCAACGCACAGTCCTTGTGGAGACAAAGTCCCGTCTTCACATTGACGATACCGTCCATTGCGTTGTGTGGCACTACCATGATAGGCTTCGAATAGATCTAGCAACTCAAACCATGAGGTGCTGTGGACCATCAGCAGCAGCAGAATTGTATCAAACCACAATCTGCAATCTCATGGCCCAGCATATCTCCCACTTTACCATTACCACCAAGCCAGTGGATCAACCCGGGCTCAATGAAAAGTGTGGGAGGGCATGCCAGGAGCAACATCAGGCATACCGAAAAATGAGGTGTCAACCTGGTGAAGCTACAACACAAAACTACTTGCGTGCCAAACAGCTTAAGCAGCAAGTAATAGACAGAGCTAAGCGATTGCACAACAAATGCATTACATCTAAGCTCTGCAGTCCTGCCACATCCAGCCATGAATGATGGTGGTCAATTAAACTCACTGGAGGAGGCTCCACAAATATCCCCATTCTCAATGATGAAGGAGCCCAGCACATCTGTGCAAACAACAAGGCTAAGGCATTTGCAACAATCTTCAGCGAGAAGTGCTGAGTGGATGATCCATCTCGGTCTCCTCCGGAGATCCCCAGCAGCACACATGTCAGTCTTCAGCCAGGACGATTCACTCCACATGATATCAAGAAACAGCTGAAGGCTCTGGATACTGCAAAGGCTATGGGCCCTGACAATATTCTGGCAATTTTACTGAAGCCAAGCTGTTCCAATACAGCTGCAACACTGGCATCTACCCGGCAATGTGGAAAATTGCCCAGGTGTGTCCTGTAGAGGACAAATCCAACCCAGCCAATTATTGCCCTATCAGTCTACTCTCCATCATCAGCAAAGTGATGGAAGGAGTCATCGACAGTGCTATCAAGCGGCACTTACTCAGCAACAACCTGCTCACAGACATTCAGTTTGAGATCAGCCAAGGTCACTCAACTCCTGACCTCATTACAGCCTTGGTTCAAACATGGACAAAAGAGTTGAATGCCAGAGGTGAGGTGAGAGTGACTGCCCTTGACATCAAGGCAGAATTTGACTGAGTATGGCATTAAGGAGCCCTAGCAAAACTGGCGTCAATGGGAATCAGGGGGATAATTCTCTGCTCGTTGGAGTATTACCTGGCACAAAGGAAGATTGTTGTGGTGGTTGGAGGTCAATCATATCAGCTCCAGAACATCACTGCAGGAGCTCCTCAGGGTAGTGTCCTGTGCCCAACCATCATCAGCTACTTCATCAATGACCTCCCTTCCATGATAAGATCAGAAGCGGGGATGTTTGCAGATGACTCCGCAAAGTTCAACACCATCTGCGACTCCTCAGATAATGAAGCAATACATGTCCAAATGCAACAAGACCTGGACAATATCCAGGCTAGGGCTGACAAGTGGCAAGACCCCTTTGGGGTCATCTGGTCTCGAAATGTTAGCTCTTTTCTCTCCCTACAGATGCTGCCAGACCTGTTGAGATTTTCTGAGATTTTCTCTTTTGGTTTCAGATTATAGCATCTGCAGTAATTTGCTTTTATTTAATCTTGTGGCTGCCAGGGCAGGCTAAAGACTAGGAATCCTACAGTGATTAACTCACCTCCTGACCCCCGCAAAGCCTGTCCACCATCTACAAGGCACAAGTCAGGAGTGTAATTGAATACTTCCCATTTGCCTGGATGAGTGCTGCTCCAACAAAACTCAAGAAGCTCAGCACCATCCAGGCACTGCAGTAACTCACCATGTTCCTTAGATATCACCTTCAAAACCATGACCAGTACTACCTAGGAGGACAAGAGCAGCAGATACCTGGGAACCCCACCACCTGGAGATTCCCCCCCAGTCACTCATCACCCTGACTTGAAAATATATCATCGTTCTTTCACTGTCCCTGGGGCAAAATCCTGGAACACCTTCCCTAACAGCACATTGGGTGTACTTACACTTCAGGGACTGTAGCGGTTCAAGAAGGCAACTAACCATCACCTTCTGAAGTGCAATTGGAGATGGGAAATAAATGCTGGCCAAGCCAGTACTGCCCACATCCTGGAAATGAACTTTTTAAAAAAAATTCTTAGTTAATGACAGAACAGATTATGGCTATTGCTCCATGGCCTATAATGTCACATCCTTTTGCTTCTGATTGATTCAGTATTCACCTTGATGAGATAGAAAAAAACATCTTTCCATATAGATATTTTCTTGTAGACTTTCTGTCTCCAATTGAGAGGTAGACTTATAGAAATGCAAATATAAGGTCCAGTAAAGTTTTAGTAAAGCTTTTGAAGTAGTCCATCACAGCAATAGGTGTGAAATTCCATGAGGATGCCTGGACATGTCTTAATTGTATTCCACCTCGAGGGGTCTTCTAGAAAAGGAGTAATACCAGCATCAGGTGACTTGAGACAGCCATCTTTAGTCAATGGGCAGAGTTTTCCCATATTTTTTCAGTGTCAGGGTCTGACTGAAATCTGGTGTGTAGCTCTCCAGCTGAGTTTTTAGTCCAGATTGTCAGCCTCTCTGAAGATAAAAATTCAGGGGCGTGGTGTATCCCATCACTGTGGTGGAGCGGGGGGCGGGGGAAATGGGGGGAAATTCGCCTCACCCCCCCACCAACATTTTCAAGGGCTCTCCCCCCCCCCACCACCACCACCATCAGGGGCTCCTCCCAACCCCGGATCACCATTAGAAACAGGGGCGCTTCCCCCCCCCCCCCCGCAAGCAACACCAGCGGCACTGGGGGTTCCTCCTTGACCCGCCCAACATCATCAGTATTGGAGCTTCACCACTCCCCCACCACCATCATCATTGGGGGATTCCCCCACACCAGATGCATCAACTTTGGGGGCTCCACCTTGCCAATAAACATGACGCACACTCTGTCCCTAATGGGGCTCCCCAGAGGGTCTGCTCCTGCACTGCCCCGTGGCACAGATTGGCACTGACCCATGGCACAGGTCAGTGTCAGGCAGTGCCTGGGCAAGCCCCTTCACCCCTGGCTTTATTTACTTTTGCGCCCCCAGGGGGATCCCCTCGACTGATACCTGTTATAAACCTCGCCAACGTGACGTCACGTCAGCGAGTTTGAATATCCAATGAGGAGGGATCATGTGACAGGGGGACTCGCTAATGAGATTGAAAAGATTATAAATGTATTAAAATGAGGTTCTCACCCTTCGCGAGTGTGAACCCCATTACATCATCAGTGAGGGGTGTGGAAAATCAAGAAAGAAGATCTCACCGGCGAAAATCTCGCTTCCCGATTCTCGTGAGATTTTCACCCATGTTGCCGTTCTCAGTGATGGAGGATGCGGGTGCAAAATTGCACCCAATGTCTTTGCTTGTTTTTTAAAAGTCCTTTTTAAACAGTTGAACATATGTTTGATTAGACGATGATATTACACATCATCATGAGCTGGTTGAATTGTATTATTGGCCTGTTTATGTATCGCACTGCCCAGACTTTGGAGGTAGTCAGAGTGGTTATAATCTAATTTACAGGAATTGGGTTTATCTTTTGGTCTGGGGATTTAACCTGGAAAACCCTCCAAATATGTAAAATTGTGACTGTGATATCATGAGGTGCATTGGATTAAGGATTATTGAGCTGATTAATCGATTTACATTCAACCCGCCCCAGGATTATTCCCCAATTGTTCCATCAACTTCAGCAAAGCTTGATGAAGACACGAGAGGGGAAAGCTTCAATTCAAACTATATAATAATAATGGTAATCTTTATTATTGTCACAAATAGGCTTACATTAATACTGTGATGAAGTTACTGTGAAAATCTCTTACTTGCCATACTACGGCACCTGTTCGGGTATAATGAGGGAGAATTGAGAATGTCCAATTCACCTAGCAAACATGTCTTTCGTGACTTGTGGGAGGAAACCGGGACACCCGGAGGGAAATCCACACAGACACAGGGTGAACGTGCAATATGGGACTTTTGGCATTGCATTTTAAATTGTTCTGGCAAAACACCTTCATACAATTTAGAAATTTAATATTAATTTCTAAAGATAAATTGTACTAGATCGAAATTAATCAGAGATGCCATAATCAGTAAAATATAATGTAAAGGTATGCAAAAGAATTTCTCGTGCTATGACATTATTTGATGCGCATACTTTGAAAAAAATCGTAATGCAGCATCAAATAGATAGGACGAGAGAACACAACTAAGTGCATCAATAGTGAAATCATAGGTTAATAGGACAGTAACAGTGTCAAAAGGAAAGTCAGGAGAAGAAAGACTGAAGTAAAACAGTGGACCATAAGAACAAAAGAATATAACAAATAGGAAATATACAAAGGAAACAAAAATAAATTAACCAGGCACCACCCTCACTATCCCTGGGTATACCCTGTCCCACTGGCAGGGCAGAGGTGGCAGCACAGTGGCATAGAGTCAGGAGAGAGTTGACCACAAACTGAATTGATTCAGCAGAAGCAGAATTGTACTCACCAACAATCTGGGTTTTTTGTATTTAACCATAATCCTGGCTCTGTATATTCCTCATTCTGCCATTATCGACAAGCCAGCAGATCAATCCTGATCACACCACTGACAGACAGTTGCAGCCGTGTGCACCATCTACAAGACTCACTGCAGGAACTCACCATGGCTCCTTAAGCAGCACCTTCCAATCCACAACCACTAACATCTTGGAAGGGCAAGAGCAGCAGATACCTGAGAACACAACCCCTGGAGGTTTCCCTCCAAGCCACTCACCATCCTGACTTGGAAATATATTATCATTCCTTCGCTGTCGCTCGGTCACAATTCTGGGATAACCTCTCTAACAGCACTGCGGGTGTACCTACACCACATAAAAAGGCAGCTCACCGCCACCTTCTCAAGGGCAATGAGGGATGGGCAATAAATGCTGACCAAGCCAGTGGCGACCACATCCCATGAATCAATTTTTTAAAATACAATTTTTTGTGTAAAGAACTAACTATGTTAGCAGAAAACAAACGTCAGAGTCATCGCCCACCCAGAATATAAATGAATGCCTTGATTATTATAGTTATCAGCAACATTTCTCAATGCTGTATGCATATATACAGCGAGTGCCTCCAAATGTCTAATGGCGAATTGAAAAGGACATAGTGAAACTTAAACAATATGTAAATATGACTAACTCTACACTTCACCTTTTTCAACGGAGTTGCTTTACTTTGGCCAATTCTAGTTGTTTTGTGTTTAGGGCGGCACGGTAACACAATGGTTAGCACTGTTGCTTCGCAGTGCCAGGGACCCAAATTTGATTCCTGGCTTGAGTCACTGTCTGTGCAAAGTCTGCGCGTTCTCCCTTTGTTTGCATGGGTTTCCTCTGGGTTCTCCCGTTTCCTCCCACAAGTCCCAAAAGACATGCTTGCTCGGTGAATTGGACATTCTGAATTCTCCCTCGGTGTATCCGTAGTGGGGCGACTAGGCGATTTTCACAGTATCTTCATTACAGTGTTAATGTAAGGCTACGTGTGACAATAATAAAGATTATTATTATTAATGACATGCCCTTAGGTAGCTCTTAAGATGAATGACCTGGTTGTGAGGGATGGGCTGGCTAACATCACATGTGAAACTCCCTGCAATAGAACCACTAGGCTGGATTTAATGGAAGTGACAGGATTCTCGTCCATTGGCTGGAGAGCCTAGACAAACCCTGCATCAACTATTTAAAGGAATGCCCACAGAAGTAAGTGCCACTCAAGCATTTAGTAGGATAGTGGCAGACCTTCATAGGGATCAAGGACTCTGAGCTGGAAGTCCCACCCATTGAGAGCTGTTGGCCAATCAGAGGCCAACAGCTCTATCAAACGACAGAGCCATCCAAGGATCGTCAGGATTTCAGGCCACTGGTGAGCTTTTCTAATTATTTCATGGGATGTGGGCATCGCTGGCAAGGCCATCCTGAATTTTCCTCAAGAAGGTGATCATGAGCCACTTCCTTGAATCATTGCAGTCCATCTGGTGTAGGTACACCAATAGTGCTGTAATATGAGGAAAGTTCCAAGATTTTGATCCAGCAGCAGTGAAGGAAGAGCAATATATTTCCAAGTCAGGATGGTGTGCGGCGCACAGTAGATCATGTGGGCAGTGGTGTTCTCATGTGTCTGCTGCCTTTGCCCTTCTAGGTGGTAGAGATTGAGGGTTTGGAAGATGGTTTTGAAGGAGACCTGGTGAATTGCTGTAATGCAACCTGTATATGGTGCACACTGCTGCCACTGTGAATCTGTGGAGGGAATGAGTGTTTAACTTGGTGGATGGGATGGCAAAAAGCAAACTGCTTTGTCCTGGATCATATCAAGTTTCTTAAGCGTTGTCAGAGCTGCACGCAACCGGTAAGTGAAGAGTATTCCATTACAATCCTCACATGTGGCTTGCAGATGGTGGAAAGGCTTTGGGGAATCGGGGAGTGAGCTACTCATCTCAAAATTCCCAGCCTCTGACCTGCTCTTACAGGCACAGTCAACTTCTAGATGGTGGAGGTCAGGGGTTTGGAAAGTGCTGTCGTAGGAGTGTTGGTGCAGTGCCATTAAATGTCAAGTGGAGATGGTTAGATTCTCTTTTATTGCAGGTGATAATTGCTTTGCATGTGTGGATGCAAATAGGGACATAGGAACAAGGGAGCAGAGGTTGACCATTTTGTCCTTAGAGCCTGCTCCACTGTTCAATATGATGATTGCTGAATATTACTTGCCATTTATCAGCCCAAGCCTGAATGTTGTCCAGGTCTTGCTGCATATGAATATGGACCGCTTCAATTTCTGAGGAGTTGTGAATCGTACAGTGCACTGTGCAATCCTCAGCAAACACTTCCACTTCTGACCTTATGATGGAAGGAAGGTCATTGATGAAACAGCTGAAGATAGTTGGATCTAGAACACTACCCTGAGGAACTCCTGCAGTGGTGTCCCTGGACTGAGCTGATTGGCCTTTGACAACCACACCAATCTTCCTTTGTGCTATGTGTGACTCCAACCAGTGGAGAATTTCCCCTCAGATTCCTACTGACTTCAGTTTTGCCAGGATTCCTTGATGCCATACTGGGTCAAATATTGCTTTGATGTCCAGGGCAGTCACTCTCATTTGAGTTCAGCTCTTTTGGCCATATTT
Organism: Scyliorhinus torazame; assembly: GCF_047496885.1. NCBI lineage: Eukaryota > Metazoa > Chordata > Chondrichthyes > Carcharhiniformes > Scyliorhinidae > Scyliorhinus > Scyliorhinus torazame. Next base: position 244,902,465 of record NC_092709.1, on the reverse strand, counting down.
GATCTATGCTGTAATGAGGTCAGGAGCCAGCTGACATCAGTGAGCAAGTTAGTCCTGTGTAACTGACGCTTGATAGCACTGTCGATGACACCTTCCATCACTTTACTGCTGATCAAGAGGAGGTAATCATTGCCCAGAGTCGATTTCTCAGGCTTTTGCGGACAGTACGTACCTTTCTACATTGTCATGTCGATGTCAGTTTTGTAGCTCTACTGGAACAATTTGGATAGGGCTGCAGCTAATTCTCAGGCATGTGACTTCAGCACTATTGCTGGAACGTTGTCAAAGCCCTTAGGCTTTGCAGTATCCAGTGTCTTCAGCAGTTTCTTGCTATTAAGTGAGGTGAATCAAATTGGTTGGAGAGTGACATCTGTGATGCTGGGGACCTCAGGAAACGGCTGAGATGGACCAGCCACTCGACATTTCTGGCTGAAAATGCTTTAGCTTTTTTACACTGATACGTTGACCTCCCCATCATTGAGGGTGGAGATATTTGTGGAGCCTCTTCCACCAGTGATTTGTTTTAATTGTCTCTACTGAGTAGTACTACACTCCTGCATGCTTCACCCGATGCCCATGTCTATGTATTTACATTGTGTATTTATGTTTGCCCTATTTATTTTCCTTTCATGTATGGAATGATCTGTCTGAACTGGATGCAGAACAATACTTTTTATTGTACTTCGGTACATGTGACAATAAACAAATCCAAACCAATCCCAATCCAATCTCCAGTCAGGGCCGTAGAGTTTAATTTAATCCATTGGTTGTGGGATTACTTGGCTCTGTCTATCTCATGCTCCTTTCACTGTTTGGTATATTAAGATCCCGGACCAGACCCCAACAGTGGCTAGGATACTGGACAGAAACCCCCAAATTTTACTTTAATCTTGTAAGACTGTGAGGAAAGGATACTTTGCTCCAGGAGCGATTACACAAAGAAATAGGGATATAGTATGTTAAAACAAACTTTATTGCTGACACAGTATTAAAATCTTTAACATCACACAAGAAAATAGCTTACAGTTACCCCTTAAACAATGCTAAATAATACAGTGACACAATAGCCCTTAACTGCAATCTTTATTTCCACTCAAGCAACAAAAACCATCTCAAATCTCAATCCACTTTTAAATATAGTTAGCACTCAGGAATACTTGCTGTGTAGAGATACCTTGGCTACTCCACTTTGAGAAAGAGGTATATTTTGAGACTGACACCCTGGCAGAATAATGTAGAATCTCTGGTTGTATTTCTCCAGAAACCTTCTCCGCTCACATTCCAGCCAAAAACTACACTGAAAACCCTGACACCTGACTGCTTCAACCTTTGACTCCTCCCATTAACTACATCATCTTGCTAAGCTGAACACAATGTCTCCAATTAACCACTCCACAGAGAACCTTCTTAATATAAGTAAATATCTATTAGGCCAAACTTTTACGATGCTTTAATTGCACCCCTGACTCCTGAAATCCTGGCTTGCAGAACAAGATTTTTAAAAACACTACTGTCGCAGCCATACACACACTAACCCAGGTGTTAAACCCTTACTGCACCAAATACGTATAATCATAAAATTTACAGAAGGAGGCCATTCGGCCCATCGAGTCTGCACCGACTCTTGGAAAGAGCACCCTACTTAAGCCCACACCTACCTATCTTCATAATGCAGTAATCCCACCTAACCTTTATTTGGACGCTAAGGGCAATTTAGCATGGCCGATCCACCTAACTTGCACATCTTTGGACTGTGGGAGGAAACCGGAGTACCCGGAGGAAATCCACGCAGACACAGAGAGAATGTGCAGACTCCGCACAGACAGTGACCCAAGCCGGGAATCGAACCTGCGACCCTGGAGCTGTGAAGTGACAGTGCTAACCACTGTGCTACCGTGCCGCCCATAACACAATATATCTGAAATTCCTACATTCATCTCAGGTATTTAAGTAGTCCTGTGTTGTTCCTTCGCCACGTTGACACCTCATTTTTAGCTATACCTAGTGCTGCTCATGGCATGCCCTCCTGCACTCTTCCTTTAACCAGGGTTGCTCTCTTGGCTTGTCGATAATGCGAAAATGAGGGATTTTTGAAACCAGGAGATTACAGATTGTGAGTACAATTCTGCTGTTGCTGGTGACCCACAGAGCCTCATAAAGGCTCATTTTTGAGCTGATACATCTGTTTTAAATCTGTTCCATTTGACACCTTGGTAGTGCCGGGCAACATGATGGAGGACATTGACTTCACAAGGATGGTGTGTTGGTCAATCCTATCAATACTGTCATGGACAGATGCATTTGCAACAGGTGGATTGTTGAGGACAAGGCCAAGTAGCTTTTTCCCTCCTGTGGGCTCCCTCACCACCAGCTGCAGGCCCAGTCCAGCAGATGTCCTTCAGGGCTCATCCAGCTCAGTCAGTAGTGGTGCCACTGAGCCACTCTTGGTGAAGAGCATTGAAGTTCCCCATCCAGAGTACATTCTGTGCTCTTACCACCCTCAGTCCTTCTTCCAAGTGGTGTTCAAAATGGAGGAGCACTGATTCATCAGCTGTGGTGTTAATCAACTGGAGGTTTCCTTGTCCGTATTTACCATGAGACTTCATGGGATCTGGATTCAATGTTGAGAGGACTCCTAGACGAACTCCCTCCTGGCTGCATGCCACTGTGCTGCTGCCTCTGCTGGATCTGTCCTGCTGGAGAAACAAGACTTCCACAGGAATGGTGATCGTAGTGTCTGGGACATTTTCTGTAAGGCATGATTTGGTGAACATGTCTTTGTCAGGCTTTCAGGCATTGGGTGCCTTTGTATGAGAGATCTCCCTAGGAGCCTGCTCGCAACACCACATGGGTTAGGGTGGAATGTAAAGCTGCAGATTTGATAGCAGGGATAGCATTTAATTGGGTGTGAGTGCATTGCATGGCCACCCTGCCATTTTGCACATTCACCCTGTTTAGGTTTCTGGCAGGAAGGCATGTGGACAACCTCTCCTGGCCATCAATTGAGTCACTTGAGTGGACAATTAATGCCACTCAAGATTGGAAAATGGCTAATGTAACACCCCTGATTAAAAAGGGACGGAGGCAGAAGACAGAAAATTATAGGCCGATTAACCTGACTTTAGTTGTTAGTAAGATTTTAATATCTATTATTAAGGATGAGATTGAAGAGTACTTAGAAGTGCATGATAAAATAGGGCTGAGAAAGCACGGATTCATCAAAGGGAGATCATGTCTGACAAATCTGTTTGAATTCTTTGAGGCGGAAATGTGAAAGTTAGACAAAGGAGAACCAGTGGATGTGATTTATTTCGATTTCCAAAAGGCGTTTGACAAGGTGCCTCACAGGAGGCTGTTAAATAAGATAAGAACCCATGGTGTTAGGGGTTAGGTACTGGCATGAATAGAGGATTAGCTGACTGGCAGAAGGCAGAGAGTGGGATAAAAGGGTCTTTTTCAGGATAGCAGCCGATGACTAGTGGTGTTCCACAGGGGTCAGTGTTGGGACCACAGCTATTCATGATATACAACTATGTTCTGGAAGAAGGAACTGCAAACTTACAAAGTTTTCAAATGATACAAAGCTACGTAGAGGGTCAGGTTGTGTTGAGGAAGCAGGGGAACTGCAGAAGGACCTGTACAGGCTAGTAGTGTGAGCTAAGAAGTGGCAGATGGAATTCAATGTGGAAAAATGTGCTGTTATGTACTTTGGTAGGATGAATAGAGGCATAGACTATTTTCTAAATGGGAAAAGGTTTCGGAAATCTGAAGCCCAAAGGGACTTGGAAGTCCTTGTTCACGATGCTCTTAAGGATAAAGTGCAGGTTCAGTCAGCAGTAAGGAAGGCAAATACAATTTTGCATTGATGTTGAGAGGGCTAGAGTACAAGGCCATGGATGTACTTCTGAGGCTGTATAAGGCTCTGGTCAGACCTCATTTGGAATATTGTGAGCAGTTTGGACCCCGTATCTAAGGAAGGATGTGCTGGCCTTGGAAAGAGTCTAGAGGAAGTTCACAAGAATGATCCCCAGATTTCCTCCAGGTGCTCTGGTTTCCTCCCACAGTTCAAAGATGTGCAGGTTAGGTGGATTGGCCATGCTAAATTGCCCTTAGTGTCCAAAAAGGTTAGATGGGGTTACTGGGTTACGGGGATAGGGTGGTGGTGTGGGCTTGGGTGGGGTGCGCTTTCCAAGGGCTGATGCAGACTCGATGGGCCGAATAGCCTCCTTCTGCACTGTAAATTCTATGATTCTATGTTTCTAATTAAGGACTTGTCATATGAGGAGTGTTTGAGGACTCTGGGTCTGTACTCGATGGAGTTTAGAAGGATGAGGGGGATCTCATTGAAACTTAGAATACTGAGAGGCCTGGATAGAGTGGATGTGGAGGGGATGTTTCCACTAGTAACACAAACCACAACCTGAGGGCATAGCCTCAGACTGAAGGGATGATCCTTTAAAACAGAGATGAGGAAGCTAAATAAATGAATTTCTAAACTCCTTTCTCTCTCCTGATGTTTAAGGCCATGTTGGAGATTCATCTAGCAGATAGAATCTGCCCTTAATAGGAAAAGGAGACTTTGAGATTACAGATGTAATGTTGAGAGTACATGATGACGAACAGCATTACTCCCAGAACTGCGAGGCAAATTTTTCTTGTGACATTACTGGCAGTCTGAAAATCCTCTCCAAGTCCTGAATGTACAAGAGCCTACACTCTAATGAAAAATAAAACTACTTGAAACTATATTAAACCTAACTTATTTAATAGTAACAGCCCATGGACATTGCATTTGTCATGTTCCAGCTTCAGGAGAAGAAGCTGGATACAGGTTTGAGGCCCATAAATCATAATATTAAGGGTCAATCAGAACAGCCATGCACTGTGGCGAGTATACACATACCAACAACTAGGTGGCTTTAAGCAGAAAGGCTTTTAACCGGAACGATACAAAATTATAGCAGTCTTGCAACATTGCTTGAGCAGGGTCAATTAACTAGCTTGAACACATTCTTAAATGCGAGGCTTCTCTGAGCTTTATGCAGCAAAATTGCAAATACATTTCTATCAACGGGTTGATGATTTCATTAAATGTAGAAAATCTTCCCTCAATACTGTTTTAATTCCCATTAAATTAATTTGCTGCCACAGCTGTGCAATTCTAAATGCTGCAAATACAAAACTATGTTTTCTCATTTGGCCTATGTATTGTATACAGCTGATTAAATGTATAACCATGACAACCTTCCACTTTATATACAACTTGTATTTAATGTGATGAAACATTCCAAGTTGCCTCACATGAATATAATGAAAAACTTAAATGCTGTTGTGTAGCCAAAATGCTCACCTAATTGCTTCCCATTGAGAATTCTTAAAATCGTGCCTTGTTTTGAAATTCTCAGTTGAACCCATCATCATTAATATAGATCGGACACAGCCCTTTTACAGATCATCTTCCAGCCTATGCAAATCCCAATTCTGCCACTCCTGCTTCCCAATACAACTTTCTGCACAGACCTCTCGTCATGGAGTAAATGTTCGGGTTCAGCCCACTGCGGGAATCATCACGGGCGGGACCGAAAAATCCCGCCCATTGAGTTTTACAGTAGAAAAAGAGGCCCATCTGCCCATCGTATCCTGGCTGGCCACCAGGCTATCTATTGGACTCTCATTTTCCCTGCACTTGGTCCATAGCCTTGTCTGCTATGGCGTTTCGAGTGTCCATCTAAATGGTTCTTAAATGTTGTGAGAGTTCCCGCCTCTACCATCTTTTCAGGCAGTGAGATCCATCCAGATAGCCTTTCTGACTAAGATTACCAATTAGTGCGAACTAAACTTTTGCACTGTGGTAAACACCACTAATAACATATTGCATACATTACGGTACTGCCATTGTATTACAGGTACCACAGTAAATCCCAGCCTGCTGGCTCCTCCCAGCAGGCAGCGGATAAAAGTGTATGCTCTTCTGCACTGCTCCCATTCTGGTTCCAGCTACAGGAGGCACAAAATCTTGTGCAATAAAGCCTCGATTGTTCCACCATTCTCGTCTCGTGGGAATTGACAGTACATCAATTTATTGCACAAGATTTTAAAAGATGAACATCTCAATCAAGCCTGATCGCCTGGAGCTGAGCCCTCATGCAGCCAACGCCACGTCCATCTTCGACCACTGGCTAGCCTGCTTCGAGGGCGATCTCAGAGCAGCCACTGAAGACCTCTCGGACCCACAGAAGCTCCATGTCCTCTACTCACGGGTGACCCCTGAAATTTTTCCCCTCATCCGGGATGTGCCCACCTACACAGAAGCGACGATGCTACTAAAGAGACATTACATTAAGTCGGTGAATCAAGAATACGCCAGGTACCTCCTGGCCACGAGATGGCAACTCTCCGGGGAGACTCTGGACGATTTCTTTCAGGCTCTACAGATTCTCGATAGGAACTGTGACTGCCAGGCAGTTTCGGCAGTCCAACACACCGAACTACTAATCAGAGACGCTTATGTCACGGGCAGGAAGTCTACGTACGTTCGCCAGCGACTATTGGAAGGGGGTACGCTCGATCTTGCAGGGACTAGGCAGCTTGCTAATTCCTTAGAAGTGGCCTCCCGTAATCTGGAGGCCTACACCTCCGACCGCGCGGCACACTCATGGGCATCGTGGGCCCCACCAGCTGCCGACTCAAGCTCACCGCAAGCCTGCGCCGCATGGCAGCCAGCCAACTCCGGGAGGCACAAGTGTTATTTTTGCGGCCAAAGCAGACATCCCAGGCAGCGCTGCCCAGTGTGGAGCGCGACCTGCAAAGGTGCGGGAAGAAGGGCCCCTTTGTTTCCGTTTGCCAGGCCCGGTCAGTCGCCGCTGTTTCCAGGCCCGCCATTGCTACACCCCCCACGTGTGATCCAGGGGCGCCGCCATCTTCTCCACCACAAGCCACGTGCGGCCCATGGGTGCCGCCATCTTTGATGCCGCCCACCATGTGCGCCCCATGGGCGCCGCAATCATCGGTGCCATTTTGGACCGCGCCTCAGGTCCCCTGCTCGTCTGGCCGTTCGCTGCCCGCTGATACCTCCGCCACCGCTGATCAGCCCGGGACCTCCCAACATCTCCCGCAGCTCGCCTCCATCACCCTGGATCAGTCTCGGCCCTGCAACGTCGCGACCGCTACGACGACGGTGAAGATCAATGGGCACGAGACGACCTGCCTCTTTGACTCCAGGAGCACAGAGAGTTTCATCCACTCTGCTATGGTAAGGCGCTGCTCCCTCCCGGTACTCCCTGTCACCCAGAAAATCTCCCTGGCCTCCGGATCCCATTCCCTGGAAATCCGGGGTACTGTGTCACGACCCTCACCGTTCAGGGTGTAGAGTTCAGCAACTTCAGGCTCTACGTCCTCCCCCATCTCTGCGCTGCCCTGTTGCTCGGCCTGGATTTTCAGTGCCACCTCCAAAGCCTTACTTTGAAATTCGGCCGACCCCTGCCCCCCCTCACCGTCTGCGGCCTCATGACCCTTAAGGTCGATCCACCTTCACTGTTTGCAAACCTCACCCTGGACTGCAAGCCTGTCGCCACTAGGAGCAGACGGTACAGTGCGCAGGACAGGACCTTCATCAAGTCAGAGGTCCAACGGCTTCTGCGGGAGGGGATCATTGAGGCCAGCAACAGCCCCTGGAGAGCTCAAGTGGTGGGAGTGAAGACTGGGGAGTAGCACAGAATGGTCATTGACTGCAGTCAGAACATCAACCGGTACACGCAGCTCGATGCGTACCCCCTCCCATGCATATCTGACATGGTCAATCAGATTGTGCAGTATCGAGTTTTCTCCACAGTAGACTTGAAGTCCGCCTACCACCAGCTCCCCATCCGCCCGGAGGACCGCCAATACACTGTGTTTGGAGCAGATGGCCACCTCTATCATTTCCTTAGAGTTCCCTTCGGCGTCACCAATGGAGTCTTGGTCTTCCTGCGAGAGATGGACCGAATGGTTGACCAGTACGGGCTGTGGGCCACCTTCCCGTACCTAGATAATGTCACCATCTGCGGCCACGATCAGCAGGACCACGACACAAACCTCCAAACATTCCTCCATACCCCAAACTCCTTAACCTCACCTACAATAAGGGGAAATGCATGTTCCGCACCAACCGCTTAGCCATCCTTGGCTACGTAGTGGAAAATGGAGTCCTAGGGCCTGACCCCGACGCATGCGCCCCTCCTGGAACTCCCTCTCCCCCACTGCCCCAAAGCCCTGAAACGATGCCTGGGGTTTTTCTCATATTATGCCCAGTGGGTCCCCAATTATGCGGACAAGGCCCGCCCACTCATCAAGTCCACAGTTTTCCCCCTGACGGCTGAGGCCCGCCAGGCCTTCAACCACATCAAGGTGGACATCGCCAAGGCCATAATGCCCACAGTCGATGAGACCCTCCCCTTTCAGATGGAGTGTGATGCACCAGACGTAGCCCTGGCCGCCACCCTCAACCAGGCGGGCAGACCCGTGGCTTTCTTTTCCCGCACCCTCCGTGCCTCCGAAATTCGCCACTCCTCTGTCGAAAAGGAGGCCCAAGCCATTGTGGAAGCTGTGCGACATTGGCGGCATTACCTGGCTGGCAGGAGATTCAGTCTCCTCACTGACAAACGGTCGGTTGCCTTCATGTGTAACAATACACAGTGGGGCAAGATCAAAACCGACAAGATCTTGAGGTGGAGGATCGAGCTCTCCACCTATAATAATGAGATCTTGTATCACCCGGGGAAGCTCAATGAGCCCCCTGATGCCCTATCCCGCGGTACATGTGCCAGCGCACAAGTGGACCGACTCCGGGCTCTCCACAATGACCTCTGCCACCCGGGGGTCACCCGGTTCTTCCATTTTGTCAAGGCCCACAACCTGCCGTACTCCATTGAGGAGGTCAGGGCCTTAACTAGAGACTGCCAAGTCTGCGCAGAGTGCAAACCGCCCCTCTCCCGGCCAGATAGAGCCCACCTGGTGAAGGCCTCCCGCCCCTTTGAGCGCCTCAGCATGGACTTCAAAGGGCCCCTCCCCTCCACCGACCGCAACGTGTACTTCCTCAATGTAATTGATGAGTACTCCCGGTTCCCTTTCGCCATCCCATGCCCCGACATGACCTCTGCTACGGTCATCAAAGCCCTGCACAGCATCTTCACTCTGTTTGGTTTCCCCACCTACATCCACAGCGATCGGGGATCCTCCTTCGTGAGTGATGAGCTGCGTCAGTTCCTGCTCAGCAAGGGCATCGCCTCGAGCAGGCGACCAACTACAACCCCCAGGGAAATGGTCAGATGGAGAGGGCGAATAGGACGGTTCTTGTATTGTCCTTGTCATAATATACACCAGTATATCATGGTGCAGACACACACTGATGGACACACAGTGGGACCAATCAACATACACAACACCGCAGCCAATCACCAGCGAGAGCGCACACACTATAAAGACAGGGGGCATCAGAGTTCCCGCTCATTCGAGTAGCAGCTAGCTAGGAGCACAGAGCTCACAGCCTGCAACACAGACATTCACCATGTGCTGAGTGCATCAACTGGTTAGGACAAGGCAAAGGTCTTTAGTTAAAACTAGTATTGTATTTACCCACAGTTCAAGTATGTTTCAATAGTTAACATTTTAATAAAATAGTGTTGCACTACGTCAAGTGTTGGTGACCTGTATGTGATCCAGACCACCAAACACATCAGTCCTTCAGTCTAGAAATCTCCCGGTCTTCCGCTGGCAGGAGGTCCTCCCCGACGCAATCCACTCCATCCGGTCGCTCCTTTGCACCGCCACTAACGAGACCCCTCACGAACGTGTGTTTGCCTTCCCGAGGAAGTCCACCTCCGGGGTCTCGCTCCCAACATGGCTGACAGTTCCTGAATCCATACTCCTCCGGAAGCATGTGCGGAGCCATAAATCAGACCCCTTAGTCGAGAGGGTCCACCTCCTCCATGCAAACCCGCAGTACGCCAACGTGGCACAACCCGACGGGCGACAGGACACAGTCTCCCTCCGGGACCTGGCACCTGCTGATACCCCACCCCCGACCTGACACCGCTCCTCTCCCCCCCTGGTTGCCTCATTCACCCTTGCACCGCCCACCCTCCCGCCAGCAAATCTCACAGCAGCCCCCACCCCAGCAGGATCCGTCCTCTCACTGGATCCACTAAGGGGTAATGAAGACAAGGACAACACGCTCCCAGAGTCACAGTGACCATGTCGGCGCCCACATCACCACCAGGACTGAGGCGATCGCAGCGGAGGGTCAGAGCCCCCGACAGACTCAATCTGTATTGTTTTTCTTCACCCCCGCCGGACTTTTTTTTAAACAGGGGTGAATGTGGTAAACACCACTAGTAACATATTGCATGTATTACGGTACTGCCATTGTATTACAGGCACCACAGTAAATCCCTGCCCGCTGGCTCCTCCCAGCAGGCACCGTATAAAAGTGTATGCTCTCCTGCGCTGCTCCCATTCTGGTTCCAGCTGCAGGAGGCTCAACACCTTGTGCAATAAAACCTCAATTGTTTCACCATTCTCGTCTCGTGGCAATTGACGGTACATCATGCACATTCATACAAAATAAGCTGGCACCATGTAATGCCTTTCAATGAATTGCTCAAACTTTATATTGCATCTTCCATGATCTCGGGATGTCCCAATAGGCCTCACAGTCAATGAAATACCAATCACTGCTGTAAGGTCGGGGAGCACAACAGCCGAGTTGTGCCTGGACAATGTCCCACAAACAGTGGTGTGATAAATGAGTAGATGGTCTGTTCGGGATGGCTGTATAAATCACATTAGAACTTGAGAATCAGGTTGACAATCTGACTCCTGGGTTTTGTGTGTCTTCCTTACATTGAGTAGACTACATGTGTGTACTGTGACAACTATAATTCCAGGCCACTGTAAAGCCATATTTTAAAAGTGCCATTGTCTTTTGTTGCCATGAGCGTAGTCCAGGTTCTCAAATCCAAATGTTCTAATTTAACAACAGTAAATATATTTAGATTCTTTGACTAAATACTTCTGCAAACCTTTACGGTTCCGCAATTTTCAACAGTTAGGCGCTTTCCGGCAGGCTATTTTTCTGGGGTGAGAAAATGCCTCTTTTTGCAGAGTTGCTATTCCAGCAATTGTTCAGTAGAAGGAACTCAAACATAATTGGACCCATAAACGACGCTCATTTATAAATGATTCAAAGTAACAAAGAAAATAAACGAGACCCTTACAGGAAAACACTTAGAAATTGATGATGCAATATGGTGGGTAGAGTAACTTAAAATTAATTATATGGTACTTGACTGGATGCAATGCCCCAAATCTGATTTGAGTTATTTTTAAAGTAAGTTGAGATACTTGTGAGTCAGAAAATTGCCCCATTCCCCAAGAGAATATTCTTTGTTCGGGATTCACAATGTGGATCGCAGAATGGGGGGCTAATATTTGCGTGGGGTGGGGGGGGGGGAGGGGAGGGGGGATATGCAGGTTTTTTAAAAATGCCTATTTTAAAAACAGCGTCGTTAGGGGGCAACATGAGACCGCAGGATTCCTCGTTGGCTTGAACACACTCGTGCGTGTCCCGTCCGATCCACTAGATGGCGGGATTGCTCCGGAGCTGACGCCCTTTTTCCTCCGCTGCAAGGCGAAGTTGAAATGCAGCCAGCCGTGTGTTTTGTGACGAATTGCCTGTTCCAACTCTCGCCCTCTAGCTGAACAGGAAGGATAAGCATAGCATAAGTGTGTTTTAATATTTCAGCCTTTGGAATAACATTTTATAAGCAAACTGTTATATAGTGCCGTTCTCAAGACGAGCGAAGGTTGCTCTGATCCTGAGAATGGCCTGTCCCTCCGCTCATTATTAAACCTTTCGATGTTTACAGCCTGACTGGCAAAGAAGGCGATTGCTTTCATTTTAGCTGCGGATACTTGCAGGTTTTAGGCACTTTTTGTGGTTAAATATAGTCTTGGTGGCGCATGCACATTAACCTGAATATTTATATTGTGCAATTAACGCTATAACCCTAGGCAACTCTGCGACAACAAAAGACGAAAAAACTGTATGTAAATCAGTTCTTTTTGACACTGCTTTTCGATTTTGATCTTAATAATATGGTGCGTAGAGTAACTTAAAATTAATTATATGGTACTTGACTAGAAGGAAGGCCGTGCTATTGAAAAGACTCAGTGTTGGTGGAGCCGGCCACCTGCACTGGGCTGCATTAGATAGAAATGAATAGAATAAATTTCCGAAGGTTTCTTAATCAGGGGAAGGTCGAACCCCTCCCCCCCCCCCCCCCCCCCCCCCACTTCCTCAACACCCCGTCTCCCAAAATGTTGGGAAAATATCCGGGCCGGTGGAACGGGCTGCAGCTATGACGGGAAGGGGATGCCTTTTATTTTTGGTTTTGTACAGGACGTATGCTGTATATCTGAATTAGTAAACGGTAGCTGTGCTGCAAACTATCCTTTTTTTTCAATCAGCCTTGTACATTCTTGTGGAGCAAATTACGACCGGACAAGAAATAATGCAAACAAATCGTTTGCTTTGAATAGAATATAAATATTAAAAATGTAAGTACATATGTGGGAGGTCAAATTCCCTTTCATTTTCACTGCATCTACTTTGCCATTTTTCTCATTGTGGGTGAACAGCGTGTACATGTTGCAGTATTAATGTGCCACGGTGTGAGATTGCTGCGATTTCTGCATGCAATTAGGAACCTATAACATTCGGTCCTTCGTCGTTCAAGTATTGCAAACTTCACAGTATTTTATTTTAATTCCAATACTTTTTTTTTGCAGTGTGCGGCATGCTTTTATATTGTGATCGGATTTAAAATGTGCTGTTAAAACTCTTTTTAATTCGGATTTAATTTTTAATTAAGGTGCTGACTCGATATTACCAGAACAGTTTGTGATAAGGCGAAGTTGTCCTTTGCATGGCGTTTAGCTTAACAAATGATTGGTGATCGGCACCCCCATGCCCGGTCTCATGCAAAGTCATTGGTTGCAGTGATCGTTGCGACAGAAGGGCAGAGCTGGATCCGTTCGTTGCATTTCTGCTCCAAATTTTAACCGCGGGAGAATGCAACTTCAATTTGCGATCACCCTAACTTACTCTCATTTCCACTTTTGATAAGGAGATTAACAGATGCCAATCAGAAATTGAAGGACTGAACGAATGAGTCGCTCAGAGGGGGATGTAATAAAATGGGAAGGCGGGAGGAGGAGAGAGCGAAAGAGAGGTGAGGGAGCAGAATTTAGTGTCTGCATCACTTCAATAGCGGTTTAAAAATCCAAATTGAACCGAATTGGTGAGAAAAAAAACATCTGCGCTCTCCATTTGACTGTCCCGTACTGAAAACAGTTACGTCTTTAAAAGAATATATAAAATATACAAGCCATGCATCAATTATATATTATTTGAAGACCGTATTTTTCAGATTTTTTTAACATGGGACATTATCTGTCCAAATCGTTTAAATCTTCTTCGCCATTATCGTCCTCATTCGATCTAAATTCATCAGGTTTGAGGAGAAGATAATCCGGAACATGGTAACGGAAACATTAAGAGCCGCTAGTTTAGATAGTTATGTAAAACAGCACTGGAGGATATACGAGTTCGAGCATTTTGTGTGATTTATACTTGGATATATCAGTGATTAATGGCTGATAATTGGCTAATCTGAAAGCAATTCTTCAAACCCCCAGCAGACGAGCTCTATGGGGGGGAGAAAACCTTTGCTTTAACTGCGAGGCGAAGCTTCTTGCATGTTATTGATACCATATTAACAGCAATGAAGTCAAGTAACTCGTTTGAACGCTGTTTTACTTTCCCGTTCGCATACATGGAATAAAAAGCCTTGGATCTGATCTCAAATGTCACACGATATGAGTACATTTGAAAGAAAAACATGGCTTTTAAAATTAATACACAGGGTCACGAAAATTCCTCCCCTTTGGTAAGCTAGAATTGTGAAAACAATTGGGGGATTTTACTGTCAGGCGCAGGGTTTTTAGTCGTTGGAAATTTCCTTCGTTCAGCTTGTGTTTCTTCACCTGAAATCAAACAGAATTTAAACATGGCCGCAGAGCTGTACCCGGTGCTGATATTGTCATGAAAATGTTTTTTTCTGGTAAATTTCCCACTAAACGCTGTGTTCTCCAAAACAAAAAGTGAGGGTTGATTAAAGTCAAACTCCCGGAGCCCTTGGATTATGAATTGTGTTTTTGTTTTAAGTATACCGTTGTTTATCTCCTTCTCGACAAATAGCAAGGGGAAAGTGCAAAGCGAAACTTAGGGGTACAGAGTTTGTGAAATATTGACGGTACTTAACCTGACGCTATGTATTAAATAAACCTACATGCCCAGGGTTGTTTGTGAAGCTGCGCCCATCCTTCGCCGTTGTTTACATGTGGTCGTGAACTTTATTATAAACAGAAAAGGGCACGGTCGCAGCCGTTGTGGCATTTTCGACTATTTCAATCAATCTGATGAAGAATATCGAAACATGGACACTGCGGGATAAAATAATTCCGATCTACTACTAGCCGCGCCGAGGGTAACGCGTCAACATTTCACTTTATTTGTGCAGGCAGGAAAATCTGTGCATTGTCCATCCACACAGTGAAGTTAATTGTTTCAAACCTGTTATTTTCAGTCGTTTTTGCCGATCATTGATGGCCGCTGGAGTTTTAATTAGCTGACAATAAAGGGAGGGATTACATTTATCATTACTCTTGAAGCTCTGTTCTGGTGGCTCTATAAGACCTTATGACAGGCGGGTTCAGGCTGATGTTTACAATCCCCCCCCCCCCCCCCCCGCCTCCTGCCTCACAACACTCCCCCCGCCCGGAAAATGCTGGAAACCCTCGAAAGATTTGGCAGCCTCAGAAACCCTGTCAGAGCCCCACTCCTGGTCTCGCAGCCCATTTCAGCTATATATATGTATCTGATATTGCATGGCAAATATGAGACGGTCAGTGAGATTTATTTACGTAGGGTAGGTTTGCTCCACGATGAAAGGTTCTGGGTAATTGTCAATGGACAGAGAGCTTCGTGTGGAGCTTGTTTTAAAAAGACGGAGAGCGGTAACCGCTTAATATTAATTAAAACAAGCGAATTCAAATAATTGGATTGGATTTGTTTATTGTCACGTGTACCGAGGTACAGTGAAAAGTATTTTTCTGCTAGCAGCTCAACAGATCATTAAGTACATGGGAAGAAAAGGGAAGAAAAGAAAATACATTTTAGGGCAACACAAGGTAATCTGAAAGAAGGCCACATGCGTAATAAACCACTAATAATAACTCATGCAGAAACGATTTAACCTGAAGATAATTCAAGAATGTTGGGTTAATCATAAAAGGGAGTTATCCAGATTGTTCGCAGATATCTAGAGCAAGAATGCCAACCCCCAACACCCACTACACACACTCACACAAACACAGTTACACCCTCTCACCCACAAACACACACTCTCACACAAACACACACACTCATAAACACACGCTCACATAACGCACACACATAAACACACACACACACATATACACACTTATAAATACATACACTCACGTACACATACACACACGCATATACACACATACATTTACGTACGCATATGCATACACATGCATACCCACACGCACATACAGGGTAAATACTTACACACTATCACACATACACACACATTCATATATACACACATTCACACTCACATATATCAAGTGTGTAAGTTGGTATACACACTCGAGTACACACATATAGACTCGACCACGTGCAAGTTGTATGTCTATTTCTTTAAAAATATTTAGAAAATGCATTTCTGCATACGAGTTTATTGTCTTGCACTGACCCCCCCCCTTAACATCTGTCACTTTTCTGCTGTAAATTTGTCAAGTCTATGATGGTTCGTGTTTGTATCTATGAAGGTGAAAATTTACCGTTAATATTTTTCTTCTATATTGTACATGTCGTATACTCCAGATTAGTGATGGAATCAGACAATGGTTTCTCACTCGGTTATAAAGTACAACCAGAAAGAAAGAAGTGGAAATGGTATTAACCGACTATTCGTGAATAATAATTACAATTGTAATGTTAAGTATATTTTACTTGCAATCCACAATAGGCAGAAAACACAACAGTATTATGAATAAAACTAACTGACTGTGAGAGTGTCAGACTGTTGCACACATTGTTATTTTATCTGACGTACTGTTTTGTTACTTATCATTCCAACAGGTCATTTTACGGATTGTGGTTTGTTTGTAACTGGCGGAAGAGAATGAACTTGTAAAAATCCCAATCGGTTACAATGTGTTTGTCATATTTTCTGTTGTTTGAAAATAGTTTATTGATTGTAATAACATACGCGATATTTTGATCTGTGTTGACATAATGGGTGATTTATGGATTCGTTTGATATTGATTTCACCCTGTTAACTATTCACATGGAAAAGACAAATGAAACCTCACTAACTTCTAGTTAGAACAAAAATGTAAAGAAACACAATCCTCTTTGGTTTACTGGATCTCCCATTCCCTGTATCCACTTATTGCCTGAAGTTTTATTTGCAATGCATGGTAAATAGCTAATTGCTGATTAAATGTAATCAATTGAAATTTATAAAAAGATTTCTTAGGCTTTGAGTTTATTGTCATCTCATTTTAATTAGACATTTTGGCAGCCCAATGGAAAAAAAGATTTGTTCGTCTGTAATGTGTGATATGTAATTTGTAATGTGTATGTGCAATATGTGATGTGTAATGTGTATGTATAATCTGTAATGCATATGTGCAATATGCGATGTATAACATGTATGTGTAATGTAAACGCGTATGTACAATATGTGATGCGTAATGTGTAATTTGTAATGTATGTGCAATACGTGAGGTGTAATGTGCATGTGTATGCAATATGTGATGTGTAATGTGAATGCGTATGTGCAATATGTGATGTGTCATGTGTAATCTGTAATGTATGTGCAAAGTGTGATCTCTAATGTGTGATGTCTCATGTGTGATGTGTGATGTGTATGTGTGATGCACTTTGAAAGAAGGGAAGACCGTCCACACGCTGGTGATTGAATTAGGAGAGTTCTGGCTGGTAATTAACGGGCGCGGTTTGAAAAAGGCCAACACACAAAGAGCCACCGCGGAGCCAGTTGAATGTGTACTGAGGGTAGTCTAG
The DNA here is from genome assembly GCF_047496885.1 of Scyliorhinus torazame. NCBI lineage: Eukaryota > Metazoa > Chordata > Chondrichthyes > Carcharhiniformes > Scyliorhinidae > Scyliorhinus > Scyliorhinus torazame. Next base: position 244,885,246 of record NC_092709.1, on the reverse strand, counting down.
TATTTGTATCATCGTTCTTCTGTTACATGTATGGATTTCAGAAAGCAATCCGACAAAACTAACAATGGAAAAGGACAGTAAGGAAAATAAAATCGTGTTTGAAATATCTAGGAGCCCGTGTACTAAAACTGACAAAATCCGTGAAGACTTGAGCTGAATAAAATGGTACTTGTCCGCCCGTTCCTGAATCACCCGCTCGCTCGGTGCCGAGTCACTTTACAATACAGTCATATATTTTTTAAAATATACAATATAAAGATTAGTTTAATGTAAACTTGCTTGTATTGTAATACGTGAAGATTAAATCCGATTAAAATATAACAATTGACATTTTTTCCATCATAAAATATATAAAACAATGAATGGATATTGAGAGGAATATGCTGTGGAACCCAATCAGGAAAAGTTTGGATTTGAACCGTTGAACGATTATCCTCCCAATAATCCACAGCGATTTAAAAAGCAGCAATCGCTGCCTTTGGAGGTTTTGCAGTTATTGTGCTGTGAGCTGGTCCTATGGAGTAAGCTGTATGGAAATGCTGTCCGCACTTCCATAAAACCCACGTCCAACTGCTCCAGTGCCACTGTGTGGATGATACTGGGGAGGGGGCGGGGAGAGAAAATTGAGGTGTTTGCATTTAATACGAGTGAAAGTATTACTAGCAATCCGATTTGAGAGGAGACATCTGTCTAATGCAGCCAATAAGAGCTATCCATTAGTGTTATTGGAGCTGAGAAGCGAACAGCAGATCGCGATGGGATTAAAGATTTGACAATCGGATCAAGGGTTGGCAGCTCAACCTCATACAATCGGAGCGGCAGAATTGACAGACTGCTCCAGCACCGCTCTCAATGTAATCCGATTAAAGTAAAACCGGCCAAGTTACTCTGGTTCCAGTCCACGTGCTGTCAGATCAGTAGTTGCAGGTAAACCGCTAATAGGCAGGCAGGCTCCTTACATAAACCATGTCAAGCACACAGTCGGGTATCTTACCGCCCCTGTCCTGTCTACATTCTGATCACCCCGAGTGAGGGGTTCCCTTGGTCGCCGTTCCGTTTGGGCAAATCGCCTGACTTCCATTTTGGGGCTCAGTCAGATGTGGGACCGTGCAGAGAGCACTTTGTGTTTCCAGCCTGGATGTGACATCTTTTCCTCCCTCCCCACCCACCACCCCTGACAAAATCCCACTCCGCTTCACTCCGTATGCCACCAGTCAGGAAGGGCGTGGAATTCCTGTCCAGTCAGATGGAGACTTGAATCCGACGGCCCGTTCCAATCCAGCCCATGTCCAGCTCTTCTCAAATGGAAACGGCTCACACCCTTCCCACCCACAGGAACTCTCCGCCAGCGCCAACTTGACATACGGTCAGAGCAGCGCAGCAGACACTCGCCGATCCCGCTTCACTCACAACTGGCCCAGTTCCAGCCATGTGCCGCTAAACCGGAGCAGTGTCACTGGGGCTATTCCACTAAGTTAGCAGAGAAACAAGCGACCCCATCATCAATCTCTCAGTCCATCCAGTTTACATTGGGATCTCTTACAGAATATTATATCAAGCAGTTCGATTCGATCAACCGAGAAATAAGCGGATACAATAATCCAGTTCTCAAAAGAGAAAAAACAATCAATGGAGTGGTGTTGGGGAACCTTTCTAATTATATATATATATTATATAAACATGTCCCTGGTGCTGTTGTAAATGATGCCAATTTATGAAAAGCCCTCAGTATTATTCATGTGTTGGATAATATTAAAGTAAATTGCTTTAATATCGTCAGATTTTGCACCCACATTAACATTCAGATTTTGTAGCCCACACTTTTCCGCGGCCATTGATTGTTCACACATTTTGTGAGTTGTCCGGGCGTTAGGACCGAGTGGGAGCCTTTTGGAGGCGGTGTTTAATTGGGAAAAGGGAGGCTCTGGGAATGGCCTCTCAGATTCCAGTACACATAAATATCCTGAGAACATAGTCTTCTTCCCTTTGCACACACACATCCTGTTGTCTTTTTAATCGCTATCATTTCCTTTCTCCATCAGGGACACTGGGATGGAAAGATTTTTTTTAAAGCGAAGTAAATACAAATCTGCATGAAACTCCAGCGCAGACAGACTGTTTTATTTACATTGTAACTCACAACAGCTGCTTATAGCATCCGTACTACAGATGACAGTACATTTAAGTTACTAAAACAACATTTGAACACAATTGCAAGCAATTATGTGTATTTCCCACTGAACTATAACAGGCTGGATAGGTACGTTTCACTTAGGAAATGAGGACATGTTATCCTGAGCCCCGTCCAATCAGCTCCCCCGCACTGTTGTTACAATATTTTTGGGGAAGGGATGTACTGCAGATCGAAATGACCAGAATCAACCCAAGAACAGTACAAGTGTTTACAGTTTGGACGAGTAGGTCTATACAGTGAGTCCGCTTTAAGACGGTCTCGCTTTAACATATGTTGTGACTACGGTGGATTTGTTCCTTATTGGAAGGAGCTTTGCAGGTTGGAATACCTCATTATTGTCAGCCTCAGTTCTCTGTTCTCAGTTCTCTGTCATGCCAACGCTGCCGGACTCCCCGTCCTCCTCCACTGTCCCAGACATGTTAATAGCATTGATGCACCTTTAACTTTGCCTTTTGACAACATTTATTTATGTCCGGACATCTCACTTTAAGAAAACGCACACGAGCCTCTGTGGAGTGGATCCATTGATCCCTGTGTGGGTTTAAGGGATTTCGCCGCAGACACACAAGTTTCTTTAAGGCACACAACTCTCTGTCCCTTCAGTGTCTCACTGCCAGAGCCGTGTTTCCCCCCAGGGCCGCCCAGGCCACTCGCCCCCAGTGAAATAAAGGCACTGTCACAATTTGATCGCCGATTTTGCGAAAGTAATTTGTCATAATCCATCTACTTGATAACAGTTCCTTCCAAACCGTACCGAAGAAACTTCTTTGCAGTTACCATGTTTCCCTCTCATTTGTACAGGATCGCATGATAGATTTGTGGATGTCCGCAATTTCTTTTGGATCACAGCATCGGATTTCCGTAAATAACTTGAAAAGGAGATTGGGGGGAGTGAGGGGCAAACATGGAGAGGGTGCTGATGTATTGTGTGTTCCTGGAGGGGGAGGGATGCTGCACTGGAGTGTGAGTTGTGGAGGGGAGGAATGCTACACTGGAGTGTGGGCTGTGGGGAGGCATGCTGCACTGGAGTGTGGGTTGTGGAGGGGGAGGGTGCTGCACTGGAGCGTGGGTTGTGGGAGGAGGATGCTGCACTGGAGTGTGGGCTGTGGGGGAGGCAAGCTGCACTGGAGTGCGGGTTGTGGAGGGAGGATGCTGCACTGGAGTGTGGGTTGTGGAGGGGGAGGATGCTGCACTGGAGTGTGGGCTGTGGGGAGGCATGCTGCACTGGAGCGTGGGTTGTGGGGGGAGGGGTGGTAGTCACCACTGTTGTATTATATTGTATATACTGCACTGCATACGAGGGTATTACGGTAAGGCCCCTGTACTACAGGTACGGGGGTAGATCCCTGCCTGCTGGTGCCGCCCAGTAGGCGGAGTATAAATGTGTGGGCTCTCCGAACTGCAGCCATTTCGGCAGCAGCTGCGGGTGGCTACACATCTCTGCGTAATAAAGCCTCGATTACTCTCTACTCTCGTCTCATCGTAATTGCTAGTGCATCAGGGGGAAGGATGCTGCACTGGAGTATGGGTTTTGGAGGGGAGGGATGCTGCACTGGAGTGTAGGTTGTGGGGGGGAGGGATGCTGCACTGGAGTGTGGGTTGTGCGGGGAGGGATGCTGTGGAGTGTGGGTTGTGGGGGGAGGGATGCTGCACTGGAGTGTGGGTTGTGAGGATAGATGCTGTACTGGAGTGTGGGTTGTGAGGATAGATGCTGTACTGGAGTGTGGGTTGTGAGGATAGATGCTGTACTGGAGTGTGGGTTGTGAGGATGGATGCTGTACTGGAGTGTGGGTTGTGAGGATGGATGCTGTACTGGAGTGTGGGTTGTGAGGATGGATGCTGTACTGGAGTGTGGGTTGTGAGGATGGATGCTGTACTGGAGTGTGGGTTGTGAGGATAGATGCTGTACTGGAGTGTGGGTTGTGAGGATGGATGCTGTACTGGAGTGTGGGTTGTGAGGATGGATGCTGTACTGGAGTGTGGGTTGTGAGGATAGATGCTGTACTGGAGTGTGGGTTGTGAGGATGGATGCTGTACTGGAGTGTGGGTTGTGAGGATGGATGCTGTACTGGAGTGTGGGTTGTGAGGATAGATGCTGTACTGGAGTGTGGGTTGTGAGGATGGATGCTGTACTGGAGTGTGGGTTGTGAGGATGGATGCTGTACTGGAGTGTGGGTTGTGAGGATAGATGCTGTACTGGAGTGTGGGTTGTGAGGATGGATGCTGTACTGGAGTGTGGGTTGTGAGGATGGATGCTGTACTGGAGTGTGGGTTGTGAGGATAGATGCTGTACTGGAGTGTGGGTTGTGAGGATGGATGCTGTACTGGAGTGTGGGTTGTGAGGATGGATACTGTACTGGAGTGTGGGTTGTGAGGATGGATGCTGTACTGGAGTGTGGGTTGTGAGGATGGATGCTGTACTGGAGTGTGGGTTGTGAGGATGGATGCTGTACTGGAGTGTGGGTTGTGAGGATGGATGCTGTACTGGAGTGTGGGTTGTGAGGATGGATGCTGTACTGGAGTGTGGGTTGTGAGGATAGATGCTGTACTGGAGTGTGGGTTGTGAGGATGGATGCTGTACTGGAGTGTGGGTTGTGAGGATGGATGCTGTACTGGAGTGTGGGTTGTGAGGATAGATGCTGTACTGGAGTGTGGGTTGTGAGGATGGATGCTGTACTGGAGTGTGGGTTGTGAGGATGGATGCTGTACTGGAGTGTGGGTTGTGAGGATGGATGCTGTACTGGAGTGTGGGTTGTGAGGATAGATGCTGTACTGGAGTGTGGGTTGTGAGGATGGATGCTGCACTGGAGTGTGGGTTGTGAGGATGGATGCTGTACTGGAGTGTGGGTTGTGAGGATGGATGCTGTACTGGAGTGTGGGTTGTGAGGATGGATGCTGTACTGGAGTGTGGGTTGTGGGGGTGGGAAATGTGTGAAAGTGGTACTGCACTAGGGGTGCAAAGGGGAAAATGCTGCACTATAGGTAGGATTGTGGAGAGACGTTGCATTGGTGGTAAGGGTGTACAGAGAGGTACAGCATTCAGAGCATGGATGGAAAATACTGCATTTGATTGGACGGGTGGAGAGAGAGAGAAGTGGGAATATCGCTGTGTATAAAAATGATCATACATTATTCCCTCCATCTTTAGGGGCTTTGTATTTTATTCCACCTTTTGAAGGGATTATTTAAAATTAAACATGGAGATAGCTGCATTGAGCCCAACCAGACTCAAGAAGATTGTGACACTGGTGACATGGAGAAAGGGTCAGGAAGTGTGATCAGCAGGGGAAACCAGAAAGAGAAACAACTTCTCAGGCAATGTGATGCATATCAGATTATATTTTAAATTCATTGCTGAAAATCCTATAAAGCGAGATGAGCATTTAGTTGGAGAAAAATATTCATGCCAAAAAAGCATTTTGTCCGAAATGAATCCAGGGCAGATTATTGCTCATGATTCTAATCTTTTCTCTGTTGTAAACATGCCATCTGGCACCATGTGTTTCATGACAATTTACTGAAGTTCATACTATTGTGCTGCAGACACTAGTTTGAAATCAGTTCTGCTTAGAACAATGCGCAACTCGCAGACCTCAGTTTTGTTACTGGCTCCACAATGTGGTTTGCCAAATAAGTTGGAGTACATGCTGGCATCAGAGAACCAACAAACAGCCAGCTCTGTGTTAACATATAAAATAAGATATATTAAATTGAATCTTAAAAAATTCCCAGGTGGTTCACAGAATGGCCAAGGAACTTTGTAAACTTGCCTTTTCATTGGTCACAAAATGTCATGTCACATTAATACCAGATTGGAAACATTTTCAGCAGATTACACTGCACAGATTATGTTCATATGAATCTAAAACTGCTTTATGGTGAGCCCTAGGAGGGAGATTTTGTACTGTATTTAACAAAATTACAAACCCTGAAAGTTTAGTCAAAATGCCCTGTTAACTAAAACACCACCTGTCTGAGGGTAACATTTTAGCCCCTTTAATGAAGCCGTTACTGTGTCAATGATTTCACTAAAATAGACAAAGCTTTGCAATATAAACGTGCCGTACACTTGTACACTAATATGACCAACATAATTTTCATCCTTGTTGTCATTAGTTTCAATCCTAGGTGCCATAACGCCTTGCGACAAATGCTGAAAAGTATGAGTTTAGAACATAATAGACCTTATGTTCAAATAAACAAAGCAGACCTTCGTTTATTACACTGTATCCAGCAGACTAATGTGAAGTCGATCCCTTTTTCAGAAATATCTTCTGCATGGAAGAAAAACTAAATGTCATCGTCTTAAGGTGAGGAGACATCAATGTGATAAATGTTCTTGCTATCTGACATTGAAAAATATATCATGGAAAGTTATGAAGAAAATATCTGGGACAATTCCATAGACATTGTACGATTGGATTGGGTCAGGTTTATAAATTAAACACACCACGATGACAGCTTTGAAATCACTCAACAGATAATCACCATAGCAACCCAAAATTTAACCATCTAGTTCCAAAAATAGCGCATCAGCCACCCAGATGTTCAGTGTGACAAAATAAAATGGTTTATTTTTGCACAAGTAATACTTTAAAATTAATTATTTTTCTATTTCCTTTTTATGTACAGCAAATATCCCATTTGATATATAAGATGGATATTTGCAATGTAAGTTAAATATATTTTTCAATGACCTGCAAAGAGGAAACAGGCATACAAGAGGATATAATGGTCTGCAGGGTAAGAGTTAAATTTTGACTGAATGCTAGTTTCTGGACACTGTGAGTTTCACCTGCACCTGCCAGACACTTGCTGATAAATTCACCCTGGCTCAGGCACAACAGCAGTGGGCCAGAAGGTTAGATAAATACAACATGACATCGTAAGCACTGAAGGTTATTTGATTCCCAGCCTTGCTTTTTGACGCCTTTCCACTGTCTGTGCATAAGAGTACACCAATAAGACCACCCTCTCCCCACCTTTCTATCTATTTAAAATAAATACATCTAATATTTGTAATGTAGTGTTGGAATAAACCAACTGATGACTTTATGCTTATGACAGATGTTTGGCTCCATTCAAGAAAGATTCTTAGAAATTGAATTAAGTTTGTACATTTAATTGTAGATTTTTTTCACCACAAGTTAGATAAATCATGTTTTATGCAAATAGATTATTCAATCTATTCCTGTACAACTACCTAGAAATATTCAGAAGTGACTAGAAAATAGAGATTGCAAACAATCATTTTTGCTATTCCATATAGGTAATTTACTTTAAAAAAAAATATTTTTATTCAAACAAGATATTCATTATAACAAAAAAATTTCAAATCTCAACCCCGTATTATACCAAAAGTATATGCATCCAATCCTCCAGACCCCCTCCCCATCCCCCCCACCCACCCCATAGAGAAAACAGAACCGTAATAAAAAATATGAAAAGAAAATCACCACCCTCCTCACCAGCAGACGGCAATCACTTCCCTGAAAAAGGAGATGGATGGCTGCCACCTTGAATAGAACCCTTCCACCGACCCCTTTATGGTATACTTGATCTTTTCAAAGTGCAAAAATTCCATCAGGCCCCCCAACCAAGCCAAGGCCAAAGGTAGCACTGGGGGACTACACCCAAGCAGAATTCGCCGCCGAGCTATTACCGAGGCAAAAGCTAGGACATCTGCCCTCGCCCGTCTACAGGACCGCTGAGTCCAATACTCCAAAAAGGCCCACCAACAAGCATGGCTCCAGCTGAATGGCCCAAATCCCTGACAGCACAAATAGAGACAAATGGGTATGATTTGGTGGGGATTACTGAAACATGGTTGCAGGAGGACCGGGACTGGGAGTTGAATCTCCTAGGGTACTTTGTATTCCGAAAGGATAGACAGGATGGAACTGGAGGTGGAGTTGCTTTATTGGTTAAAGATGGCATCAAGGCTGTATTAAGAAATGATATCAGCACTAAGGGCCAAAATGTTAATCGATCTGGGTGGACATAAAAAACAAGGGGAATAAATTCCTTGGTAGGACAAATTTACAGGCCCACAAGCAATACTTCCAAAGTGGGGCACAGTATAAACCAAGAAATAATGAGGGCTTGTGAGAAGGGCTCCCTTCTCTCTCCACAGATGCTGTCAGACCTGCTGAGATTGGACAGTATTTTCTGTTTTTGTTTCAGATTCCAGCATCCGCAGTAATTTGCTTTTATTTTAACTTAATTAACATGATCTTTTTTTGTATTGGAAACCACAAAAAAACAATCACTAAAACTGCTTATTAGGAGATACACTTGATAAGGAATCATGTAAAATAAGATGACACTGGAAAATTTACCAACAAGAGTTATCAAAACATTAATAATATAGTACTCTGCCTCCTATTAACTAATCAATCCTCTATTCATGCTAATATGTTACCTCCTACACCATGAGCCCTTATTTTGTGTGGCAACCTTTGAGGTAGCACCTTATCAAACGGCTTTTGGAAATGCAGCAACATCTACAGGTTCTCCTTTATCCAACTTGCCTGTTACTTCCTCAAAGGACTCTAATAAATTAGTCAATCATGATTTCCCTTTCCCAAAAACCATGTTGACTCTACCTGATTTTTAAAATGATTTTCTAAATGCCCTGCTATTACCTCCTTCATAATTACTAGATTCTGAGTATTTTCCCAATGACAGGTGTTAGACTAACTGGCCCAAATTGTCCTTCTATGTCTCCCTCCCTTCTTGAATAGAGCTGTTACATTGGTGACTTTGCAATCTGCTGGGGCTTTTCCAGGCTCTGGGGAATTTTGGACGATCACAATCAATGCATTTGCTTTTCCTGAAGCCAGTTTTTTTATGGCCAGGGGCGAGAAACCAACAGTTCCATGCCACTTGACAACCTTTACTTCTAATAGTATATTTTCCCTGGTGATTGTGATTTTTGAATATTCTTGGGAAGACTGGGGCTGGTTTAGTACAGGGCTAAATAGCTGGCTTTTAAATCAGACCAAGGCAGGCCAGCAGCACGGTTCAATTCCCGTACCAACCTCCCCGAACAGGAGCCGGAATGTGGCGACTAGGGGCTTTTCACAGTAACTTCATTTGAAGCCTACTTGTGACAATAAGCGATTTTCATTTCATTTCATTCATTCATTCAAGACAGACACAAAATACCCATTCAATGCTTCCGCTGTTTCCTTTTTTCCTATTATTAATTCCTATTATTAATTCCCCAATCTCACCTCTAAGGCAGTAATTTTCAAACTCAGGGTCGCGGCGGGGCCATCGGTTGCTGCATTCCTGTTTGCGGGAAGATGTGCCCAAGAGTCGCGACTGGTTTTTACAGATGCTGGCTGCGACCGACTTTCAGAATGCTGGCTGTCCCATGCATGCGTACCCCCACAGCAGTGCGCAGGCCTGGAACCCAGCGAGGCAGACCACCAGTTCTGATGTCAGCGCACTGACCCAGGAGCAGATTCTTTTTAAATATCGATGGAGTTCTCTCCAGAAGCGGTGGCAGAGAGCAAGTCATGCGCCCCGTGTACTGACGTCACGTGCTCTGGGCGTGAGAGATTCCTCCATTTTATGGATGCAGCAGTACTTGTGTGAGCTTCAGATCCTTTGGTGAACAACCCAGTAAGAAGAAGCTGAAATCAGGAACAAAGCAGTATAAAGATGATTTGTTGAGGTTTTGTTTATTAATTTTGCCAATGCAAGTCAGGATGCAAATTTAATGTGTGTTATATGCAGGGAAGTACTGGCAAATCATAGAATTTATAGTGCAGAAGGAGGCCATTCAGCCCATCAAGTCTGTACTGGCCCATGGAAAGAACACCCTACTTAAACCCACACCTCAACCCTATTCCTGTAACCCAGTAATCCCGCTTAACCTTTTTTTTGGACACTAAGGGCAATTTAGCATGGTCAATCCACCTAACCTGCACTTTGGACTGTGGGAGGAAATAGGAGCACCTGGACGAAACCCACGCAGACACGGGGAGAACGTGCAGACTCTGCACAGACAGTGAACAAGCCGGGAGTCGAACCTGGGACTCTGGAGCTGTGAAGCAACAGTGCTAACCACTGTGCCACCGTGCTGCCCTGAAAGATTAAAACCCTCAAAACTTCAAAGGCATTTGAAGACTAAGCATAGCGAGTTTGAGGACAAACCTCTTGATTTTTTTTCAACGGATGCAGTGAGAACTTAAATCGTCAGCTGAAGTCCTTCCTTAGCAGAAATGTAACATTGAATGACAAAACAAGTGATATTGTGAGGACCAAGCAGGTTCACCTGTCACATTAAAGGTAAGCAAAAATGGTGGGTCGCTATGTTCGGGCAGCGTGGGTCGCGAAGATCAGCCGGTGTGGGTCATGAAGGTCAGCCGGTTTGGGTTGCGAAGGTTGGCCGGCGTAGGTCGCGAAGCTCTAAGGGACCAACACTCACTTTAGTTACTCCTTTCCTTTTTTAAATATCTGTAGAAACTCCTACTGTCTGTTTTAATATTTCGAGCCAGCTTTCTCTCGTACTCTAATTTCTCCCTCATATTTTTCGTCATTCTTTGCCAGTTTTAAAAATCTGTCCGATCTTCTGACCTACCACTAACCTTCTTAGTATCGTACACTTTTTCTTTTAATTTGATACGATTGGTAACTTTCCTTGTTAGCCTTGGATAGTGCATCCTTTTGATAGAGTTTTTCTTTCCCAATCAAATATATTTAGACTGAGAACTATAAAATATCTACTTTAATGTCTGCCAGTATTTCCCTACTGTCCTATCTTTTAACCTATTTTCCGAGTTCGCTTTAGCCAACTATATCCTCATATCCTTGTAATTGCCTTTATTTAAGTTTAAGATATTAGTAAAAGCTTTAGACTTGGTTTCAGTTTTAGACCCACACTTCTCACCCTCAAACTGAATGTAAATTCTATCATGTTATGGTCACTGTTGCTTAGAGGCTTCTTTACAATGAAGTCATTAATTAATCCTGCCTGATTTTGTATTACCATGTCTAGAATAGCCTGCTCTCTGGTTGGCACTAGAATGTGCTGCTCGAAGAAATTGTCCTGAATACACACTAAGAACTCACCTTCCAGGCTACCTTTGCCAATCTGATTCCTCCAATCAATATGAAAATTAAAATCACCCTTGGTTATTGCAGTACCTTTCTTCGAGGCTCCCATTATTTCCTCTTGTATACTCTGTTCTACAGTGTAGCTACTGTTAGGGGGCCTATAAACAATTCCCTCAAGTGACTTTTTGTCTTTGCCATTTCTTATCTCTGCCCAAAGTGATTCTTCTAAACTAAAGCAATCACTCACTACTGTAGTAATCTTCTTCTCAGGTTCTCTGACCAAAAGTAGGTCTGACCCACAGCACCATGATCTCCACCATGGATAGGGCAAGGAAATAAGTCCCAAATCCACATCAGTCAGAAAATGATCACACCCTGTGTTGTTGGCACCAATCTGAGCTATGCCAGCCATCCAGTCAACTGAGCCAACAGGCCCCCGAAGGTGTCTACATGCATGTTGTAGCATGCAGCTATGGATAGTGATGGTAGAGGCTCCAGTTTCATTCCATCGCATGACTAACCAGGAATCTCTTCCACTCTTACTGCCTGCCATTGGCATATGTTGGAAGGATTTTCTAAGTTGATATTCAACCTGTTTGATAGCATTATGAATGTACCTTCCTTGGTATTCAAGCCCTGGAGTGGGACTTGAACCCAGAGCTTCTGGCTCAGAGGCAGGGACACTCCTCATTGCACACAAGACCTGTTTATTGCACTAATGTCATCTTTAATTCACAGTTATTCCAACACCTTTTTCCAGCTTCCCATCCGACAAAAATGTCAAATTCCCTTGAATATTTAAGTCCCAACTTTGGTCACCTTGCAGCCATGTCCCTGAAATGGCTATCAGGTCATTTATATTTATGTCTATTTGTGCTATCAAATCACCCATTTTGTTATGAATGCTGCACACACTCAGAAACAAAGCCTTTATAGCATCATAGAGTCATAGATGTTTACAGCATGGAAACAGGCTCTTCGGCCAGCTTGTCCATGCCGCCCAATTTCTATCACTAGGCTGGTCCCATTTGCCCGCATTTAGCCCATATCCCTTTATACCCATTCTGCCCATGTAACTGTCTAACTGTTTTTTAAAGGAAAAAATTGTACCCACCTCTACCACTGCCTCTGGCAGCCCGTTCCAGATGCTCGCCAGCCTCTGTGTCAAAAGATTTCCCCTCTGGTCTCTTTTGTATCTCTCCCCTCTCACCTTAAACCCATGCCCTATATTTCTAGACTCCTCTACCTTTGGGAAAAGATTTTGACTATCTACCTTATCTATGCTCCTCATTATTTTATAGACCTCTATAAGATCACACCTAAGCCTCCTACTCGCCAGGGGAAATAAATCCCAGCCTCTCCTTATAACTCAGACCATCAAGTCCTGGTAGCATCCTCGTAAATCTCTTCTGCACTCTTTCTAGTTTAACAATATCCTTCCTATAATAGCGTGACCAGAACTGAACACAGTATTCCATGTGTGGTCTTACCAATGTCTTGTACAACTTCAACAAGACGTCCCAACTCCTGTATTCAATATTCTGACCAATAAAACCTAGGATGTTGAATGCCTTCTTCACCACCCTGTCCACCTGTGACTCCACCTTCAAGGAACTATGAACCTGTATTTCTAGATCTCTTTGTTCTGTAACTCTCCCCAGCTCCCTACCATTAACTGAATAGGTTCTGCCCTGATTTGATCTACCAAAATGCATCACCTCACATCTATCCAAATTAAACCCCATCTGCCATTTAATTTTGTCATTTTACCATTCTTCCAACAAAAGTCCAACAACTTTTATACTGGAAAGTACTCAGTCATACACCCAGCCACATAAAATGTCTTAAGGAAGCATAGGGAGAGGAGTAGACCAGTTAAATCCCTGAGCTTCCTCTGCAATTCAATTAGACAACAATTGATCTGTATCTCAACTCCATTTATCTGACTGTTTTCCATATACCTGGATATCTAACAAAAGATCTATTGATCTCAGTCTTGAAAATTACAATCAATTCAACATCCACTGCCTTTTGAAGGAGGAAGTTTCAGCTTTTCATTACTCATGATGAGAAATTTGTCTTTCCCAATTTAATTCTTGCATAGCCCAGCTTTCATTTTAACATGATATCCTTTTGCTCTGAATTTCTCCACACAGGTAAATATCTTCTCTGTATCAACTGTCTCAATCCACTTTTCATTTTAAGCATCTCGATTGGTTACCCCTCAACATTATAACCTCACTGGAACCATGACCTGTTTATGCAACCTGCCCACTGCTGTCTAATTCTGGTGAGTATGCATCCCTAACCCATTCAAGGCCAGTATATTGTTCCTGAGGTTCAGTGTCTAAAACTGAACTTTGTATTCCACAGGGAGTCTCAAATTTTCATACAACTGGAACACAATTTCCTCACTTTTGAATTCCAACTACCTTGAGATAAAGGACCACATTCCATAAACCTATTTGATTACCTTTTGTACCTGTACATTAGTTTTAAGTGGTTTGTGTACATGAACACCTACATCCTTTTAAACTTTGACAGCTCCCAGTCTCTAACAATTTTTAAAAAATATTCAGATGTCTTTCTCAGATCCAATCTGCCAACTCCGCACACTGAACTCCGTCTGCCATAATGTCCACTCACTTTATCTGCCAATATCCCTTTGTAACTTTTTATTCTCACCCCACAATTTATTACATCTCCTAACTTAGGGTCACCTGAAATCCTAAATTTAGATGAAGCATTCCTTCATTTAGCTCTGTAGTATATACGGGATGTTTACAAAATCCTTGTCCAACTTAAATAACTTGAATAACTTTGCCCATGCACATGATTAAAACAAATTGCAAATGACATATGGAAGTACAGTTCATAAAGTTTTGTAAAATGTTACTTTCTCCTGATTGAAGATTGCGACAATAGAAGACGAGTTAAACTGTGTGTTATGGCCAGCAGAACTGAAGTCCGTAACAGCTGGAAAAACAAAATTCACTGTTCATTATAGGACAAGTAAAGTATATCAAAAGTATAGCAAAGTACTGTACACACCCCTGTCTGCATCAACGGGGCTGAGGTGGAGATGGTTAACAGCTTCAGAAATTTGTCCTAGTCCACCCATGTCGACGCTACGACCAAGAAAACACAACAGCGCCTATACTTCCTCAGGAAACTAAGGAAATTCGGCATATCCACACTGACTCTTACCAACATTTACAGGTGCGCCATGGAAAGCACCCTATCTGGCTGCATCACAGCCTGGTATGGCAACTGCTCGGCCCAGGACCGCAAGAAACTACAGAGAGTCCATCACACGAACCTGCCTCCCATCCATTGACTCTATCTACATCTCCCGCTGCCTGGGGAAAGCAGGCAGCATAATCAAAGACCCCTCCCACCCGGCTTACTCACTCTTCCAACTTCTTCCATCGGGCAGGAGATACAAAAGTCTGAGAACACGCACAGATTCAAAAACAACTTCTTCCCCACTGTTACCAGACTCCTAAACAACCCTTTTATGGACTGACCTGATTAATACTACACTCCTGTATTCTTCACCCGATGCCGGTGTTTATGTATTTACATTGTGTACCTTGTGTTGCCCTCTTATGTATTTTCTTTTTATTTTCTTTTATTTTCATGTACTAAATGATCTGTTTGAGCTGCTTGCAGAAAAATACTTTCCACTGTACCTCGGTACACGTGACAATAAACAAATCCAACAAATCCAAAAAGGCTCCATGTAGGAAATTGTAGGAAGATAGGAGCAGGAGGAGGCCATTCAGCCCATCGAGCCTGCTCCATCATTCAATAGGATCATGGCTGATCATCCTCTTAAATGTTTTTTTCATACACTACCCCATTATTTCTTTACAGCATTGGCATCTCTTTAACTCTTTTACCTACAACCCTCTGTGATAGCGAATTCCAAAGACTCACAACCCTCTGAGTAAAAGATTTTCTCTTCATGTTGGTCCAAAGTGGCTTCCCCCTTATTTTACAATTGTGTCCCCTGGTTCTACACTCTGCAACCCGAAGAAACATCTTACCTGCATCTATCCTATCTTTCCCTTTCAGTATTTTGGGGGTTTCAATGACATCACCTCTCAGTCTTCAAAACTCTAGTTTCTCCAATCTCTCTTCCTTGGACATTCCCGCCATTCCGGGATCAAGTCTGGTGAACCTTCGTTGCACTCCCTCTGTGGCAATAAGATCCTTTCTAAGGTAAGAACACCAAAACTGAACATAGTACTCCAGGTGCGGCCTAACCACGGTTCTATACAATTGAAGCAAGACTTTGCTACTCTTGTACTCAAACTCTCTTATGATAAAGGCTCACACATCATTAGCCTTCCTAATTGCTTGCTGCATCTACATGTTAGCTCAATTAACAATTGGGTGAAACCATTTATATCATCTGCAAATCCAAAGTAATTAATGTTGAAAATTTCACAAGGACCTTAGAAACAACTTAAGCAATGAAGGCCGTTAGGTCATGCTGTTTATATACATAACTTTTAATAGCCCTACAGTAAGATATGTGATGATATTTTGAGGCTAGTTCGGAAATGTTTCTCTTTCTTTTCAATTAGGCACTTGTGAAGCTTTGTACCAAGTCTTTTGGTCCTTTTATTTTTTTGATACATCATGATGTTGGATTACTGAGTTTCCAAATGGAAATTTCCCCTTTACTTAAATTTTTAAACCAGAAAATGAAATGGAATGGAAATAAAAAAACAATGGAAAGATGACAGGACATATATATCAGAAACAGATTGATTCCATCTCCGTCCCAAATTTAGATGCAGGTGTGAATTACTTGACAGTGACTCTGTGGACCTGGCCACACAAGCTTTGAAGTCAGCAGATAAAAACCCAGGTGCAAATTTGTGTCATCTGATGATAGTAACTGTCAGATGGGTCCAGAATTCCATTTATTTCTCCTTCTTTGAGGTATGGTACAACAATGTCTGATCTGGAGTGTGTTGGAGTGGCAAGCAGGATCTTATCCTGTTCCACCTTTGCTCCATGAACCATCAAACGGGAGAAGAGCACTCAATAACTTCACCACCACTTGTTTGTTTTCCGCTGCATTTATTGTCCTTATTTGGTTTGTCATATTTGTAACAAATATGTTACAGTCTGAAGATATGGGGTAGACTATTTAGGACAGAGATGAGGAGAAACTTCTTCACCCAAAGATTGTGAGCCTGTGGAATTCATTACCACAGGAAGTAGTTGAGGCCGAAAACATTGTATGCTTTCAAGGAGCAGTTAGATATAGCACTTGGGGTGAAGAGAATCAATGAATATCGGGGGGGGAGGTGGGATTAGAAACTTAGAAATCTAGAAAATAGAAGCAGGAGGAGGCCAGAACTGGGATTTATCAATGTACATGTGGTAAGGTAATGATCAGATACTGACCAAGTTATCATAGAGTTACTTTAGACTCTCCTGGAACTACGCTTATGCACGACTGTCCTCATGTACGCCTTACAACCTCGTAGCTATAGCTGGATGTGGCCTGACATATATATGATACCACCTGCTGGTGGGAGGTGACACTGCTGAGTGCATGGCCACCTGCTGGTGGGAGGTCACATTGCTGAGTACATGCAATATTATCTACAGGCATATCACCACAGTGTCAACCTAGATTATGTGCCTACGACTCTGAGTGGGGGCTCCACTGCAGAGGTGGGAGTGCTAATACTGGGCAAAGCTTGAGCCTGAAGTGTCTAGGCTTTGTGGACCAGATCGTAATGGCTTGGTGGCTGCATACAACTTCCAGGGTGTGGTTTGGATACTTCTGCAACAGAGTGTAATTCCACCTACAGTATTGTGTAAAATAATATTGTGAATATGCTCACATTTTGAAAGCTGCTTGGAATATATTGACCATCACATTGGGCAGTATGTTTATTATTCAAGATATTAAGAATCAATAGTTTGCTGTAAGGTATCAATAAAAGTTAACATAATTTGTGCCATGTAATGCAGAAATCTTTCAAAGGTAAAACACGATATATCAGAATTATTTATACATGTTTCTTGAAGAGCACATTGTGCTGCACAAGTATAATGCCTATTTCAAATTATTTAAATAAAAATGATTCATCTATGCTTTCAGGATATCAACAATAATGTAGCTGACACTTACCATTAATGATAATATTAAAATATGCAACATTTTAGGTTTTATTACATAAGAGAGTTGCTGTATATAAGGAATGTGTTTAAAAATCGAAACATAAAGTGTTCTGCATTTCTATTAAGGCATATTGGAAAATATATGTCCCACATGTTCTGTGTAATAATACCATAAACCTTTTTATTAAGGAGACATTTATGATTTCATTACATGTAGAACACAAAGAAAATGGAATAAAACAGTTCGAAATACAAACGTCTTCTTGTTTTTCATATATTTCAAGCAGTTGAAAGAAATATTGGATGAGGAACTGATATAAAAAACATCACTTATCATGTGGGGGAACATTTTTAAATGTGCTTACTGGTTCAGTGTTCTTAACTTAGAGGTAGCATGGTAGCACAGTGGGTAGCACAGTTGCTTCACAAGTCCAGGGTCCCAGGTTCGATTCCCCGCTTGGGTCACTGTCTGTGTGGAGTCTGCACATTCTCCCTGTGTCTGCGTGAGTTTTCTCCGGGTGCTCCGGGTTTCCTCCCGCAAGTCCCAAAAGAGGTGCTGTTAGGTCATTTGGACATTCTGAAATCTCACCGAACAGGCGGCGGAATGTGGCGACTAGGGGCTTTTCACAGTAACTTCATTGCAGTGTTAATGTAAGCCTACTTGTGACAATAAAGATTATTATTACATTGGGAACGGGATCATTCTTTACTATTGGTAGACAATATCAACATCAAGCTGAGCATTACATGCAATGCAAATGCTTCTTCTCCTTTGTTTCCACAATTATTCTCTCCTCTTCCAAAGGCATGTTGCTGGGACAGGCCTAGAAGTTGCGAGCTGGTGTATCACATAAATGGCTAAATTTTGTGCGAGCCCAGACAATGACCTAAAGTTTCCAATGCTGTCCATCCATTTTCTGCAGGTGAGTGGGAGCAGAAAATGGGACATCTGGGAGAAAACGCACAAACATTCAAACCCAAAACCTTCAACCAAAAGGAATGTAATACAATGTAGCTTCAATTTAAAGACACTTGAAAATATAAACAAGCATTATTTACTAATATGGCCATGCCCCTTCATGAGTAAAAGCTGGCATAATAACAGCTCCCATATACATCTTCATCGTTTGCTCCTGTTTTCTCCTTACATCTACACTTGTGCCCTTCAGTAATGTTTATTCGATACTAGGTTTGAAATTCTATACAATATTTATCTCCATCATTCTCTCTTCTCGTTTATGTTGAAACCATTTGTTACCTGCACTGCCTGGCTCTTTTCAGAAACAGCAGCGTATTTGTGTTTTTGCTTAAATATGGCTAAATAACAATTTGAGCACCTCCTCGAGAGATTTTGTAGCTTCTGCATTTATCGACTCAATGCTTCCATTCTTGGGATTCATTGATTACTGAAGAATCATTATTTTAGATAAATTGACATAAATCTATTTCTGAGGCCGCTACTGTTATTTTCTTTTTAGAGAAATTCAGCTTTTGTTGCTTCTTAATTGACCATTTTCCAAAAGATCTCCAGCTCATTGCAATTGTATGTTAGATTTTGGCACAAATTTTCGCTCACAACTAAGGCCATCAAAAAATTCACCTTCTCCGAGGTTGTGGGGGTGAGCGTGAAGCCATGCCCAAATGTGACAATCTTTGGGGTATCGGAGCAGCCAGAGTTACACATGGGGAAGGGGGCCGACGCCCTGGCTTTCGTTTCCCTAATCGCACGTCGGAGAATCCTGCTCGGCTGGCGATCAGCAGCACCACCCACTGATGCAGACTGGCTTGCTGACCTTTCGGAATTTCTCCGCCTGGAGAAATGGAGGCAGTTTATCGACTTGTTCCAGAACCTGTTCGAGATCAGCAGCAACGAGTAAGGTGGGGAAACGGGAAAGATAGAAAGAAAAGGGAGAGGAAAAAGAAAAATAAAGACGGGGGGAGGGGAACCATAGGAACATGCAAACCGGGGGGCAGGGGGGGAAGAGGAGAAAAGGCTGGAGAGCCACAAAAGGGAGCAACGTGGGAGGGGGGGGGGGGTGGTAAACCACTGTGTTCTGATATTAGGGGTTGTACGGTAGAACCTGCACTACAGGTTCACCTGTGGCCCCTGCATGCTAGCACCGCCCAGGAGGCGGGTTATAAATATGTGTGGCCTCCAGCTCACAGCCATTTCGTCAGCTGCTGTGGGAGGCCACACATCTGATACTAATAAAGCCTCAGTTTGGATTCAACTTCGCTTCCAGTCAAATTGATCGTGCCTCAATTTATTAGTATTAGATTCAGAAGATGGACCTCCGGATTAAACCAGATCGCCTGCAACTGGATCCACACGCAAGCGATGCCAGAAAGGACTTCCAGCACTGGCTAGCTTGTTTTGAAGCGTATATCAACGCGGCGCCGAACACTATTCCAGAGGCTCAGAAGATCCAAATATTGTACTCCGGACTCAGCTCCAAAGTCTTCCCGCTGATCCAGGATGCGCCCAATTACGCTGATGCCATGATTCGACTCAAAGAAAATTATGAACAGAAGACGAACATGCTCTTCGCCAGACACGCACTCGCAATGCATACTCAACTACCTGGTGAGTCAATCGAGGACTTCTGGAGGGCCCTGATCCCACTAGTTCGGGACTGTGACCGCCAGGACGTTACAGCTAAGGAGCACACAGATCTCCTTTTGTGGGACGCTTTTGTAACTGGGATTGGTTCTGATGTTATCAGGCAGCGGCTCCTGGAAGGGGCCACGCGTGACCTCGCAGAGACTAAAACACTAGCGCTCTTCATGACAGTCGCCCTGCGCAATGTCCAGTCCTACTCCCCCAATAGCGCGGCCCACTCCTCTTACGCTTCATGGGCCCCACATGCAGCCGCCCCAGCGGGGCGCTACCCACCCAATACGCCTACGCTACGCGCCAGCCAGTGATCTACGGGGGGCCCCGATGCTATTTTTGGGATCAGCATAAACACCCCCGCCAACGCTGCCCAGCCCGCGCTGCCCTTTGTAACGCCTACAGGATGTAGGGCCACTTTGCTGCGGCGTGCCAGGCCCGCTCAGCAGCCGTGGTTGCCCCCAACCCACCCCCCCCCCCCGCCCCCGGTCACCGACAATGGGCGTCGCCATCCTCCTCTCCTCCCACGCCATGTGCGACCAATGGGCGCTGCCATCTTCTCCCCGTACAACACGTGCATTTCATGGACGCCGCCATCTTGCTCCACCCCCGCAATGTGCATTCTATGGGCGCGTCATTTGGTAATCCCCAGGATCTCCAGGTGCCGCCACCTTGTCCACCCCGCGGCACATGGATACCAACGGCTTTCCAGGACCTCTACTCAACGGACGCCTCACTACCCAACGATCAACCACGGCTCGCCTCCATGGCAATCAACCAGTCCCGACCGCATAATCTGACCAACGCATCCACCAGCGTGAAAGTCAACGGCCATGTGACCTCCTGCCTACTGGACTCCAGGAACACCGAGAGCTTTGTACATCCAAATACGGTAAGGCGCTGCTCCCTTAAGGTACACCCTACCAATCAAAGTATCTCCCTGGCCTCCGGATCCCATCGCGTAGCGATCCGGGGGTACTGCACGGTCACGCTCACAGTCCAAGGCATAGAGTTCCACGGCTTTAGCCTCTACGTCCTCTCTAACCTCTGCGCCGCACTTATCCTCGGCCTGGAATTCCAGTGCAACCTCCAGAGCTTGACCATTAAATTCGGTGGACCCTTACCACGCCTCACTGTGTGCGGCCTCGCGACCCTAAAGGTCGATCCTCCTTCCCGCTCCGCCAATCTAACTCCAGATTGCAAACCCGTCACCACCAGGAGCAGACGGTACAGCACCCAGGATAATGCCTTCATCAGATCTGAGGTCCAGCGGTTGCTTCGGGGGGGCATCATCGAAGCCAGCAACAGCCATTGGAGAGCTCAAGTGGTAGTGGTTAAGTCTGGGGAAAAAAAATGAATGGTCGTGGACTACAGCCAGACCATCAACAGGTACACGCAGCTCAACGCGTACCCCCTCCCACGCATATCTGACATGGTTAACCAGATTGCACAGTACCGGGTCTTCTCAACGGTGAACCTGAAATCCACTTACCACCAGCTCCCCATCCGTAAATCGGACCAGCCATACACCGCCTTCGAGGCAGACGGCCGGCTATATAACTTCCTTAGGGTCCCCTTCAGCATCACCAATGGGGTTTCGGTCTTCCAAAGGGAGATGGACCGAATGGTTGACCGGTACGGCTTGCGGGCCACGTTTCCGTACCTAGACAATGTGACCATCTGCAGCCATGATCAGCAGGACCACGATGCCAACCTCTCCAAATATCTCCGCACCGCCACTCTCCTCAACCTCACGTATAACAAGGAGAAGTGTGTGCTCCGCACAAACTGCTTAGCCATCCTAGGCTACGTGGTCCAGAACGGAGTTCTGGGGCCCGAACCCGACCGCACGCGCCCCCTCATGGAGCTCCCCCTCCCCCACTGCCCCAAGCCCCTCAAACGCTGCCTGGGATTCTTCTCATATTACACGCAGTGGGTCCCAAACTATGCGGACTGATGCACGATCAATAACTACTAAAACAAGGTTGTAGCACAACTGAAGGCTTTAATAGACTAGAACTGTTCCCCAGCAGCTCAAGTACAGAATGAGGGCTGCTGGGACGGCACTGATTCTTATACCGCGCCTATCAGGGCGGAGCTACATACGATACAGCCAATGGTAAACCCCCAGGTTTAACCAATGGAACTTCAGCCTCTCGGGTACTGCAATACCTGATAATACCACATGGCAAGGCCCGCCCACTCATACAGTCACTCATTTCCCCCTGACAGCCGAGGCCCAACATGCTTTCGCCCGGATCAGAGCTGATATTGCCAAAGCTGGAATGCACGCTGTAGATGAAACACTTATTTTCCAAGTAGAAAGCGATGCACGGACGTCACCCTTGCCGCCACCCTCAACCAGGCAGGCAGGCCCGTGGCATTCTTTTCCCGCACCCTCCAGGCCTCCGAAATTCGGCACTCATCCGTCGAAAAGGAGGCCCAGGCTATCGTTGAGGCTGTGCGACATTGGAGGCATTACCTGGCCGGCAGGAGATTCACTCTCCTCACTGACCAACGGTCGGTAGCCTTCATGTTCAACAACACACAGCGGGGCAAGATCAAAAATGATAAAATCTTGCGTGGAGAATCGAGCTCTCCACCTATAATTACGAGATTACGTATCACCCTGGCAAATCCAACCAGCCCCCAGACGCCCTATCCCGAGGTACAAGTGCCAGCGCACAAGTAGATCGACTCCGGACCCTGCACGACAGCCTTTGTCACCCAGGGGTCACTCGGTTGTACCATTTAATTTAGGCACAAAATTTGCCCTACTCCATCGAGGAAGTACGGACAATCACCAGGGACTGCCAGGTCTGTGCGGAGTGCAAGCGCACTTCTACCGGCCGGACCGCGCTGCTGGTGAAGGCTTCCCACCCCTTTGAATGCCTCAGCGTGGATTTCAAAGGCCCCCTCCCCTCCTCCGATTGACACACATATTTCCTCAGTGTGATCGATGAATACTCCCGGTTTCCCTACGCCATCCCATGCCCCGACATGACGTCTGCCACCGTCATTAAAGCCCTTAATTCTATCTTCACCCTGTTCGGCTTCCCCGCCTACATCCGCAGTCCTCATTCATGAGTGATGAGCTACATCAGTTCCTGCTCAGCAGGGGTATCGCCTCCTGCAGAACAACGAGCTACAACTCCCGGGGAAATGGACAGGTAGAAAGGGAGAATGGGACGGTATGGAGGGCTGTCCAGCTGGCCCTGCGGTCCAGAAACCTTCCGGCCTCCCACTGGCAAGAAGTCCTCCTTGATGCACTACATTCCATTCGCTCATTACTCTGCACTGCTACTAACAGTATACCACATGAACGTCTTCCTGCCTTCCCCAGGAAGTCCACATCCGGGGTATCACTCCCAACTTGGCTTACAGCTCCGGGAACCATGCTTCTCCGTAAACATGTACGGCTCCACAAGGCGGATCCGTTGGAAAGGGTGCACCTGCTCCACGCAAACCCACAGTACGCCTACGTGGCGTTCCCCGACGGCCGCCAGGATACTATCTCCCTCAGGGACCTGGCACCAGCAGGTTCCACCCCCACACCCCCACCGTCGCCCCCGGCGCCACCTTCCCCTCCCCCGCCACCCCCATCACCTCGCCTAGGACCGTCTGTCCTCCCACTGCCCACCCCCGTTGATGAAGAGGATTTTGGCACACTCCCGGAGTCAACTTCAACCATGGCAGCGCCAACATTGCCGTCATCACTTAGTCGATCTCAAAGAACCATCAAGGCACCGGACCGGCTGAACCTCTGACCGGCCCGCCGGATGTCAAGAGACATTTTTACTGCTCTGTAAATATTAAAAATTGCTAATTGTATATAGTTATCCACCACCCCACCGGACTCAATTTTAACAGGGGGTGAATGTGGTAAACCAGTGTGTTCTTATATTAGGGGTTGTACGATAGAACCTGCACTCCAGGTTCACCTGGGCCCCTGCATGCTAGCTCCGCCCAGGAGGTGGGTTATAAATATGCGTGGCCTCCAGCTCGCAGTTATTTCGCCAGCTGCTGTGGGAGGCCACACACCTGTCATTAATAAAGCCTCAGTTTGGAGTCAACTTCGTCTCTAGTCAAATTGATCGTGCCTCAGGGTGCGAGAGGAGGCTGAGAGTGTGGGTGAAAGTGAAAGAGGGTAGGGAGGATGTGATCGGATGGTGAGGGTGGGTGGCTGAGAGTGGGTGAGAGTGAGAGAGTGGGTGCTCCCGATGACAATGACAAAAATAAAGTAATACTTGGCAGTATTTGTTGACTAATGGACCTTCTTTATCATAATGAACATGGACAAATAAGACATAGAAACATCTTTTAAGTTTGTTTTTGTATGTTTGCACCTATTGCACATGAATTATAATTTTTCAATACAGTAAGACTGTTTCTCAGGGGTTCCTTCAATACTCTTAGGAGGTTAAAAGAGTTCCCTGGCTGGAAAAGGTTGGATAGCCCTGGGCGAGACCTTTGCTGACATTCCTCAAAATGCATTGTGAATTCCAAGGATTGTTAAGGGAATCATAAGTGAAAAACTGCAGTGATGAGGTTCCGCAAACACATTTGGTTTCCTTCAATATTCCAACACCCATGTAGAAAAATATATTCAAAGACCAATCTTTATTTCATTACAAACATGCTTTATTTCAAAACCATCAATACTTTGGATGCCAAATATAAAGTCACGTTGGTTCTATACCTTTAAAATTCATTTATATTATTAGGTCAATTTATGCTGTCAACACATTTCTCAACCACACTGGAAAGATGCAAAATGACTTGTGGATAAATTTGTGGTTCTCAGAGTTATTCAGTGGCTTACATTGAGGTCATCAGATATTTAATTTTTGTATATATGTGTGGTGAATGTATTCACCTAATGCATGAGCTGTCTGTATGATACTGTAACCTAAGACCTGGAAGTGGTGATACGAGCTACTTCCAGGTCCTGTACTGTAACCCCGGTGGGATCCGCCTCTGTCTCCGCCCTCACTGGGGCCATATATAGACCGGCCACCTGTGGGTGGCACTCATCTGTACAACCAACTTTGGCTAGGCAATGTCATGATATACATCAGCATATCATGGCACAATCACTGATACACTGATGGACATACAGTAGGACCAACCAGTATACACAACATCGCAGCTAATCACCAGTGAGAGCACACACACTATAAAGATAGGGGACACCAGAGTTCCCGCTCATTCTAGCAGCAGCCAGCTCAGAGCACAGAGCTCACAGCCTGCCTCTCAAACATTCACCATGTGCTGAGTGCCTCACCTAGATAGTGATAGGACAGGGTCCACAGATAAGCTGGTAACGCACATACCCAAGCTTACAGTATGTTATTACAGTTGAGTTGTTAATAAAATAAAGTTACACCATCTCCAGCCGTGTTGACCTGTTTGTAGACCAGAACACCCAACACGACATGGTTCCAGAAGTGGACGCATACAGGCACAACCACGTGAGACCCTTCAGCCCCATGAGTTGGTCACGTCCCCCTGGTCGAAGGTGGGCGTGGACCTGTTCCATGCGCTCGGCAGGGACTACATCATCATCATCGACTACTTTTCCAGCTATCCTGAGGTCATACGCCTGCACAACACTATGTCATCGGTTGTTATCCGGGCCTGTAAGGAGACCTTTGCTCGCCACGGCATTCCGCTCACCGTGATGTCAGACAATGGCCCCTGCTTCGCAAGTCAGGAATGGTCTTCCTTCGCTAGTGCATACAACTTTGCACACATGACGTCCAGTCCCCTGCACCCTCAGTCAAATGGCAAAGCAGAGAAGGGCGTCCACATTGTAAAAAGGCTCCTCTGCAAGGCTGCTGACGCAGGATCTGACTTCTGCCTCGCCTTGCTGGCCTATCGCTCGGCCCCACTGTCCATGGGCCTATCGCCGGCCCAACTGCTTATGGATCGCACTCTCAGGACCACTGTGCATCCATTCACGTCCCAGATCTCGATCATGCTCCGGTGCTTCGGCGGATGCAACAAGGGCCTGAGCAACACAAGGCGGCTCATGATGCTCGGGCGACTGATCTTCCTGCACTGGTGCCTGGAGATCATGTCCGCATACATCTTCCGGAGGGTGGCTGGTCGGCAACCGCTGAGGTTCTTAGACAGGTGGCTCCCCGTTCGTTTCTGGTTTGTTTGCCTGATGGCTCCATTCACCGCCGCAATCGGCGTCCCCTTCGTCTGGTTCCACACCCGCTACGAAATTCTGCACCGGTGCCACGCCCTCCTGTTGTCCCTGACATGGACTTTGTTGAGCTTCCTGATACCCTGCCCCCTCCTCACTCAACCGTGGCCCGGCCCATTCCTCAGCCGGTGGATCCTGAACCACCCTTGAGGCAGTCAACCTGAATTCGTCGCCCACCCCAAAGACTTGATTTATAAACCTTGCACTATTGGACTCACTGACTTGTTCTGCCATACTGTTTAAGAGTTTTTCATCGTTTGTTAATAGGATTTGTTTCGTTTTTGGTTTTCCTCTGCACCTGGCACCTTCCTGTGTATATAGCATAACCACTTGTACATATTGATGTAAATAATGCACACACATGATCAGACACACTCACTACACTTTATTTATTCTCATGTAGGCACATATTCTTTGCGAAAAGGGGGATGTCATGATATACATCAGCATATCATGGTGCAATCACACACACACTGACACACTGATGGACATACAGTAGGACCACCCTGCATACACAATATCGCAGCCAATCACCAGTGAGAACACACGCACTATAAAGACAGGGGACACCAGAGTTCCCGCTCATTCTAGCAGTAGGCAGCTCAGAGCTCACAGCCTGCCTCTCAGACATTCACCATGTGCTGAGTGCCTCACCTAGATAGTGATAGGACAGGTCTACAGATAAGCTGGTAATGCACGTACCCAAGCTTACAGTATGTTATTACAGTTGAGTTGTTAATAAAACAGAGTTACACCATCTCCAGCCGTGTTGACCTGTTTGTAGACCAGAACACCCAACACGACAGGCAAATTCATGATTAATAAAGCCTAATGTTCACTCGTTCTCTCAGTCTCTCGGTGAATTGATGGTACATCAATTTATTAATCATCGACAGCACCATGGAAGCCGCTCTAAAGCCAGACAAGCTCGAACTCGACGCGCGCGCGTCAGAAGCCAAAGAGATATTCGAACATCGGCTTTGATGCTTTGTGGCCTACCTCGACTCCTCCACAATGCCTCTCACGGAGACCCTCAAGCTGCGACTCCTCCGCGCTCGGGTGAGCCATCGAATCTCAGTAATGATCGAGAAAGCAACAACGTACGACGCGGCGGTCGCAACCCTCATTTCGTAAAGCCCGTAAACGAGGTGTTCGCCCGACACCTCCTCACTACTCGCCGTCAATGCACCGGAGAATCGCTGGACGAGTATCTGGAAACCCTGACTCTATCGAGATGTGACGACGGAGGAACACATGAACTTACAGATCCGGGACACCTACGTGGCTGGGGTACGCTCGAATTACATCAGGCAGCGCTTGCTGGCAAACGGGACCTCTGACCTGCGGGACACGGTAAAGCTAGCTACCTCGTTGGAGATGGCCTACCAGAGCCTCAGTGCGTTCCCCGCGGGCCCGGCGAACTCCTCGTGGACACCACCGTTGCGGCCCCGACGACGTCACAGGCCTGTGCAGCGCGCCTGCCAGCCCAGCCCGGGGAACCACAGTGCTACTTCTGCGGCCAGGGTCAACACCCCCGGCAGCGCTGCCCAGCCCGCACAGCGATGTGCAGCGACTGTGGGTAAAAGGGGCACTACGCTAAAGTCTGTCTGGGCCGACCTAAGGCCCAGAAATCGAAAACGCACCAGGCCCGACCCATGGACTCGCAGGCCTGCAGACCCCGCAATGTGGCTGCGTGCCTGCCCGGAACGCCCCCTTCAGACGCGTCATCAGCCTCATGTGACTCATGGGGGCTGCCATCTTGGCCGACGGCTCCAACACCGACCGACACGTGCGACCGATGGGGGGAGCCATCTTCGTCACCATCTCCGCCACAGCCTGACACGTGCGACTCATGGGGGCTGCCATCTTGTGATTCCACCGACCACACAGGCTACCCGCAGCTGGAAGCAGTCACCCTCGACCAGTCGCAGGCCAAACAGCTGAAGAACTCCATGATGGTTGTCCGGGTCAACGGGCACGAGACCCCCTGCCTTTTCGACTCCAGGAGCATGGAGAGCTTTGTCCACCCCCACACGGTAAGGCGCTGCTCCCTCCACACCTACCCAGCCTCCCAAACAATCTCCCTTGCCTCTGGTTCCCATTCGGTTCAGATCCGGGGGTACTGGATCGCCAATCTCGCGATGCAGGGCGCAGAGTACGCTCGTCTTAAGCTCTACGTCCTCCCCCACCTCTGCGCCCCCCACTACTGCTCGGATTGGACTTCCAATGTAATCACCGAAGCCTGACCCTACAGTTTGGCGGACCCTTGCCCCTCCCTCACGGTATGCAGCCTCGTGACCCTCAAGGTCTCACCCCCTTCGCTCTTTGCGAACCTCACTTCCGACTGTAAGCCCATCACCGCCAGGAGCAGACGGTACAGTTCGCTAGACATCACCTTTATCAAGTCAGCGGTCCAGCGACTGTTGAGGGAAGGGATCATCGAGACCAGCAACAGCCCCTGGAGAGCGCAAGTGGTGGTCGTCCGGACCGGGAAAAAGAATCGGATGGTTGTGGACTACAGCCAGACCATTAACTGGTTCAAGCAACTGGATGCGTACCCCCTCCCCCGCATAGCGGAGATGGTCAACCAGATCGCGCAGTACCGTGTGTTCTCAACGGTCGATCTGAAGTCGGCCTACCACCAGCTCCCAATCCGCCCGGAAGAGCGCCACTACACTGCCTTTGAAGCAGCCGGCTGACTCTTCCACATCCTCAGAGTCCCCTTCGGCGTCACTAACGGGGTCTCGGTCTTTCAGAGAACGATGGACCGAATGGTAGACCAGTACGGTTTTCAGGCTACATACCCGTATTTGGACAATGTGACCATCTGCGGCCACAATCAGCAGGACTATGACGTCAACCTTCAGAGGTTCCTCCAGGCCGTCCAATCCCTCAACTGTACATACAACAAAGAAAAGTGCGTCTTCCGCACTACCCGACTGACTATCCTCGGCTACGTCGTGGAGAACGGAGTCCGACGGCCCGACCACGACTGTATGCGCCCCCTCCCAGAACACCCCCCTCCCCACAGCCTCAAGGCCCTAAAACGATGCCTGGGGCTGTTCTACTACTCCCAGTGGATCCCCAACTATGCGGACAAAGCCCGCCCACTTATTCAAACCACCATTTTTC
Organism: Scyliorhinus torazame; assembly: GCF_047496885.1. Taxonomy (NCBI): domain Eukaryota; kingdom Metazoa; phylum Chordata; class Chondrichthyes; order Carcharhiniformes; family Scyliorhinidae; genus Scyliorhinus; species Scyliorhinus torazame. Next base: position 244,855,882 of record NC_092709.1, on the reverse strand, counting down.
CCCTGACGTTTGAGGCCCACTCAGCCTTCAGCCGCATCAAGGCCGACATCACCAAGGCCGCAATGCACGTGGTGGACGAGTCCATCCCCTTTCAGGTAGAGAGCGATGCGTCAGACGTCGCCCTGGCCGCCACACTCAACCAGGCGGGCAGGCCAGTAGCATTCTTCTCTAGGACCCTTCACACTTCCGAAATGTGACACTCCTCAGTCGAGAAGGAAGCACAAGCCATAGTGGAAGCCGTGCAGCACTGGAGACACTACCTAGCTGGTAGGAGGTTCACCCTCGTCACCGACCAGCAGTCAGTCGCCTTCTTGTTTGACAACGCACAACGGGGCAAAATAAAAAACGACAAAATCTTGAGGTGGAGGATCGAATTCTCCACCTACAATTACGATATCAAGTATCGTCCTGGGAAGCTCAACGATCGCCCAGATGCCCTGTCCCGCGGCACATGCGCCAGCGTGCAAGCTGACCAACTTCGGGTTATCCACAATGACCTCTGTCACCCGGGGGTCACCCAGCTTACCCACTTCATTAAGGCCTGCAATCTGCCCTACTCCACCGAGGAGGTCAAGGCAATGACCAGGGACTGCCAAGGCTGCGCGGAGTGCAAACCGCACTTCTACCGGCCAGACAAGGCCCGCCTGGTAAAGGCCTCCCGGCCCTTTGAGCGCTTAAGCATTGACTTCAAAGGGCCCCTCCCCTCCACCAACCGTAATATATACTTTCTCACCGTCATCGATGAGTACTCCCGCTCACCCTTCGCTGTCCCCTGCCCCGACATGACCTCGGCCACTGTAATAAAGGCACTGCACAGCATCTTCACACTGTTCGGTTTCCCTGCCTACATCCACAGCGACCGGGGCACATCATTCATGAGCGATGAGCTACGTCAATACCTGCTCAGCAAAGGCATCGTCTCGAGCAGGACTACGAGCTATAACCCGCAGGGAAATGGGCAGGTGGAGAAGGAGAGCGCGACGGTATAGAAGGTCGTTCTTCTGGCCCTCATGTCTAGAAGACTCCCGGCCCCCGCTGGCAGGAGGTCCTCCCTGACGCCCTCCACTCCATTAGATCGCTTCTCTGCACAGCCACGAACGAGACCCCTCCCGATCGTTTGTTTATCTTCCCCAGGAAGTCCATCTCCGGGGTCTCGCTTCCACCTTGGCTGACGACTCCGTGACCTGTCCTTCTCCGGAGGCACATAAGACCGACCCCCTGGTCGAGAGGGTCCAGCTGCTGCACGCCAACCCACATTATTCCTACATCATGCACCAGGACGGTCGGCAAGATACGGTCTCCCTGCGAGACCTGGCGCCAGCTGGTTCCCCTGCCAATGCGCCCCCCTCTCCGCTGCCCACCGCCACCCCCAGCACCCCTGGGTCTCCTATATTACCCCGTGCCGGCACTGTCGCCACCCTCCACCTCCCTGCCTACCCCCACCCCCCAACCCTCTCCGACACGCCGCACGGAGGCTCAAGCTCCAGAAACAACGCCCCTGGAGTCACCACCTGCAACAACCGTGCCTGCCACACCGCCAGAGCTGGGGAGGTCTGTGAGAACGATCCGGCCTCCAGATAGACTGAAGATGTAATGACCCCACTTCACCCCCGCTGGACTTGATTTTTTTTAACAGGGGGTGAATGTGGTGAATGTATTCACCTAATGCATGAGCTGTCTGTACGATACTGTAACCTATGACCTGGAAGTGGTGATATGAGCTACTTCCAGGTCTTGTACTGTAACCCCGGTGGGCTCCGCCCTCATTGTGGCCATAGAGAGATCGGCCACCTGTGGGTGGCACTCATCTGTGCAACCGACTCTGGCCAGGCAAGTTCATGATTAATAAAGCCTAATGTTCACTCGCTCTCGCAGCCTCTCGGTGAATTGATGGTGTATCAATATGTATATGTATAAAGCTATTAAAAGAGAATGTGCACTTTCAAACATGGGGCTGGATTATCTGATTTTGGAGATATGTTTCCACGCCTTCGCAAAAACTGTGAACTTTCACGCCAGAAAAACTGTCAAGAATGGGCCACATATTCCTAGCCCTGCGGTGGGCCAGCAGGGACCCGGCATGGATCGAGCAGCTTTTGCTGCAGATACGGGCCCCGGCACTTCATGGTCAGAGGACGCGAATGCGCACGGCGGCAGCCTCCAGCGGCCCGCCATGCTCAATGGTGGACTCAGACCGCGGAACAGGACCCTAAAAATAGAGCCCCTGCTCGGCCACGCGCCCACCCTGACTGCCCGCCCGAACATTGGCTGTCCGCATATAAGGCCCCCCCTGCCCTCCGATCAGCCTGCCCCCACTGGTGGCTGTGGGCTGAGTCCGTAGCCACCACACTAGTATCCCAACCGGCAGGACCATATTAGATCCACGCCGTCTGGACTTCGGCTGATCGGGACTTTGGCCGGACGGGGGCGGGGGGAGAATAGCAGAGCGTGCCTCCAACAATGGCCTCAGGTAAGGGGATGTGTGACGCGGCGTACTCGGAATGAGGCTGCCTTATGGGCACCAGAGTATGGGGAATCGGCATCGGTCCCGGTTCCATGCGGGGAACTGGATTCTCCGCCCTGGCACCGGCCACGATTTCGGTGTCTGTGTTTGGAGAATCCAGCCCATGGTTCGAGAGTTATCCATTTTATTCTTTCTATACAAACATGAATATCTGCCAACTCTCAAAACTCTAGTAGGTTCAGTGATTCCATATTCCCAGTAGGGGGGTGTTCTTTGTGGATAGTGCTGCAAGTTCTTTTGACTTGTTAATTCTGACATGCACTCCTGTTGAGCCGGACTTCATTATGTGAATAATTAATGACTGAGTTTACCCCCCAGGAGACAGCGGAGTAGCGATATTGTCACTGGACTAGTATCCCAGAGATCCAGACAGCGGAATTCCCCGTTCCTGAGACTAAGTGTTGATGCCGGGGCAGGATCCATGGACTTCTATGACAGCAAAGCTGGCGCCGCAACTTGACCAATTCAGCTACTGTTAAGGGGCTTGTCCCGGCGCCACGTGGAACACAATCGATTCCAATGAGAAACGGTGTCGGATTCGCAATTCACACCCAGGAGGCTGGCAAGCTGCATCCACACATATACACTTCACTACCCTCACACGCCATCCCAGTCAACAAGATGACAGCGAGGAGAGCGGGGCCCCGTTTAATGTACGCCGACATGTGACCCTGCTGGACGCCATGGAGGAGAGGCGGTCTACCCTGTACCCCATCCCGGGAAGGAGGCTGCCAGCCGCCGATGTTCGCTGCACCTGGATGCAGGTGGGAGAGGTGGCCAGCGCCAACAGCAATACTGTCCGGATCGGCCAGCAATGCAGTAAAAACTACATAACCTCCTCATGGCGGCCAGGGTGAGTAGGGAGCACTGCGCCCCTGGCACCAAACCCCATTCCACACACCCGTAACCCTACCCTCCCCCACGCGTCGGGTCCGAGGAACGGGTAGTCAATGGGGTGGAGGTCCGGGTCGGTCCAATGAAAGTGTAGTCAATGGGTTGGAGGTCCGCGTCCGGTCTGAGGAATGGGTAGTCAATGGGGTGGAGGTTCGCGTCGGGTCCGAGGTACAGGTAGTCAATGGGGTGGAGGTACGCGTCACGTCCGAGGAACGGGTAGTCAATGGGGTGGAGGTCCGGGTCGGGTCCAAGGAATGGGTAGTCAATGGGGTGGAGGTTCGCGTTGGGTCCGAGGTACGGGTAGTCATTGGGGTGGAGTACCGCGCCGGGTCCAAGGAAGGGGTAGTCATTGGGGTGGAGTACCGCGTCAGGTCCGAGGAAGGGGTAGTCATTGGGGTGGAGTATCGCGTCGGGTCCGAGGAAGGGGTAGTCATTGGGGTGGAGTACCGCGTCGGGACCGAGGAAAGGGTAGTCAATGGGGTGGAGGTCCGCGTCCGGTCCGAGGAAGGGGTAGTCAATGGGGTGGAGTACCGCATCGGGTCCGAGGAAGGGGTAGTCAATGGGGTGGAGGTCAGCGTCGGATCCGAGGAAAGGGTAGTCAATGGGGTGGAGGTCCGCGTCCGGTCCGAGGAAGGGGTAGTCAATGGGGTGGAGTACCGCATCGGGTCCGAGGAAGGGGTAGTCAATGGGGTGGAGGTCAGCGTCGGATCCGAGGAAAGGGTAGTCAATGGGGTGGAGGTCCGCGTCCGGTCCGAGGAAGGGGTAGTCAATGGGGTGGAGGTCCGCGTCCGGTCCGAGGAAGGGGTAGTCAATGGGGTGGAGTACCGCATCGGGTCCGAGGAAGGGGTAGTCAAAGGGGTGGAGGTTCGCGTCGGGTCCGAGGAAGGGGTAGTCAATGGGGTGGAGGTCAGCGTCGGATCCGAGGAAAGGGTAGTCAATGGGGTGGAGGTCCGCGTCCGGTCCGAGGAAGGGGTAGTCAATGGGGTGGAGTACCGCATCGGGTCCGAGGAAGGGGTAGTCAATGGGGTGGAGGTCCGCGTCGGGTCCGAGGAAAAGGGTAGTCAATGGGGTGGAGGTCCGCGTCGGGTCCGAGGAAGGGGTAGTCAATGGGGTGGTGGTCCGCGTCGGGTCCGAGGAAACGGGTAGTCAATGGGGTGGAGGTCCACGCCGGGTCAGGGGAAAGGGTAGTCAGTGAGGTGGAGGTCCGCGCCGGGTCAGAGGAAAGGGTAGTCAGTGAGGTGGAGGTCCGCGCCGGGTCAGAGGAAAGGGTAGTCAGTGAGGTGGAGGTCCGCGTCGGGTCAGAGGAAAGGGTAGTCAATGAGGTGGAGGTCCGCGCCGGGTCAGAGGAAAGGGTAGTCAGTGAGGTGGAGGTCCGCGCCGGGTCAGAGGAAAGGGTAGTCAGTGAGGTGGAGGTCCGCGTCGGGTCAGAGGAAAGGGTAGTCAATGAGGTGGAGGTCCGCGCCGGGTCAGAGGAAAGGGTAGTCAGTGAGGTGGAGGTCCGCGTCGGGTCAGAGGAAAGGGTAGTCAATGAGGTGGAGGTCCGCGCCGGGTCAGAGGAAAGGGGCGTCAATGGGGTGGAGTTCAGGGTCGGGCCCGAGGACCGGGTATTCAATGGGGTGGAGGTCCTCGTCGGGTCCGAGGAAAGGGGAGTCAATGGGGTGGAGTTCAGGGTCCGGTCCGAGGACCGGGTAGTCAATGGGGTGGAGGTCAGTGTCGGGTCCGAGGAACGGGGAGTCAATGGGGTGGAGATCCGCGTCGGGTCCGAGGAACGGGGAGTCAATGGGGTGGAGGTCCGCGTCGGGTCCGAGGAAAAGGGTAGTCAGTGAGGTGGAGGTCGGCGTCGGGTCCGCCAAAGGAGCCTCTACTGCTTCACTGGGCAAGGAATTCCATAGATTGACAACCCTTTGGGTGAAGAGGTTCCTCCTAAACTCAGTCCTAAATCTGCTTCCCCTTATTTTGAGGCTATGCCCCCTAGTTCTGATTTCACCCGCCAGTGGAAACAACCTGCCCGCATCTATCCTATCTATTCCCTTCATAATCTTATATGTTTCTATAAGATCCCCCCTCATCCTTCTAAATTCCAACGAGTACAGTCCCAGTCTACTCAACATCTCCTCGTAATCCAACCCCTTCAGATCTGGGATTAACCTAGTGAATCTCCTCTGCACACCCTCCAGCGCCAGTACGTCCTTTCTCAAGTAAGGAGACCAAAACTGAACACAATACTCCAGGTGTGGCCTCACTAACACCTTATACAATTGCAGCAGAACCTCCCTAGTCTTAAACTCCATCCCTCTAGCAATGAAGCACAAAATTCCATTTGCCTTCTTAATCACCTGTTGCACTTGAAAACCAACTTTCTGCGACTCATGCACTAGCACACCCAGGTCTCTCTGCACAGCAGAATGTTTTAATATTTTATCATTTAAATAATAATCCCTTTTGCTGTTATTCCTACCAAAATGGATAACCTCACATGCGGACGATTTTGAGGCTGCGATGGCCCTGTTGAAAGGACACTACATTCGGCCAGTAAACATCTACTAGCGACGAGGCGACAAATCCCGGGGGAATCACTGGATGAATTCTACCGCGTGCTCCTGGTACTGGGTAGGAACTGAGACTGCCCGCAAGTTTCAGCCAGATACCAGAACTTTTAATCCAGGACTCATTCGTTGCAGGTATGCTGTCCTCCCAAATCCGCCAGCGGCTGCTGGAGAAAGAGACACTAGGCCTCACGGAGGCACGGGCCCTTGCTAGCTCCCTGGATGTGGCCTCCCGAAACGCCCGCCCGTACGCCCCCGACCGCGCGGCAGTCCCTTGGGCAGCGTGGAATTCACCCGCAGCCGACCCCGGTGCATCCCCCATCCCCCCACAAGCTTGTGCCGTGCGGCTACCAGGCAACCCCGCGGAGGCCCGCTGTTATTTTTGTGAGCAAGCCAAGCACCCCCGGCATCGCTGTCCGGCCCGCTCCTCCACCTGCAAAGGTTGTGGCAAAAAGGACCATTTTGTGGCGGTATGCCAGGCCCAGGCAGTTGCCGCTATCTCCGGGGGTGAACCGGGGCCGCCACCACCACTCTCTCCATGGTCCATGTGCGGGCCGCGGGCGCTGCCATCTTCATTTTCCCCAGCCATGTGTGGGCCCCAGGCACAGCTATCTTGTTCCCCAGAGACCACATACAATGCGTGGGCGCCGCCATCTTGCCCACCCTCAGCTTGTGCGACTTGTGGGTGCCGCCATCTTGGCTGGAGTCTCAGGACCCCGATTCGGATCACCACACACTGCCCGAGGAAAATCTTCATCTTTTACCACGACTCGCCTCGGTGTCCCTGGACCAGTCTCGGCCCCGAACACTCTCGACTGCAATGACAACCATGCTCATCAATGGGTGCAAAACATCCTGCCTGATCGACTCCGGGAGCACAGAGAGATTCATACACCCCAACACAGTAAGGCGCTGTTCTCTTCCCATACACCCAGTGAACCAAAAAATCTCCCTGGCCTCCGGATCTCACTCTGTAGAGATCAAGGGGTCCTGCGTAGCGAACCTCACGGTCCAGGGAAGAGAATTAAAACATTTCCGACTCTACGTCCTCCCTCACCTCTGCGCTGCAACACTCCTGGGGTTGGACTTCCAATGCAACCTCCAGAGATTAACATTTAAATTCAGCGGCCCTATACCCCCCTCACTGTCTGTAGCCTTGCGACCCTCAAGGTCGACCCGCCTTCCCTTTTTGTGAACCTCACCCCGGATTGCAAACCCGTCGCCACCAGGAGCAGACGGTACAGTGCCGAGGACCGGACCTTCATTAGGTCGGAAGTCCAGCGGCACTGAAGGAAGGTGTTATCGAGGCTAGTAACAGACCCTGGAGAGTTCAAGTCGTGGTTGTAAAGACCGGAGAGAAGCACAGGATGGTCATCGATTATAGTCAGACCATCAACAGGTATACGCAGCTCGACACGTACCCTCTCCCCCGCATATCTGACTTGGTCAATCAGATTGCACAATACAAGGTCGTTTCCACCGTGGACCTCAAATCCGCCTACCACCACCTCCCCATCCGCCCGGACGACCGCAAGTACACTGCATTCAAAGCAGATGGGTGGCTCTACCACTTCCTAAGGGTTCCCTTCGGTGTCACAAATGGAGTCTCGGTTTTCCAACGGGAGATGGACCGAATGGTTGACCGGTATGGTTTGCGGGCCACGTTTCCGTACCTCGACAACATCGCCATCTGCGGCCACGACCAGCAGGACCACGACACCAACGTCCGCAAATTCCCCCATACCGCAAAAACCCTTAACTTAACCTACAACAAGGACAAATGCGTGTTCAGCACCGACCGTCTAGCCATCCTCGGCTACGTAGTGCATGATGGAGTCATAGGCCCAGATCCCGAACGCATGCGCCCCCTCATGGAGTTTCCCCTCCCCCACTGTTCCAAGGCCATAGTAGAAGCTGTGCGGCACTGGAGGAATGACCTGGCCGGCAGGAGATTCACACTCCTCACTGACCAACGGTCGGTAGCTTTCATGTTCGATAATGCACAGCGGGGCAAGATAAGGAACGATAAGATCTTATGGTGGAGGATCGAGCTCTCCATCCTACAACTATGAGATCTTGTATTGTCCCGGGAAGCTAAACGAGCCTCCTGATGCCCTATCCCGCGGCACATGTGCCAACGCACAAGTGGACCGACTCCGGGCCCTCCACGAGGATCTCTGCCACCCAGGGGTCACTCGATTCTTCCATTTTATCAAGACCCACAACCTGCCCTACTCCCTCGAGGAGGTCAGGACCGCCATCAGGAATTGCCAAATCTGTGCGGAGTGCAAGCCACACTTCTACAGGCCAGAGAAAGTGCCCCTGATAAAGGCTTCCCATCCCTTTGAACACCTCATGAACCTCTCCTTGTCTTCCCTAGGAAGTCCTCCCACGGGACCTCGCTCCCAACCTGGCTGGCAGCTCCTGGACCCATTCTGCTCCGCAAACACGTGCGGGCGCACAAGTCGGACCCATTGGTAGAGAGGGTCCGCCTCCTTCACGCTAACCTTCAGTACGCCTACGTGGCATACTCCGACGGCCGGCATGATACAGTCTCCCTACGGGATCTGGCGCCCACTGGATCTCCACCCCCACCAACCCCACATTCCGTCCTACCGGCGCACCCCACGGCTGCCCCCTTTCCAGGTGGATCGGTTCTTCCACTGGTCCCACCCAGGGGTGATGAAGCTACCAAAGAAGCCAAAGTCATGCTCCCGGAGTCACGGATGCCCGAGCCGGCACCTGCATCACCGCCGAAACTGCGCCGATCACAGAGGACGACCAGGACACCCGATCGACTAATTGCTTCATCCTGATATGTACATGTAAAATGAATACTGTAAAGAGTTGTGACATGTAATAAGGCAAAACACTATACCACCGACGGGTACCACCATAACCTCTACAACTGTATGACCCGAGACCACCACCCCCACTGGACTCTTTTTTTTAACAGGGGGTGAATGTGGTAGTCTGTATTAGGGGTATTACGGTACCTAGGTTGAGGCTGTAAGATCATTGGTGTGGGAGGTACCTGAGACAGGAAGATCATTGGTGAAGCCTGCCTGCTGGTTCCGCCCAGTAAGGCGGAGTATAAGAGTCTGGGTCTCCCCAGCAGCTGCATTCTGTACCTGCGCTGCTGGGGGAAACATCTAGTCCAATAAAGCTTTCAATTGTCATCCAATCTCACTTTTGGAGTTATTAATCGAGCATCAGGTGGGACCTGTACGAGAGGTAAATGGCTTTTGCACTATGTTTATGGTTTCATGTATATTGTTTATTTTGTTGTTGTTACTATCCCCAAAATACTTCAATAAAATGTTTATTTTTAAAAAACTACCTTATTTCTAATGTTTACCAATATAAATTTGATTCCCTCAAATTACCTTTCTTTTCCTAACAGTGTCTATGTTAAATTTTCCAGGTACAAACACACAATTTATCATGTTTATTGTAAAACATTCTATAATTTGTCATTTAGTTATTTGAACTCCTGGCCTCAGGGATGTCTAGTATATAATCCCACTAGGTAAGGTGCCATCACTGATTCATTGCCAAAAGCGGAACTCTGAAGGAAAATAAATAACTGGCATTGTTTTTGACCCTTCCATTGAGTGCCTAAACTAAGATAGCCTGTAATTACACTGTTGCCCACACCTCTATAGTATATACAAAATGACATGAGACAAATGTTAAAAAGCCAGTTTTTTCCAAGTTTTCCAAGTTTTTCCAAGAGGGCCAAGTTTCTATTATCGTTGTTGTTTGTTTCTCTGCAGTGATTGTACGTTTTGCAGCGTGGATGTGCCAAGAAACGTCTTTATTTTCTCGTACTGGATCCAACGTGGTACTGCTCGCAGTAGTGAGGATATGCAGCTTTCTTGTGCCACCAATGTAGATTTTTTAAATTAAGGTATGGGTGTTTCTATCAGCCTACAACAATAAACAGCTGTTAAATAGATAATAATTTGAAGCCATTCAGCACTTACTTGTTGTTTGGTCAGGGAACTTTACAGATTAGAATGTGCTAGACTGAAGGTTTGAAGTGCAGATCAGAACAAGTCATCATTTTAAGATGGTTTTGCTTCTAGAATGAGGTCTGATCTCTGGATTGTGATGTCCATGTGCTGAGGTACCATCTTTAATTTATTACTCGCATATTTTCCTTGGCAATGCTCAGAGTTTCCATCCTTGATTGTTATTTTCTGTTCTATGTATTTCCTTCCTGTACAGTTGTAGTTTAGGAGTATTTTATGAGTATGAAATTTGAGCCAAACAGGTGTGGATATGACTCAGAAATTTCAAATACAATAGTATGTATGATGCTAAAGTCTGACAGACAAGATGCAGACTAGACACAATGGTTAAGATTTTAACTCATTCAAAGCCGGCCCTCTGACACAGATTTTCTTCAGGGCCTGGAAAGCACTGCAGAAATTAAACAGTGGGAGGGTGGGGAGTGCTCTAGAGAAGGAGAAACATTGATGGAATGCACCAAGAGGGATTGGTGGAATGCTGCCTGGAGAAGTGAGTGGCCAGTTTCCAGCAGGACCTGGAGCAGGCAATAGTCTGCCCATACACTGCAGCTAAAGTCATGAAGATGTGGGGCTGATGAGGCTGCTTCCACCTGCTCCAATCTAATGATTTAATTTTTGGGATGTGAACATCATTGTCAAGGCTGACGTCCATCCCTAGCTGCCCTGAGAAGTTGGCAGTGGGCTTTCCACTTAAAAGCAGCTTGGAACAACTCAGTGGCTTGCTTGGCCACTTCAGAGAGCAGTTCACAATCAATCACATTGGTGTAGGATAGATAAATCAGACTTGATGAGGGAGGTAGCTTTTGCTCCCCAAAGACATTAGTGAACCGGCTAAATTTCTATAAACCAACAATTTAATTTTACTGATGGTAGATTTTTTCAAAATATATTTCAAATTTATCAAACTACCATTGTGAAACCAGGAACATAGCCACAATACTGACTCATGCCCTTCCTTCCTATCTAGGTTTAGGGGCTGGGAAACTGTAGGCCTTCTGTAGTCTCTAGGCTAGGATCCTAACCTGTTCCAATTCTTTTGGATCTGGCCACTTAGAAGGGAGGTTAGTAACCAGTTGCAAAGCATGTTTTTGAGGGATCTAGTTTTGCAACAGCCATTTGTGCTGCATCTTCTGTTCTCCTTTTACTAGCAGGTGCCACAGATGTGCTGCTTGCTATCATGCCACTTGCCAGCCCCAAATATACAGGTTGTAGTTTAAAGTCAGTGGTAAATTTTATTGTTCCAGCATCTATGTTCAATAATAATAAGCCCACAAGCCAAAACACTGCTGCAGTTATCTACATCCACTTTGGGAAAAATGCATATGGAAGGCTACTGTCATACATGCACATAGCTATTTATAATGAGCCATCAGATGGAACTGGGCTCTAAATTATTGATGGGACTCTCAGTAGAATATTCCTATATTAACACCAAGCCAAGTTTATGTTGAATAGTCCCAACATAGACATTATTGACATTCATAATCTAATAATCAGCCTTAATAAAATTACACCAGTTTTAAAAATATCAGTTAAAAGGAATACATATCAACTAAATCTTTGTCTGTATTTGAATACAAAACAAAAAACTCCAATTCAAAAAAAGGCGAGGATAATCTTCCCAACATGGATAGAACAGAGTGCTCTTTGTAAGGAAGATATCTTCACCATCTGTTGCTGGATTGTAATCCCATCCTGTATAGTGTCTCAATCAGACTAATCATACAGCAATGAATACAGCTACACAAAGGTTAAGGTAGATCAGACTATGAGGCAAATTTTTACAGGAGAGTTTCTGTTTACCATAACTTCAGAGGAATAAAGGCAGAAATTCAGTAAAAAATGACATTACATCTGTTTGTTCTTCTATTTGACAATGGATACAACTGTATAAACATTTAAGGTAGATCAGACTATTTTGACCTTCATCACAAGAAGATTTAAGTACAGGAGTAAAGATGCCTTGATGCAGTTGTATTGGGAGTATTGTGCCCAGATTTGGTCTCCCAATCTAAGGAAGGATATACTTGCTGTAGAGAGCATGCTATGGAGGTTCACCAGATTAACCCCTGGAATGGTGGATCGGTTTTATGAGGAAGGATTGAGAAAACTGGGCCTGTATTCTCCAGAGCTTCGAAGAATCAGAGGCGATCTCATTGAAGCATGCAAAATTCCTGCAGGGCGTGTCAGGGTAGATGCAGATGGGATGTTTCCCCTGGTTGGTGAATCAAGAATGAGGGGTCACAAGCTCAGCATAAGGGCAGATCATTTAAGGCTGAAATGATAGGAATTTCTTCACTTAAAGGGTGGTGAATCTTTGGAATTCTCTACCCAGGGGGCTGTGGAAGCTGTTCGAGACAGAAAGAGATTGGTTTCTGGATACCAATAACAAGGGACGTGGGTGTAGTGGTGAAACAGAGTGTGGACATAGATGATCGACCATGACCTGTTTGAATGTCAGAACAGGCTCAATAGGCAGAATAATCTCCTCCTGATCCTATGTTCCAATTAGGTGAATTTCAACAGGAGAGTCCCTGGTTGCTATAACTTTGGACGAATAAGCACATAAACTCCGTAAAAATTGTGAAAATAGCATTTATTTTACTGGTTTGTCTATTTTGCTGAAGTTAATGTAGACATACATCTGTATGTCTACTAAACAGCAGGGGCTGTTTAGCACAGGGCTAAATCGCTGGCTTTGTGTTATAACCTGCCTACTTACCATTGGCTGGGGACTAATGACAATCCCACAATCCTGTGGGAGTATGAGCTTCCCCAATGAGGGGGGCAGAGAAACCATTAGTAAACTCCTAGTATAAATAAAGCTGGCCAGTTCAGGAACCAGCAGGAAGGTGTATGTAGCAAGGGAAGTTACTGCTACTGTTATGTATATATGTTATAGTAAATAAATGTTATTACTTTGTATCCTTAAAACTCGTGCTGGATTCTTCGTGGCCCTTACAAAACTGGCGACGAAGGTTAAAGTGAATAGCTGTCTACACTGCTGAAACCACCTCCCTGGATTTTTGTTGGATACAGGTTGGAAGTTGTTTTCTATTATACCATGCCTCTGTACGGACGTTTGGATGTTTTTGATGCTGCGCTGGAAAGCTGGAACCAGTACACACAACGGATGCGTTACTATTTCCGGGCAAACAATATCACCGAAAACGAGCGCCAGGTGGTCATATTGCTCACCGCCTGCGGCCCGCATACGTTTGGGGTGATAAGGAGCCTTACGTACCCAGCTGCGTCGGACATCAAAATGTTTGATGAACTTGTGAATATAGTGGGGCAACATTTTAACCCAACCCCGTCCACGATAGTCCAGCGTTACCGGTTTAATACCGCTGAGAGGACCCCTGGAGAATCCCTTGCCGATTTTCTATCCAGGCTACGCAGGATTGCGGAGTACTGTGACTATGGTGAGACATTGTCAGAAATGTTACGCGACCGTTTGGTTTGCGGTGTTAACAATGCGGCCACCCAGAGAAAGTTGTTAGCGGAGCCAACATTGACTTTTCAACAGGCCATTCAAATAGTATTGTCCCGAGAGAGCGCAGAGCAAGGAGTACAGGAGCTACAGGGAATGGAAGTGCATGCCTTGGGGCGCAACCCCTTCCGTCCGAAAACGTCCCCCCGCACTCCTGCGGTACCTTGGGCGAGGCAACGTCCGGACCGACGCCAGTGGCCATCGGACAGTCCTCCCCGAAGGGAGCCTTCTCCAGAGCCAATGGATGAGGAGCCATGTCCGTGTCAGACTTGTAGGCACCGACCCCGTCGCGGACGGCGGTCCTGGGGGCACCAGAAGCGCCATCGTTCAGACCGAAACTGGGACCAGCCCAGGGGCCGTAACTGGGACCAGCTCAGAGGCCGTACCTTCCATGTGGATGAACCTGCGGCGACTACTCCTGAGGACGTGGAGACGGAGGACGACTGCCTGCAGCTGCATTGTGTGGCAGCTCCCCGTGTGGCCCCCATTAAGGTGACAGTACGGGTCAATGGCCACCCGCTTGAGATGGAGTTGGATACTGGCGCAGCGGTCTCCGTGATCGCCCAGAGGACATTCGACCGCATCAAGCAGGGTATACAGACCCTTACATTAACCGACTCACAGGCCAGTTTGGCCACCTACACGGGGGAACCACTGGACATTGCAGGAACTACAATGACCCCTGTTGTCTATGGACGCCAGGAGGGGCGTTTCCCACTTATCGTGGTGCGTGGCCATGGGTCCAGCCTGTTGGGTCGCGACTGGTTGCGCCATTTGCGGTTGCAATGGCAGCACATCCTCCAAACAGTTTCTGAAGGGTTGACTGAGGTGCTAGGACGATACCCAGATGTATTCCAGCCTGGTTTGGGGAAAATAAAAGGGGCCGTAGCCCGTATCCAAGTTGAACCAGGAGCCACGCCGCGCTATTTCCGGGCGCGCCCGGTGCCTTACGCCTTGCTCGAGAAGGTAGAAGGGGAGCTCACTCGTTTGGAGAGTTTGGGTATTATCAGGCCCGTCCGTTTTGCTGACTGGACAGCACCAATTGTACCTGTAATGAAGCCAGATGCCACAGTTCGCTTGTGTGGCAACTATAAACTTGCAGTGAATACGGTTTCCCGACTCGACCGATATCCAATGCCTCGCACAGAGGATCTCTATGCAAAACTTGCAGGTGGACTCTCATTCACAAAATTAGATATGAGTCACGCCTACCTGCAGTTGAAGCTGGACCCTGCCTCCCGACCATATGTAACGATTAATACACACCGGGGCCTGTATGAATATACATGGTTGCCCTTTGGAGTATCCTCTGCCTGCGCAATTTTTCAACGTGTTATGGAGGGCATTTTGAGAGGTTTACCACGTGTGGCTGTCTACCTAGATGACGTTTTGATTACAGGGCCATCGGAGCAGGAACATTTGGAAAATCTGGAGGCTGTCCTTAGACGCCTTTCAGAGGCTGGAGTCCGTTTACGTCGCACAAAGTGCGTATTTCAGGCAAAGGAAGTAGTCTACCTAGGTTATCGGGTGGACCGCGAAGGTTTGCACCCTGTCGCATAGAAGGGGCGTGCAATTCAACATGCCCCCACCCCGACTGACACTTCGCATCTTCGTTCTTTTCTCGGTCTCGTAAACTATTACGGGAAGTTCCTCCCCAATCTGGCAACTACGCTGGCCCCTTTGCAATTGTCGTCGTCTGGGTTACTAACCCACCATGATCCTGGAAAGCCTTTGCTTGTCACATGTGATGCATCCCCGTGTGGTATTGGGGCCGTCCTGTCCCACAAGATGGAGAACGGGGCCGAATGACCGATAGCTTTCGCCTCCCGCACATTGACTGCAGCGGAGAAAAAGTACGCGCAGATCGGGAAGGAGGGCCTGGCAGTGGTTTTTGCGGTGAAACGCTTCCACCAGTACGTGTACGGCCGCCATTTCACTATCGTGACTGATCATAAGCCCCTGCTGGGACTTTTCAGAGAGGATAAGCCAATACCGCCCATTGCTTCTGCACGGATCCAGCGCTGGGCTTTGTTGCTTGCTGCATACGAGTATTCTCTGGAGCACCAACGAGCTAGCAAATGCCGACGCACTGAGCCGATTGCCTTTTTTGACCGGCCCCATGTCGAACCTCACGACCGGTGAGGTGGTTGCAACCCTAAATTTTATGGACACCTTGCCTGTCACGGCATCACAGATCCATGAGTGGACCCAGACGGAGCCAGTCCTGTCAAAGGTTCGGCACATAGTCCTGTATGGTGGGCAGCATAGACAGCTCCCAGGCGAGTTGCGGGCATTTTCCTCCAAGCTGTCAGAATTCAGCGTGGAAGATGGCATCCTCTTGTGGAGGACACGTGTGATTGTCCCGGAAAAAGGCCAGGAGCTGATACTAACAGACTTGCACAATGGGCATCCAGGCGTGACCAAAATGAAAATGTTGGCCCGGAGTTATGTCTGGTGGCCAGGCCTCGACACCAACATTGAGAAGGTGGCCCAAAACTGCTCCATTTGCCAGGAGCATCAGAAGCTTCCGCCGGCCGCGCCCCTACATCACTGGGAATGGCCAGGGCGGCCTTGGGCGCGCTTGCATGCAGATTTCGCAGGCCCTTTTCAAGGATCCATGTTCCTTCTATTAATTGACGCCCAGTCCAAATGGCTAGAGGAGCATAAGATGCAGGGGACAATGTCCTGCGCAACAATTGAAAAGATGCGTTTATCGTTTAGTACGCATGGCCTCCCCGAGGTGCTGGTCACGGATAGCGGCACTCCATTCATCCATTCACAAGTGAGGACTTTGCGAGGTTCACGAAGATGAACGGCATCCGCCATATCCGCACTGCCCCTTACCACCCGGCTTCAAATGGGTTGGCAGAGCGCGCAGTGCAGACATTCAAAAGAGGCCTAAAGAAGCAGTCTTCCAGATCAATGGACACAAGACTGGCTTGCTTTTTGTTTACGTACAGGACCACCCCCCCATGCAGTGACTGGGGTAGCTCCCGCAGAACTCCTAATGGGCCGGAGACTTCGCACCCGCCTTAGTATGGTTTTCCCGGACATTGGCGCAAAAGTACGCCGCACACAAGAACAGCAGGGACAGGGATTTTCTCGGCATTGGCCGATTCGGCAGTTTGCGCCCGGTGACCCAGTGTTCGTTCGGAATTTTGCTGGTGGTGCCCAGTGGGTCCCTGGTGTAATCTTTCGCCAAACGGGCCCTATATCTTACCAAGTGCAAGCCCAGGGTCGTCTCCAGCGAAAACATGTAGACCACGTTCGGTCCAGAAGACCATCCCCTCAAAAGATTCCCCCCCCCCTGAGGTCATTTCAACAGTCGCAGAGACCAGAGACAAGGGAAGGTAGTCCTCACAATCTTCCACTGGTGCCTCACTCGAAACTTGCGCAGGTCGTTGCGGGACCGAATGGAGATAGAGACGCTGACATGACGGAGACAGCAGACTCTGACTCCGAGAAGGAGACACAGGATGCATCAGAGGGGGAATCCTCGGGTCCACGGGCCGTGGATGTACAACCGTTGCGCCGTTCATCACGGAAGCGCCGGTCTCCGTCTCGTTACACGCCGCCTGATCCAGCGCCGCGTGCAAATAGTGTCCGGCCTGCAGCCAAACGAGTCCGACGCCCTCCTTCGCCTGGGTCTTCGGTGGATTCCTTGGACTTTGGGGGGGAGGGATGTGATAACCTGCCTACTTACCATTGGCTGGGGACTAATGACAATCCCACAATCCTGTGGGAGTATGAGCTTCCCCAATGAGCGGGGCGGAAAAACCATTAGTAAACTCCTAGTATAAATAAAGCTGGCCAGTTCAGGAACCAGCAGGAAGGAGTATGTAGCAAGGGAAGTTACTGCTACTGTTAGTTCTAGGGATGTAGAGGAAAGGATGGCGAAGATGATTCTGGATATGAGCGAAAGTAACAGGGTAGTTATTATGGGAGATTTTAACTTTCCAAATATTGACTGGAAAAGATATAGTTCGAGTACAATAGATGGGTCGTTTTTTGTACAGTGTGTGCAGGAGGGTTTCCTGAAACAATATGTTGACAGGCCAACAAGAGGCGAGGCCACGTTGGATTTGGTTTTGGGTAATGAACCAGGCCAGGTGTTGGATTTGGAGGTAGGAGAGCACTTTGGGGACAGTGACCACAATTCGGTGACGTTTACGTTAATGATGGAAAGGGATAAGTATACACCGCAGGGCAAGAGTTATAGCTGGGGGAAGGGCAATTATGATGCCATTAGACGTGACTTGGGGGGGATAAGGTGGAGAAGTAGGCTGCAAGTGTTGGGCACACTGGATAAGTGGGGCTTGTTCAAGGATCAGCTACTGCGTGTTCTTGATAAGTATGTACCGGTCAGACAGGGAGGAAGGCGTCGAGCGAGGGAACCGTGGTTTACCAAGGAAGTGGAATCTCTTGTTAAGAGGAAGAAGGAGGCCTATGTGAAGATGAAGTGTGAAGTTTCGGTTGGGGCGATGGATAGTTACAAGGTAGCGAGGAAGGATCTAAAGAGAGAGCTAAGACGAGCAAGGAGGGGACATGAGAAGTATTTGGCAGGAAGGATCAAGGAAAACCCAAAAGCTTTCTATAGGTATGTCAGGAATAAGCGAACGACTAGGGAAAGAGTAGGACCAGTCAAGGACAGGGATGGGAAATTGTGTGTGGAGTCTGAAGAGATAGGCGAGATACTAAATGAATATTTTTCGTCAGTATTCACTCAGGAAAAAGATAATGTTGTGGAGGAAAATGCTGAGCCCCACGCTAATAGAATAGATGGCATTGAGGTACGTAGGGAAGAGGTGTTGGCAATTCTGGACAGGCTGAAAATAGATAAGTCCCCGGGACCTGATGGGATTTATCCTAGGGTTCTATGGGAGGCCAGGGAAGAGATTGCTGGACCTTTGGCTTTGATTTTTATGTCATCATTGGCTACAGGAATAGTGCCAGAGGACTGAAGGACAGCAAATGTGGTCCCTTTGTTCAAAAAGGGGAGCAGAGACAACCCCGGCAACTATAGGCCGGTGAGCCTCACGTCTGTAGTGGGTAAAGTCTTGGAGGGGATTATAAGAGACAAGATTTATAATCATCTAGATAGGAATAATATGATCAGGGATAGTCAGCATGGCTTTGTGAAGGGTAGGTCATGCCTCACAAACCTTATTGAGTTCTTTGAGAAGGTGACTGAACAGGTAGACGAGGGTAGAGCAGTTGATGTGGTGTATATGGATTTCAGCAAAGCGTTTGATAAGGTTCCCCACGGTAGGCTATTGCAAAAAATACGGAGGCTGGGTATTGAGGGTGATTTAGAGATGTGGATCAGAAATTGGCTAGCTGAAAGAAGACAGAGGGTGGTGGTTGATGGGAAATGTTCAGAATGGAGTACAGTCACAAGTGGAGTACCACAAGGATCTGTTCTGGGGCCGTTGCTGTTTGTCATTTTTATCAATGACCTAGAGGAAGGCGCAGAAGGGTGGGTGAGTAAATTTGCAGACGATACTAAAGTCGGTGGTGTTGTCGATAGTGTGGAAGGATGTAGCAGATTACAGAGGGATATAGATAAGCTGCAGAGCTGGGCCGAGAGGTGGCAAATGGAGTTTAATGTAGAGAAGTGTGAGGTGATTCACTTTGGAAGGAATAACAGGAATGCGGAATATTTGGCTAATGGTAAAGTTCTTGAAAGTGTGGATGAGCAGAGGGATCTAGGTGTCCATGTACATAGATCCCTGAAAGTTGCCATCCAGGTTGATAGGGTTGTGAAGAAGGCCTATGGAGTGTTGGCCTTTATTGGTAGAGGGATTGAGTTCCGGAGTCGGGAGGTCATGTTGCAGCTGTACATAACTCTGGTACGGCCGCATTTGGAGTATTGCGTACAGTTCTGGTCACCGCATTATAGGAAGGACGTGGAGGCTTTGGAGCGGGTGCAGAGGAGATTTACCAGGATGTTGCCTGGTATGGAGGGAAAATCTTATGAGGAAAGGCTGATGGACTTGAGGTTGTTTTCGTTGGAGAGAAGAAGGTTAAGAGGAGACTTAATAGAGGCATACAAAATGATCAGGGGGTTGGATAGGGTGGACAGTGAGAGCCTTCTCCCGCGGATGGATATGGCTGGCACGAGGGGACATAACTTTAAACTGAGGGGTAATAGATATAGGACAGAGGTCAGAGGTAGGTTCTTTACGCAAAGAGTAGTGAGGCCGTGGAATGCCCTACCTGCTACAGTGGTGAACTCGCCAACATTGAGGGCATTTAAAAGTTTATTGGATAAACATATGGATGATAATGGCATAGTGTAGGTTGGATGGCTTTTGTTTCGGTGCAACATCGTGGGCCGAAGGGCCTGTACTGCGCTGTATTGTTCTATGTTCTATGTTCTATGTTATGTATATATGTTATAGTAAATAAATGTTATTACTTTGTATCCTTAAAACTCATGCTGGATTCTTCGTGGCCCTTACAAAACTTTGAAAGCAGACCAAGGCAGGCCAGCAGCACGGTTCAATTCCCGTACCAGCCTCCCCGAACAGGCGCCGGAATGTGGCGACTAGGGGCTTTTCACAGTAACTTCATTTGAAGCCTACTTGTGACAATAAGCGATTTTCATTTCACATATCGTGAAATCCTCCACAGAAATTCATGCCTATTTCATTATCTACATAGATGCCATATGTATGACCTTGGTTCCACACTGTTACAATCCCCATCTCGGAACCATAAACCAAAATAACCAATGTACCAAATGACCCCCTGTGGTAGTATGCATTAGGGGTCATGTGGGACTGTGAAGCCATGATGTCATTGGCTGACAGATCCCGGGTCCTGGTTGGACGTTGACCTCTAGCTCCGCCCTGAAGGTGGAGTATAAGTACCTGGAGCTCTCCCCCGCAGGTAGTCTACTACTGAACTGCGGGGGAAACAGTCACGCTTAATAAAGCCTCATCGACTTCACTCTATTCGTCTCACGGAGTCTTTGTGCGCTACAATTTATTAAGCGTGCCTAAAAAGGACTACGGAGCTCAGGATCATCCCGGAATGCCAGAGGATCAGCCCCCACGCAGTGAACGCGGCAGCAGCTTTCAAGCATTGGCAGACTTGTTTCGAGGCCTACCTCAGAACGGCCACCGGCCGGGTCACAGAAGACCAAAAACTACAGGTCCTGCACTCGAGGTTAAGCACGGAGATTTTCTCTTTCATCGAAGACGCAGAGGATTTCCAGACGGCGTTCGCAGCACTGAAAAATCTCTATGTCCGCCCAGTAAACCAGATCTACGCTCGCTATCAACTCGCAACGAGACGGCAAAGTCCCGGAGAATCGATAGATGAATTCTACGCCGCGCTACTAATTTTGCGACGAGCCTGCAGCTGCCCGCCGGTGAACGCAAATGAACACACGGACATGTTAATGCGCGATGCTTTTGTGGCAGGTATGAACTCCTCCCAAATCCGCCAAAGACTTCTAGAAAAAGAGTCGCTAGGACTCTCAGAGGCACGGGCCCTAGCAGCCTCCCTAGACGTGGCCGCGCGTAATACCCGCGCCTACGGCCCCGACTGCGCGGCAGCCCATTGGGCTCCGTATGTACCCGTCACGACAAACCCCCCCCCCCCCCCCCGGACACCCCACAGGCTTGCGCGGTTCAAATGCCAAGTCGCACCGGGGGCGCCCGCTGCTATTTCTGCGGCCAGGCGAAACAGCCCCGGCAGCGCTGCCCGGCCCGCGCAGCGATCTGCAAGAGCTGCGGGAAAAAGGGCCATTTCACGGTTGTGTGCCGGTCCCGCGAGGTCGCCGCTGTCCCGGGAGAACAGGGAGCCCTGCACGCCGCTTACGCTCCCCAACCCCCCCAGCGCCCCATGTACGACCCGCAGGCGCAGCCACTCTGGGTCCTGACTACCGAGGTCCCGGGAGAACAGGGAGCCCTGCACGCCGCTTACGCTCCCCAACCCCCCCCCCCCCCCCGCGCCCCATGTATGACCCGCTGGCGCTACCACTTTGGGTCCCGACCACCGCTCTCCCCGGAGAAGAGGGAGTTCTGCACGGCTCTAACGCCCCCCAAACACCCCCCCCGCGCCCCACGTATGACCCGCCGGCGCTACCAATTTGGGTCCCGACCACCGCTGTCCCCAGAGATGAGGGAGCCCCGCGCGTTCCTAACGCTCCCCAACCCCCCCAGCGCCCCATGTGCGACCCGCAGACGCCGCCATTTTGGGTCCCGGCCACCACGAGGGGAGGAAGGGCGCCACCATCTTGGACCACCCCAGACCTGTACGACGCATGGGGGCGGCCATTTTGTCCACCCCCGCCGCCATCTTGTGACCCCCCCGCCATGTGCGATGCATGGGGGCAGCCATTTTGTTCATCCCCGACGCCATCTTGGACGGCAACAACGGACCCCAGTGTCGACGGCTCCACGGGGTTCGAAGAAGACGCTCAACTACTACAACCACATCTCGCTTCAATAACGCTGGACCAAGCTCGGCCCCGGACACTCCAGACGACGACGACAACGGTGCTGATAAACGGGCACGAGACACCATGCCTAGTCGACTCCGGGAGCACGGAGAGCTTTATCCACCCCGACACGGTAAGACGCTGTTCCTTGACCACCCATCCCAGCGCACAAAAGATTTCCCTAGCTGCAGAATCCCACTCCGTACAGATCAAAGGTTTCTGCATAGTTACCCTAACGGTGCAGGGGAGGGAGTTCAAAAACTACAGGCTCCACGTCCTTCCCCAACTTTGTGCCCCCACATTACTGGGATTAGACTTCCAGTGCAATCTACTGAGCCTTACCTTCAAATTCGGCGGCCCAATACCCCCACTCACTATCTGCGGCCTCGCAACGCTCAAGGTGCAACCCCCGTCCTTGTTTGCGAACCTCACCCCGGATTGCAAACCCGTCGCCACTAGGAGCAGACGGTACAGCGCCCAGGACCGGACCTTCATTCGGTCCTAAGTCCAGCGGCTACTAAAGGAAGGCATAATCCAGGCCAGCAATAGTCCCTGGAGAGCACAGGTGGTAGTAGTGAAGACAGGGGAGAAACAAAGGATGGTCATAGACTATAGCCAGACCATCAACAGGTACACACAACTAGACGCGTACCCTCTCCCCCGCATATCAGACATGGTCAATCGGATTGCCCAATATAAAGTCTTCTCCACCGTGGACCTCAAGTCCGCCTACCATCAGCTCCCCATCCGCCCAAGTGACCGCAAGTACACAGCCTTCGAGGCAGACGGGCGATTATACCATTTCCTAAGGGTCCCATTTGGCGTCACAAACGGGGTCTCGGTCTTCCAACGAGAGATGGACCGAATGGTTGATCAACACGGGTTGCGGGTCACGTTCCCGTATCTCGACAATGTAACCATCTGCGGCCACGACCAGCAGGACCACGACGCCAACCTCCAAAAATTCCTCCAGACCGCTAAAGCCTTGAACCTCACGTACAACGAGGACAAGTGCGTTTTTAGCACCAACCGGCTAGCCATCCTGGGCTACGTAGTGCGCAATGGGATAATAGGCCCCGACCCCGAACGTATGCGCGCCCTCATGGAATTTCCCCTCCCGCACTGCTCAAAAGCCCTGAAACGCTGCCTGGGGTTTTTTTCATACTACGCCCAGTGGGTCCCCCAGTACGCAGACAAGGCCCGCCCCCAATACAGACCACGACCTTCCCTCTGTCGACAGAGGCTTGCCAGGCCTTCAGCCGCATCAAAGCGGATATCGCAAAGGCCACGATGCGCGCCATCGACAAGTCCCTCCCCTTCCAGGTCGAGAGCGATGCCTCCAACGTAGCTCTAGCGGCCACCCTTAACCAAGCGGGCAGACCCGTGGCCTTTTTCTCCCGAACCCTCCACGCTTCAGAAATCCGCCACTCCTCAGTGGAGAAGGAAGCCCAAGCCATAGTGGAAGCTGTGCGACATTGGAGGCATTACCTGGCCGGCAGGAGATTCACTCTCCTCACGGACCAACGGTCGGTAGCCTTCATGTTCAATAATGCACAGCGGGGCAAAATCAAAACGACAAGATCTTAAGGTGGAGGATTGAGCTCTCCACCTTCAACTACGAGATCTTGTATCGTCCCGGAAAGCTGAACGAGCCGTCCGATGCCCTATCCCGCGGCACATGTGCCAACGCACAAATTAACCGCCTCCAAACCCTCCACGAGGACCTCTGCCACCCGGGGGTCACTCGGTTTTTCCACTTTATCAAGTCCTGCAACCTCCCATACTCCTTAGAGGAGGTCCGTACAGTCACAAGGAACTGCCACATCTGCGCAGAGTGCAAACCGCATTTTTTCAGGCCGGATGGTGTGCACCTGATTAAGGCTTCCCGCCCCTTTGAACGCCTTAGTCTGGATTTCAAAGGACCCCTCCCCTCCACCGACGGCAACATATACTTCCTTAATGTGGTGGACGAGTACTCCCGCTTCCCATTCGCCATCCCCTGTTCTGACATGACCGCGGCCACAGTCATTAAAGCCCTGAACAGCATCTTCACACTGTTCGGTTGCCCTGCATACGTCCACAGTGACAGGGGGTCCTCTTTCATGAGTGACGAGCTGCGCCAGTTCCTGCTCAGCAACGGGATAGCATCGAGCAGGACGACCAGCTACAACCCCCGGGGGAACGGGCAAGTAGAGAGGGAGAACGGCACGGTCTGGAAGACCGTCCTACTGGCCCTACGGTCCGGGGACCTCCCAGTTTCCCGGTGGCAGGAGGTCCTTCTGGACGCCCTCCACTCCATCCGGTCACTACTGTGTACCAGCACTAATCAAACGCCTCTTGAGCGCCTCCTTGTCTTCCCCAGGAAGTCCTCCTCTGGAATGTCGCTGCCGACCTGGCTGGCGGCCCCAGGACCCATCTTGCTCCGAAAGCACGTGCGGGCGCACAAGTCGGACCCGTTGGTCGAAAGGGTTCACCTCTTTCACGCGAACCCGCAGTACGCCTACGTGGAGTACCCCGACGGCCGACAGGACACGGTCTCTCTGCGAGATCTGGCGCCCGCCGGCAACATACACACCACCCCGACACCAATCACCCAACCCCCCCCTTCCTGCCACCGCCGCACCCCGCGACCGCCCCTTTCCCAGGAGGATCAGTCCTCCTCCCAGGCCCGACCAGGAATAAAGCCCAAGCTGAAACCGTAAGGCTCCCGGAGAAGACAACACCGGAACGAGCACCACCACCACCGGGGCCGAGGCGATCGACACGGACGACCAGACCGCCCGACCGACTCGTGGCGTCGATCTAACAGTACAATATGGACTTTTATCGAGAACATTTTGTCTTTTCCTGACGATTACTGTAAATAGTTTGAAACAAAAAAAAAACCTTGTACACACTGTTACAACATGTGAAAGTTTTCCTCCCAGGACCAGCCTTGTAAACCCTTACCACCATGCGAAGCATCACCCCGCCGGGTTCATTTTTAACAAGGGGTGAATGTGGTAGTATGCATTAGGGGTCATGTGGGACTGTGAAGCCATGATGTCATTGGCTGACAGATCCCGGGTCCTGGTTGGACGTTGACCTCTAGCTCCGCCCTGAAGGCGGAGTATAAGTACCTGGAGCCCTCCCCCGCAGGTAGTCTACTACTGAACTGCGAGGGAAACAGTCACGCTTAATAAAGCCTCATCGACTTCACTCTATTCGTCTCACGGAGTCTTTGTGCGCTACACCCCCGAAGGAGAAATAAGCCACAAGACTTCACGGGCGGAATTCTCTGTCCTGCCAGCCCTGTTTTCTGGCATGGCACGCCCCCATTGGCAATGGGATTCTCCATTTCTACAGCCGGCCCATGGGGTTTCCCACTGTGGCCACCCCACGCGGTAGGGAAACCCGCGGGCATGGGTATGCTGCCGGCAAAGCGGAGGATCCCGCCGAATTAAAATCCCACAGCACTTCTTTTAGCTTTTACTTCAACACAAATCAGAGCCTATGTAAATTAAGCATGACTGAAAAGACCAATCGCATTTCACGTGAAAAGATTCATTTTATGTTCAATAGTCAGTACAACAAAGATATGCCTCACAGAAGTACGAGAATTCTCTTTCACTATGTCTGGCATTACAAAGCTGCACAGTTCCATAACATGCTGTTCTTTATTCGCACAGGGTAGGTCAGAATAATAGCTTTCACTCTTGAGTTTTCAGGTACAATTATCATCAGCAAGGCATGTTTCTCTGAATAGTCTTTCCCCTGGATCATGACAGTCTGGGTGGTGTAGCTTTCCAGAGCACCTTTTCAACTGACCAACCAATTGATTATCCAATTATATCCCAATTCATGATTTGGCTCCTTCTGATAACCCAGTTCTTTCATATGTCAGAGTTTATCACACAGCTTTCCAGGTTTTAGACCTCTTTAGAACATAAGAACTAAGAGCAGGAGTAGCCAATACACCCCTCCGAGCGCGCTCCGCCAATCGATATGATTATAGCTGGTCTCATCTCGGATTCAACTTCACTTTCCTGCCCATTTTCCATAACCCTTCACCCATTACTAATTAAAAATCTGTCTAGGGCAGCACAGTGGCGCAGTGGTTAGCACAGCTGCCTCACGGCGCCGAGGTCCCAGGTTGGATCCCAGCTCTGGGTCACTGTCCATGTGGAGTTTGCACATTCTCCTCGTATTTGCGTGGGTTTCGCCCCCACAACACAAAGATGTGCCGGATAGGTGGATTGGCCACGCTAAGAATTGCCCCTGAATTGGAAAACATGAATTGGGTGCTCTAAATTTATAATAAAAAATTTTTTTTTAAATCTGTCTATCTCCTTCTTAAATTTACCCCATGTCCCAGCATCCACCGCACTCTGGGATAGTGAATATCACAGATTCATGACCTTTTCAGAGAAGTAATTTTTCCTCTTCTCTGTTTTAAATCTGATACTGCTTATCCTAAAACTATGACCTCTCATACTAGATTTCCCCAACAAGAGGCAACATCCACTCTACATCTACTTTGTCAATACTTTTTGTCATCGTATAGAGCTCAATTAGATCTCCTCTCATTCTTCTAAACTTGCAAGAAACTGCTTGGGAATAAAAAAAAACCCACATTTAGCTGCAAGTAGAATGTTCCAGATTTTTTCTGGATATGTGGCAGGGAGTTATCTCGAGTGATGAACCTGTTTGCTTTTTCCAACGTTGGTAATATTCAGCAGATTAGGATATTCCAATGATGAGATGGCAGATGTCTGCTGGAGTTTTGACTGGAAAGATATTTACTGTTTGTGGCTCAGCAACGGGTAGGAATCCTATTCAATGAAGACTGAAGTGCAACAACTTTGACCACTTATCCTTGGACTTCTTTCCCTTATCCACTTTTCATGTTGACGTAAAGCAGTTTCAGGTATGTAATGAGGCAAAAGCAGTTTTGTAATTGGTGGTCAGGTGTGTGACCTTTCATCGGGGCACAATAAAATAACATTCGGCCCATCGAGTCTGTACCGACCCTCTGAAAGAGCACCGTACGGAGGCTCACTCCCTCCATATCTCTGTAACCCCACCTAACCTGCACATTTTGGACTGTGGGAGGAAACTGGAGCACCCAGAGGAAACCCAGGCAGACAAGGTGAGAAAGTGCAAACTCCACACAGTCACCCAAGGCCTGTGAGGCAGCAGTGCCAACTACTGTACTACCTTGCCACCCAATTGAGTTTCTCCAATATCTGAATTGACACCACACCTTCAGTTGCTTCTTTCCTGTATTGGAACATATAGGAAGTTTATTTCGTCATTCATATAATCTTGTGCCACCAGCTTTTTCCTCAGAATCCTTTTTGGAATTGACATAATGAAGACCAGGGGCGGGATTCTTAGCAACCCTTTGATGATCTTAAAAGTTTCCCAATCTTCCAGCCTGCCACTGGCCGTTGCAATTTGGTATACCTTAGTTTTTGTCTTTATGTTATCTTTAACTTCCTTGCTTAGCCATGGATATTTTTTTCCCTCTTACAATCTCTCTTCCTTCCTGGAATATATGTTAGTTGGGAGGAATTCAATATCCCCTTAAACAACTGCCACTGCTCCTCAACAGTCATACCTGCCCAAGTCCACTAGGACCAAATCCTCATGCTGATGTAATTATCTTTGTTTAACTCCAGAACGAGAGAGTGTGGGACTCCAGTTTCTCACCTTCAAACCGACTTTGAATTTCTTCATGCAGTGATCAATCTTCCCTGGAGGATCCTTAATCATGATGTCATTAATTAGTCCCTTCTCAATACACAATACTAAATCTAGAATAGCCTGCTACCTGGTTGGCTCCACAACATATTGCTCCAAGAAACAATCTCTAATACATTCAATGAACTCTCCTCTACAAGGGTACCCTTGCCAATTTGATTAATCCACTCTCTAGGCATATTAAAATCACCCATGATTCTTGTCATACCTTTCTTACAACCTCAAATATTTCCTTGTTTATACTGTACCCCACTGCAGAACTACTGTTTGGGGACCCAGAGATTATTCCCAACAGGGATGTCTTTCCTTTCCTATTTCTTATTTCTACCAAGACTGATTCCATATCTTGATCTCCAGTGCCTATATCATTTCTCACTGCAGCACTGATCAAAGCTACACTACCTCTTTTTTCTTTTGGTCGATCCTTCAGAAATAAGTATAATTGAATATTCAGCTTCAAGACCCGGTCTCCTTGTACCATGTCTCAGCAATCACCACCAATTCATACCGCTTTGTCTCCATTTGTGCTGTGAACTTATTGATTTTTGTTCCAAATGTTTTGTGCATTCAGGCATAAAGCCTTTAAGTTTGCTACTATTAACAAATTTATGTACTCTTGTCTGATTCTTTGGTGCAATATGAGTCACACATTCTGTCCCGTGCTTTTATTTTCTGGAAACAATCCCTTTCATCACTAACCTACTTTAATTTTGTAATTTTCCATGCAACTAAACCCTCCCCCTCCCAGGTCACATAGTACCTCCAAAAGCTCCTGCCTCCTTTTCTGTCAAAACAGAAAAACTGACCCTTCGTGAGAGAGATTTGCTTCTTGTCGTCACAAGAATGCTGTGTTCCTCTTTCTGTCTCTGTCTGCTTTGTCTTTTTGTCTATATATGCGGGCTGTTTGCCTTCATCCTCCAGCTCTCATGTTTGAGCTCTCCATTGTGTCTGGCCACACAGGTTACAAAACTTAACTTCTTGCCTGTTGGTACTGCATCCAGGGGCTGGATTCTCTGACACCCCGCCGGGTCGGAGAATCGCCGGGGGTCGGCATGAATCCCGCCCCCGCCGGCCGCCGAATTCTCCGGCACCGGAGATTTGGCGGGGGCGGGAATCACGCCATGCCGGTCGGCGGGCCCCCCCCGGTGATTCTCCGGCCTGCGATGGGCCGAAGTCCCGCTGGTTTTATCCTGGTCCCGCCGGCGTGAATTGAACCACGTCCCTTACCAGCGGGACCTAGCGGCACGGGCGGGCTCCGGGGTCCTGGGGGGGGGGCTGGGGCGATCTGGCCCCGGGGGGTGCCCCCACAGTGGCCTGGCCCGCGGTGGGGCCCACCGATCCGCGGGCACCCTTTTCCTATGCGCGGCCATCAGCCTCCGCCATGGCCGACGCGTAGGTGACACCCCCCCCTGCGCGCATGCGCAGGGATGACGCAGCAGTCCCTTCAGCCCCGGCTGGCGTGGTGCCAAAGGCCTTCCATGCCAACTGGTGGGACGGCAACCACTCCAGAGCAGGCCTAGCCCCTAAAGGTGAGGGCTTAGCCCCTAAAGGTACGGAGAAATCCGCACCTTTGGAGCGGCCCGATGCCAGAGTGGTTCACACCACTCCATCCCGGGACCCCCCCCCCTTCCGCCCCCCCCCCCCCCCCCCCCCCCCCCCCCCCCCCCCCCTGGCCGGGTAGGGGAGAATCCCGCCCCTGGTCAATGTTGTCCATAGATTCCTCACAGTGCAGAAGGAGGCTATTCAGCCCATCGAGTCTGCACTGGCCTACCTTCTCAGGCCACATGGACCAGAATTCCTTATTACCCAATAAAATTACAATTGATAACTTTACAATTCTTAAAAGTCTATTTCTTCAAAACAATTACATATTTTCCATACATTTTAAAGAAGTTAATTTTTTTCTTATGGCAGCACCATGGCACAGTGGTTAGCACTGCTGCCACACAATGCCAGGGACCTGGGTTCAATTCCAACCTTGGGCGACTGTCTGGGTGGAGTTTGCACATTCTCCCTGTGTCTGCTTGGCCTTCCTCTGGGTTCTCCGGTTCCCTCCCACTGTCCAAAAACTTGCAGGTTAAGTCGATTGGCCATGCTTAATTGCCATTAGTGTCTAAATGTTAGATGGTATTACGGAGATAGGGTGGAGGAATGGGTCTGGTTAGCCTGTTCTTTCAGAGGGTAGGTGCAGACCCAAAGGCTGAATGGCTTCCTTCAGCACTGTAGGGATTCTATGATTCTAATACTTTTGGGTCAAAGGTCATCACAACAGTACATACATTCCCAATGTAGAAATAATTGTTCTCCATCTAACTATTGTTAAGATAATACACAGAATCTATTATAAGCAAAACATCCAATAAAACTAGTTAAAACAATACAGCTTCATAAATAATTTGTTACTGGATAAATGAATAGCAAAACATTACTTAAAATGTACAATATTGAATAATACATAATAATGCATAACTAGTTTTACTGTGAATTATTTAAACAACCTGGTAACTAAATGAAAGACCTCAACATCTTATTGAAAAGTATGAGCATGTCTCTGTATGTGACTGCATGTTTATGTCCCTGAATGTAAAGGTGATTTACTGCACTGGAAACTCCTTTTCCAATTATTAATTTTCTGGATGTGGAGTTTTTAAAAATTCTTTCATGGGATGTGGGTGTCACTGGCAAGGCCAGCATTATATCCCTATTTTCCCTTGAAATTAATACCTTGGTTGGTCATTTCAGAGGGCAATTAAGAGCCAACCACGTTGCTAAGGGTATGGAGTTTCATATAGGCCAGACTGGGTAAGGATCGCAGATTTCCTTCCAAAAAGGTATTCAATCAAAGATGTGCGAATGGACCCAGAGAGTCATGTAGAAAGAGCAAGGAGTTACAGCTTCCCACAAGAGCAAGGAGTTATTGAGTATATGTGCCTGGCAATCAAAGCTCCCTGGGACCAGTCTACATCATACAGCAAAAGGGTTCACTCCGTTAATAACAGCAAAAGGGATTATTATTTAAATGATAAAATATTAAAACATGCTTCTGTGCAGAGAGACCTGGGTGTGCTAGTGCATGAGTCGCAAAAAGTTGGTGTACAGGTGCAACAGGTGATTAAGAAGGCAAATGGAATTTTGTCC
The DNA here is from genome assembly GCF_047496885.1 of Scyliorhinus torazame. Taxonomy (NCBI): domain Eukaryota; kingdom Metazoa; phylum Chordata; class Chondrichthyes; order Carcharhiniformes; family Scyliorhinidae; genus Scyliorhinus; species Scyliorhinus torazame. Next base: position 244,825,062 of record NC_092709.1, on the reverse strand, counting down.
TTCATTGCCAGAGGGATGGAGTTTAAGACTAGGGAGGTTATACTGCAATTGTATAAGGTGTTAGTGAGGCCACACCTGGAGTATTGTGTTCAGTTTTGGTCTCCTTACCTGAGAAAAGACGTACTTGGCGTTGGAGGGTGTGCAGAGGAGATTCACTAGGTTAATCCCAGAGTTGAGGAGCTGAGTCCACAAAACACCAGCCATGATCTCATTGAATGATGGAGCAGGCTCGAGGGGCCAGATGGCCTACTTCCGCTCCTAGTTCTTATGTTCTCATGTGCATTTGATGTGTGACGTACCCTACAGGTGCGTGCTCTGTTCCCAGGGAGCTCTCATGATGCATATATTATGCATCACTCCTGGGTGACACAGCTCATGGAGAGCCTCACTTACTGACTTGACGAGAGATTCTGGGCTTTTGGAATTATCCACTTAAGATCTGGCTGATGACACCAGAGAGGCACCTGCTAGATTCAGCTGAGGATTTCTAAAATGATTCCCATGAATCAACAAGGGCCACTGTTGAGCAGACCATCAACTTGTTAAAACGAGGGTCTGCTGCCTTGACAATTCTGGTGGAGATCTACAAGATGCACCTCTGAGGGTCATCTTCTCTTCATTACACAACTTTGCGCCACAGATGGGTAAGTCTTTGTCAACATCATACCTGGAGATGACCCACTGTGCATCAGTTGTGCACAGTGGGGGTGGGGTGGGTGGGGGAGAAGCATCAGAGCAGGCAGGTCAGTAGGTTGGTTCTCCTGTACCAGATGCCAGGGCAATGGAAAGTCACACAAGGGAGGCCTGCTGGCCCTCATTCACACCAAACTCAGGCAGACGCAATGGGCGGGGCAGTGCCAAGAGGGGCGCGAATCACTCTGGTGTTGGGCTGCCTGGAAGTTGTGGAATCCTCAGCACTTCCGGGGGCAAGGCTGGTGCTGGAGTGGTTGGCTCCGCGCCAACAGGCGCTGAAGGGCCACCGTGGGTTGGCACATGCGCAGGACTGCCGGTGTGTTCTGGTGCATGCGCAGAACCATCGGCGTGTTTCCTGCGCATGCGCAAAGGGTTCCATCTCCATGCCGGCCATGGCGGAGCCTTACAGAGGCCGGTGCGGAGGGAAAGAGTGCCATCACAGCACAGGCCCGCCCGCAGATCGGTGGGCCCGATCGCGGGCTAGGCCACCGTGGGAGCCCTCCCCGTGGCCGGATCCCCCCGCGCCCCCCTGAGGACCCCGCCAGACGGCCGACAAGCCAGGTCCTGCTGGGCTGGACCATGTCCATTTGACGGCGGCGGGACTGGCCGGAATTGGGCGGTCGCTCGGCCCACCAGGGCCTGGGGAATGCTGGGGGGAGGGGGGCTGCTGCCAACGGCCCCTGACCGGCGTGGCACGATCCCCGCCCTCTGCCTGAAAATGGCGCCGGAGAATTCGCCAGCCGGCGTCGGAGCGGCGGGGCAGGCCCCCCCCCCCCCCCCCCGGTGATTCTCCAACCCGGCGGGGGGTTCGGAGAATCCTGCCCAATGTCTTTGATAAGCCCTATGCTGTATGCGTTACATACTGGGAGCTCTGCATTTCCAATCAAGAGCACCTCACCAGTGTCTGCCGATGAACCGCTCTGTGAGTATCACCCTAACCAAGGAAAGGTCATTGGGCCATCTTCATCCATTCAGGCTTGTTACTAACTCTACAGGTATTTACACTGCTAACCAGGTCATGGTAATAAGATCATCCAATACATATGAATAAAGTAAACATGACTAATCAAAAGTTAGCGTATACAGTCATAAAAATTCTGAATGTGTGTCGTTACCCTAGGGTGTCTACCTGTTCTTTCCATTACTGTTACAATCACTACAATGTGATGTGCCCCTGACATCTGCATCTCAGGCTGCTGAGTACAATTCCCTGACGCCTGAGATAACCTTGGCAACTGACCTCTGGTTGGCCAGGAGGGCCCTAATCCACTGAGGGAGTCCTGTATGTGTGCAGATGCATCCTCTTTGGTCATGGCTACTGGAGGCAGTAGCATCACTGGCCACAGGGCTGAGGAGCAGTTGCTCATTGTTAGAGTGCCCACAAACACAGCCTGGCCTGGTCATGGCCTGGATGGACTCCTCCATCATCAATGCATGTCTACATGGGAGGCGGGATTCTCCAAAATCCCAGCCAAGTGTTGACGCTGGCGTAAACACCGGGGTGGTGTACACCAGTTTCAATGGGTCTCCTGGCCCAGCAATTCACCGCTGCTCCAGCATTGAAAGGCAGCCCTGCATGGCCGGCGTGGGTGCGCGCATGTGTGCGATGGCCATCTCTGAGCCAGCGCATGAGCGTGGTTGCTGCCTCCCCACTGGCGCATGCGCATGGTTGCCATCCCCGTGCCACGAGGAGCAACATGTAGGGGACTTTACAATGGGCCGCATGGAAGGAGATAGGCCCCCTTCAGATCACGGCCGCCTGCCAATCGGATGCCCCCGATTGCGATCATGGACCCCGTGGAGGCCCCCCCCCCCCCGAGTCAGATGCCCCCGCTCCCCCACCAGGACGTCCACAGCGGCCGTGGGTCCGAGCTCCCGCCGGGTGGTACCAGGTTAGAACCACGCCGGTGGGACTCTGCGGGAGTTCGGCCCGTCACCCGCGGAGAATTGCCACGAGGGCCTATTTCAGCGGCCCCCGACCAGCGCCACGGCGATCCCGCGGCCGCGATTGGAGCCGATTCTCCGGCCGCCGGACAATCGGCGGCCCGGCGTCGGAGCGGCGTGGTGGGAGTTTCCCGCACCCCCGGTAATTCTCCAACCCGACGCGGGCTCAGACAATCCCGCCCAATATCTTTGGCAGCTCCAACAGACATTGCCCTGATTGTCTCTGCAGAAGATCTCATGTGACTGGTGACCCGAGGCCTTTTACTGGCCTGGAGCTCAACATGGGCCTGGCCTCCAACAGTCCTCTGACTTACCTCCATCAACTGTTCTGGCATGTCCAGATGTATTTTAATGAAAATTTCATGGTCAACATTACCTTGTTTGTCTTTCAATTATAGATTTTTTGAACTTTACTTACATGACCTTCCATGGATTATTAGTTCAGTATCACTACCACCCCACAAACATCTCCCGAAATAATCCTGTCAGTTGAAAATTGGGCATTTAATCTGAGGTCCAGGGTTCAAGATCATGTAGCTACTATATTAGAATATAAGAACATAAGAACTAGGAGCAGGAGTAGGCCATCTGGCCCCTCGTGCCTGCTCCGCCATTCAATGAGATTGTCGTGTTATTCACCCTGGGATAACATGGACTGCAACGGGATGCAGTTGTACTGGAAAGTAGACACCAAACTTAGACGTCAGTTCAATACGTTTATTGACTTTCTGGAGCAGTGCACACAGCTTGCTGTGGGTTGACACTCTACTAATCTAAGTGTGCTAACTATAACTAACTAGATTAGACTAGCTCTGAGCCACATGTAGAAGTTGTGAACTGATATATACACCCTGACTGTCACTACAGTTGTCACCAGTGGAAAGAGGCAAAGTGCTGATGCCTCGTGTGTTTTATAGTGGGAAACCCCCCTCCAGTGTTCTGCCTGGTGATTGGTTGTGTTCTGTCCTGTGTGTTGATTGGCTATACTGGGTGTCTGTCACTGTCTGCCTGTACCTCATTATGTGCATGAGTGCATATTATGACAGAGATCATGGTTTATCTTTTGTGGATTCAGCTCCACTTTCCGGCCCGAACACCATAACCCTTAATCCCTTTATTCTTCAAAAAACTATCTATCTTTATCTTAAAAACATTTAATGAAGGAGCCTCAACTGCTTCACTGGGCAAGGAATTCCATAGATTCACAACCCTTTGGGTGAAGAAGTTCCTCCTCAGCTCAGACCTAAATCTACTTCCCCTTATTTTGAGGTCATGTCCCCTAATTCTGCTTTCACCTGCCAGTGGAAACAACCTGCCCACATCTATCCTATCTATTCCCTTCATAATTTTATATGTTTCGATAAGATACCCCTGCATCCTTCTAAATTCCAACGAGTACAATCCCAGTCTACTCAACCTCTCCTCATAATCTAACCCCCTCAACTCTGGGAGTAACCTAGTGAATTTCCTCTGCACACCCTTCAATCCAGTACATCCTTTCTCAGGTAAGGAGACCAAAACTGAACACAATACTCCAGGTGTGGCCTCACTAACACCTTATACAATTGCAGCATAACCTCCCTAGTCTTAAACTCCATCCCTCTAGCAATGAAGGTCAAAACTCCATTTGCCTTCTTAATCACCTGTTGCACCTGTAAACCAACTTTTTGCGACTCGTGCACGAGCACACCCAGGTCTCTCTGCACAGAAGCATGTTTTAATATTTTATCATTTAAATAAGAATCCCTTTTGCTGTTATTCCTACCAAAATGGATAACCTCACATTTGTCAACATTGTATTCCAACTGCCAAACCCTAGCCCATTCACTTAACCTATCCAGATCCCTTTGCAGACTTCCGGTATCCTCTGCACTTTTTGCTTTACCACTCATCTTAGTGTCATCTGCAAACTTGGACACATTGCCCTTGGTCCCCAACTCCAAATCATCTCTGTAAATTGTGAACAATTGTGGGCCCAACACTGATCCCTGAAGGACACCACTAGCTACTGATTGCCAACCAGAGAAACACCCATTAATCCCAACTCTTTGCTTTCTATTAATTAACCAATCCTCTATCCATGCTACCACTTTACCCTTAATGCCATGCATCTTTATCTTATGCAGCAACGTTTTGTGTGGCAGCTTGTCAAAAGCTTTCTGGAAATCCAGATATACCACATCCATTGGCTCCCCGTTATCTACCGCACTGTTAATGTCCTCAAAAAATTCCACTAAATTGGTTCGCCATGACCTGCCCTTTCTGAACCCATGCTGCATCTGCCCAATGGGACAATTTCCATCCAGATGCCTCGCTATTTCTTCCTTGATGATAGATTCCAGCATCTTCCCTACTCCCGAAGTTAAGCTCACTGGCCTATACTTACCCGCTCTCTGCCTACCTCCTTTTTTAAACAGTGAAATGAAATGAAACAAAATGAAAATCGCTTATTGTCACAAGTCGGCTTCAAATGAAGTTACTGTGAAAAGCCCCTAGTCGCCACATTCCGGCGCCTGTTCGGGGAGGCTGTTACGGAATTGAACCGCGCTGCTGGCCTGCCTTGGTCTGCTTTCAAAGCCAGCGATTTAGCCCTGTGCTAAACAGCCCCTGTGCTAAACAGTGGTGTCACGGTTGCTAATTTCCAATCCGCCGGGACCACCCCAGAGTCTAGTGAATTTTGGTAAATTATCACTAGTGCATTTGCAATTTCCCTAGCCATCTCTTTTAGTACCCTGGGATGCATTCCATCAGGGCCAGGAGACTTGTCTACCTTTAGCCCCATTAACTTGCCCGTCACTATCTCCTTAGTGACAACAATCATCTCAAGGTCGTCACCTGTCATAGCCTCATTTCCATCAGTCACTGGCATGCTATTTGTGTCTTCCACTGTGAAGACCGACCCAAAAATCCTGTTCAGTTCCTCAGCCATTTCCTCATCTCCCATTATTAAATCTCCCTTCTCATCCTCTAAAGGACCAATATTTACCTAAGCCACTCTTTTTTGTTTCATATATTTGAAGAAATTTTACTGATATTCTGAGCAAGTTTACTCTCGTAATCTATCTTACTCTTCTTTATAGCTTTTTTAGTAGCTTTTTGTTGCCCCCTAAAGATTTCCCAGTCCTCTAGTCTCCCACTAATATTTGCCACTTTGTATGCTTTTTCCTTTGATTTGATACTCTTCCTTGTTTCCTTAGATATCCACAGTCGATTTTCCCTCTTTCTACCGTCCTTCCTTTTTGTTGGTATAAACCTTTGCTGAGCACTGTGAAAAATCGCTTGGAAGGTTCTCCACTGTTCCTCAACTGTTTCACCATAAAGTATTTGCTCCCAGTCTACCTTAGCTAATTCTTCTCTCATCCCATTGTAATCTCCTTTGTTTAAGCACAAAACATTAGTCTTTGATTTTACCTTCTCACCCCCCCATCTGTATTTTAAATTCCACCATATTGTGATCGCTCCTTCCGAGAAGATCCCTAACTATGAGATCATTAATTAATCCTGTCTTATTACACAGGACCAGATCTAGGACCGCTTGTTCCCTCGTAGATTGCATTACCTACCGTTCTGGGAAACTATCACGGATACATTCTATAAACACCTCCTCAAGGCTGCCTTGACAGACCTGGTTAAACCAATCGACATGTAGATTAAAATCCCCCATGATAACTGCTGTACCATTTCTACGTGCATCCGTTATTTCGTTGTTTATTGCCTGCCCCACCATAATGTTACTATTTGGTGGCCTATAGACTACTCCTATCAGTGACTTTTTCGCCTTACTATTCCTGATTTCCACCCAAATGGATTCAACCTTATCCTCCATAGCACCGATGTCATCCCTTACTATTGCCTGGATGTCATCCTTAAATATCAGAGCTACACCACCTCCCTTACCATCCACTCGGTCCTTCCGTATAGTTTAATACCCTCGGATATTTAATTCCCAGTCGTGACCATCCTTTAATCATGTTTCAATAATGGCCACTAAATCATAGTCATTCACGATGATTTGCCCCATCAACTTATTTACCTTATTCCGAATACTACGAGCATTCAGGTAAAGTACACTTGTGTTGGCTTTTATATCTCTGTTTTGAATCTTAACACCTCGATCAGTAACCTCTCCTAAGTTATTTTTCCCCTTAACTTTTCTCCTAATTTTCCTTGTCGTTGAACCCATATCTTCATGTAACAACCTGTCGCGTCGCTTACCATTAATGTTTTTACTTCCCGTTTTATTCCTTTTAGTATTACTGGGCCTATTCACTGAGCTCCCCTCAGTCACTGTACCTTGTACTGTCCCCCTTTTTTATTTTTGACTATGGCTTCTCTGCCTTACACTTTCCCCCTTACTGCCTTTTGTTTCTGTCTCTGTTCTACACCTTCCGACTTCCTGCATCGGTTCCCAACCCCCTGCCACATTAGTTTAAACACTCCCCAACCACTCTAGCCACGTAGGCGTACTGAGGGTTAGGGTGGAGGAGATGGACCCTCTCGACCAATGGGTCCGATTTGTGCGCCCACACCTGTTTGCGGAGCAGGATTGGTCCAGGAGTTGCCAGCCAAGTTGGGAGCGAGGTCCCAGAGGAGGACTTCCTAGGGAAGACAAGGAGACGTTCGTGAGGTGTTTGGTTAGTCATGGTACACAGCAGTGACCGGATAGAGTGGAGGGCATCCGGGAGGACCTCCTGCCAGCGGGAGACTGGGAGATTCCTGGACCATAGGGCCAGTAGGGCGGTCTTCCAGGCCATTCCGTTCTCCCTCTCTACCTGTCCGTTACTGTTGTAACTGGTCAACCTGCCCGAGGCATTGCTCTTGCTGAGCAGGAATTGGCGCAATTCGTCGCTCATAAGGGAGGACCCCCTATCGCTGTGTATGTAGGCGGGGAAACCAAAGAGCGTAGAAATACTGTGGAGGGCTTTTATGACGGTGGCTGCGGTCATGTCGGGGCAGGGGATGGTGAATGGGGATCGGGAGTATTCGTCAATCACATTCAGGAAGTACGTGTTGCGGTCGGTGGAGGGGAGGGGGCCTTTGAAGTCCATACTGAGGCGTTCAAAGGGACGACAAGCCTTTATCAGGTGCGCTTTCTCTGGCCTGTAAAAGTGCGGCTTGCACTCCGCGCAGATTTGGCAGTTCCTGGTGGCTGTCCTGACCTCCTCGATGGAGTCGGGCAGGTTGCGGGTCTTGATGAAATGAAAGAATCGAGTGACATCCGGGTGGCAGAGGTCCTCGTGGAGGGCTCGGAGGCGGTCCACTTGTGTGTTGGCACATGTACCACGGGATAGGGCATCAGGAGGCTCATTTAGCTTCCTGGGACGATACAAGATCTCATAGTTGCAGGTGGAGAGTTCGATCTTTCACCAAAAGATCTTGTCGTTTTCCATCTTGCCCCGCTGTGCATTATCGAACATGAAAGCAACCGACCATTGGTCAGTGAGGAGAGTGAATCTCCTGCCGGTCAGGTAATGCCTCCATTGCCGCACAGCTTCTACTATGGCCTGGGCCTCCTTTTCAACTGAGGAATGGATGATTTCTGACTCCTGGAGGGTGCGTGAGAAGAAGGCCATGGGTCTGCCCGCTTGGTTGAGGGTGGCCGCCAGAGCTACGTCGGACGCATCGCTCTCGACCTGGAAGGGGAGGGACTTGTCGATGGCATGCATCGTGGCCTTTGCAATGTCTGCTTTGATGCGGCTGAAGGCCTCGTGGGCCTCTATCGACAGGGAAAAAAACGTGGATTGGATCAGCGGGCGGGTCTTGTCCGCATAGTTGAGGACCCACTGGGCATAATAAGAGAAAAACCTTAGGCAGCGTTTCAGGGCCTTGGAGCAGTGAGGAAGGGGGATCTCCATAAGTGGGTGCATGCATTCAGGGTCTGGGCCTATAACTCCATTATGCACTACGTAGCCGAGGATGGCTGGGTCGGTCGGTGCTGAATACGCATTTATCCTTGTCCTATGTGAGGTTAAGGATTTTTGCGGTATGGAGGAATTTTCGGAGGTTGGTGTCATGGTCCTGCTGGTCGTAGCCGCAGATGGTGACATTATTGAGGTACGGGAATGTGGCCCGCAAACCGTACCAGTCAACCATTCAGTCCATCTCTCGTTGGAAGACCGAGACTCCATTAGTGACACCGAAGGGAACCCTTAGGAAGCGGTAGAGCCGCCCATCTGCTCCGAAAGCAGTGTATTTGCGGTCGCTAGGGCGGATGAGGAGCTGGTGGTAGGCAGACTTTAGGTCCACCATGGATAAGACCTTGCATTGCGCAATCCTGTTGACCAGGTCATATATGCGGGGGAGAGGGTACGCGTCAAGCTGCGTATATCTGTTGATGGTCTGGCTGTAGTCTATGACCAACTTATGCTTCTCCCCGGTCTTCACAACCACTACTTGAGCTCTCCAGGGGCTGTTGCTAGCCTCAAAGACACCTTCCCTCAGTAATCGCTGGACCTCCGACCTAACAAATGTTCGGTCCTGGGCACTGTACCGTCTGCTCCTGGTGGCGACGGGTTTGCAATCCGGGGTGAGGTTCGCAAACAGGGAAGGCAGATCAACCTTGAGGGTCGCGAAGCCGCAGACAGTGAGGGGGAGTATAGGGCCGCCGAATGTGAAAGTTAGGCTTTGGAGGTTGCACTGAAAATCTAACCCTAGGAGTGTGGCAGCGCAGAGGTGGGGAAGGACGTAGAGCCGGTAGTTTTTAAACTCCCTCCCCTGGACCGTGAGGTTCGCTACGCACAACCTCTTGATTTCTACTGACGGGGTGAACGGGGAGAGAACACCATGTCGGGGTGTATGAAGCTCTCCGTGCTCCCAGAGTCGATCAGACAGGACGTTTCATGCCCGCTGAAGAGCACCGTCGTCGTTGCAGTCGAGAGTGTTCGGGGCCGAGACTGGTCCAGGGTCACCGAGGCTAGTCGTGGCAGCAGTTGGATGTTCTCTTCAGGCAGTGTGTGGTCATCCAAATTGGGGTCATGAGAGTCTAGCCAAGATGGCGACACCCACTGGTCGCACATGGCTGGGGGTATGCAAGACGGCGGCACCCATCCATCGCACGTGGTGTCCGACAGACAAGATGGCAGCACCCGGAGGCCACACGTGGCCCTGGAGGAGGAAGATGGCGGTGCCCGCTGGCCGCACGGGGCCCGTGGAGAGGGTTGTGGTGGCGGTCCGTATTTGCCTCCTGGGACCGCAGCGACCGCCCGGGCCTGGCATACCACCACGAAGTGGCCCTTTTTGCCGCATCCTTTGCAGAAGGATGAGCGGGCCGGACAGTGCTGTCGGGGCTGCTTGGCTTGCCCGCAAAAATAGCAGCGGGGCCCCCCAGGGTTGCCAGGCCGTCTCACAGCTCAAGCTTGTCGGGGATGGGAGATGCATCAGGGTCGGCCGCGGGGAGGGGTGGCCACGCTGCTCAGAGGGCTGCCGCGCAGTCGGGGACGTAAGCGCGGGCGTTTCTGGAGGCCACATCCAGGGAGCTGGCAAGGGCCCGTGCCTCCTTGAGGCATAGAGTCTCTTTCTCCAGCAATTGCTGGCGGATTTGGGAGGACAGCATACCTGCAATGAAAGCGACCCAGATCAAAAGTTCTGTGTGGTCGCTCGCCGAAACTTGCGGGCAGCTGCAGTTTCTCCCCAACACCAAGAGCGCACGGAAGATTTCCTCCAGCGATTCCCCAGGTGTTTGTCGTCTCGTCGCTAGTAGATGTCGGGCGTAGACCTGGTTTACGGGCCGAATATAATGTCCTTTCAGCAGATCCATTGCGGCCTCAAAGTCGTCCGCGTCGTCAATGAGGGTGTAGATCTCTGGGCTCACCTTTGAGTGCAGAATTTGTAGTTATTGGTCTTCCATGGGTGTTTTTTCGGCCGTCCCGAGATATCCATTGAAGCACGCCAGCCAGTGCTTGAAGGTTGCCGCTGAGTTTGCCGCGTGGGGGCTGAGTTGCAGATACTCCGGCTTGATTCGGAGCTCCATTCTTTAAAATCTAATGTAATAAATTGATGCTCGATCAATTTCTCCAGAAGCGAGATTGGAGACAATTGAAGGCTTTATTACACTAGATGTTTCCCCCAGCAGCGCAGGTACAGAAGGCAGCTGCTGGGGTGACACAGGCTCTTATACACCGCCTTGCTGGGCAGAGCCAGCAGACAGGCTTAACCAATGAGAACGGAGTACCTTCTACACCAACAGTCTTCCGGCATTACAGAGTGCCGTAATACCTTTAATACTGACTACCACAACGGTTCACTAGAGATCGTGTTCAATGCACGCTGTTTCCTCCTGTCCTTTCCAAATGAAAGAAATGCAGCAAACCTGAACATCCATTGAGGATGCACAGAATGCCTGCAGATCTCATTGGATCTGCCACACACAGTGCTGTTCAACTTCCAACGTTCTCCACATGTTGGCCTCACTCCCTGGGATGCTATTTGCCGTGAATATGTTTTCTCAATGTCGGCTTTGTTCTGAAATAATCTTTTAAATGCAGGACATGCGAGCTTCCGACCTCCATTCTTTTCAGCTACACTGTGACACCACATGCTATGGACAGCAATGCCCTCCTCTCCATGTGCCACCACTAACTGCTCTGACCTATTCATGCTGTGTGCCGGCCAGCCAGCACACATTCCTCTGTGTCACTCTTAAACTCCCTGCTCTTTGTTCTGCTGTTTGGGAGGATTGGAGCCAATGGTGATGCACATTTTAAAGTGCTGGAATTATAAATGTGGAGGGATTTAGTTATTCTTCTTGGGTACTACAGATCTCGAAGACGAGAAAGAGGAATAAGGGTGAAATGGTTTCCTGAGGAGTGGAGCGGAGATGACATTTTCAGTTGAATTTTGGCTTCTGTTTCTTTCCGGAGTGAAGGAGATCACAAACTTTCCTTTTCACATGAATGCACATCTTCTTCTTCTTGAATAGTTTACGCCTTGATTTTCCTCTTCCTATTTGTCAAGCTCAGTTGATGTCCTATTTACATGTGGAAATTAGTACACTGATGTACCAACAATCTGTTGTTTATCTGTCAGTCAAAACTACGAACTTCATGGGCAGCTAATCCAACCATTCCTAACCCCATGCCAACCAGCACTTTGGTTGACTAGAATCCAGGCTGTCTCCCTGGGCTTACATGCATCCATCTGAAGGATGGTACATCAGTGTACTAGGTTCCACATGCAAATAGGGCACCAACTGAGCTTGACTAGCAGGAACTCTCAACATTAGGAATCCCATTCCTGGCTCTATAACACTATCATCTGAAACAAGACTTAGACAATCTCCAGCCTTGGGTTGACAAATGGAAGTAATGTTTGCACCACACAAGTGTCAGGAATAAACATTTCCAGCAAGAATTTAACCATCTCCCCTTGACATTCAGTGACATTCAATGACATTATCATCGCTGCATTCTCCCACAATCAACATCTCGGGAGTTATCATTAATCCAAAACGTGTATAACAACATAAATACTCTGGCTACAATAGTTAGGAATTCTGCGAAACCCTATCCACCAGTTTAAACATTCACTCACTCCACCACCGCACACAATGGCAGCAGTGCATACCATCTACAAGATGGTTTGCAGCACCGCCCCCCCTCCCCCCCCCCTTCGTGTTCCTTCAACAGCACTTTCCAAACATGCAACCTCTTCCATCTAAAAGGATGAATGCAGCAGGCACAATGGAATACCACCAACCAGGAGTTCCTCTCCAGGCCACTCAGCATCACTACTTTATGGCCCATCTTTCACTGTCGCTTGGTCAAAATCCTAGAACTCCTTTCCTAACAGCACTGTGGGTATACCTACACTACATGGACTGCAGTCATTCAAAGAGGCAGCTCACCACTACCTCCTCAATGGCAATTAGGGATGACTCAGCTAGCCATGCCCACATCCTGTGAAAGACTTAAAAAGCCTTCCCACCAACTTTGCCCACAACTTGATGACATTGAACTGTTGTACCCACAGGTGTAGATTTCAGAAATGGCAGAGACATTACTGTTTCCCACAGGAGTTGTGACTGGTGAAGCATGGTGAAATTTCAGTTTCCAACGTTTTGTTACAATCCCTGTGGGAGATCCATAAACCAAAGTTGCCTCCCCTCCTAAATAGAGATGGTCATCACCAAAACAGCACACTTCTGCAGAACCTCCTTAGTTAGTCAGTCTGGATTGCATAGATTCACCAGGGACCTCTTTAGCTGACTCCTTTAATAAACCTTGTTAAACAGTTTGGTCAGCATAGCAGTGTAATTATCCAAATCAGAATTCCAGCTCTAACCCTTCAGCATTCTATAATTTCTAACTCAATTACACTTATAATGTTCCCCCCTCTACTGCAGCTCTTATTTTTCTCTGGCCACATGGGTTCGGAATCCTAACTTCCTTCCTGTTGGTAGTAGCTCCCAGGCAAATGGTTGGTAGGTTGCATGGACCTGTATTTCTTATTATTCAAGAAAGTTACAATTGATGCATTTACAATTCATGCATGGTGGCACAGTGGTTAGTATTGCTATATCACAGCGCCAGGGATCCAGGTTCAATTCCGGCCTTGGGTGACTGTATGGAGTTTGCACGTTCTCCGTGTGTCTGTGTGGGGTTTTTCTGGGTAGTCTGGTTTGCTCCTCTGGTCCAAAGATGTACAGGTTAGGTGGAATTTCAATGCTAAATTACCCCTTAGTGTCCAAAGGTGTGCAGGTTAGGTGGGGTTACAGCGAGAGGGCCTACGTAGGGCGCTCTTTCAGAGGATCTGTGCAGTCTCGATTGGCCGAATGGCCTCCTTCTGCATTGTCGGGATTCTATGAACTCAAAGCTCGACAACATTCTTGAAACCAATTACAGATTCCACAAACATGTTAAATAAATTACAAATTTTCTGTTCCCGGGTCAAAGGTCATCACAGTTTTAAATTTTCAATTATTCTACAACTATCAATCTCTGCTTGATATCAGTAAAGTGCGGTGCATTGCTGTCAGACTGGAGTAGCACTTGCAATTACATATCAGATTAAGATCAGTTGTAAAGTAGCTTCACACGTACATAGGGCTTTGCTCCCCAAGTGGCTAACGTTTGAAGTTACAAGAACGAGCAAGAGAATTTTTTCCGCAACATTACAGAGTCAAAAAAATGCAGCAGCTCCAGTGGATTGTATGAGCAGTTTTAATCTGATGTTTTACATGAAGCAGAAGTTATGCTGCATCTAGTACAAATTGGATGCAATGCCTGATTTGTTATTTTATTGTGCCCCGATGAAAGCTCACACACCTGACCACCAATTACAAAACTGCTTTAACCTCAGCACACACCTGAAACCGCTTTACGCCAACATGAAAATGGATAAGGGAAAGAAGTCCAAGAGTAAGAGGCCAGAGTTGTTGCACTTCAGTCTTCATTGAATAGGATTCCTACCTGTTGCTGAGCCACCAACAGTAAATATCTTTCCAGTCAAAACTCCAGCAGACATCTGCCATCTCATCATTGGAATATCCTAATCTGCTGAATATTGCCAACGTTGTAAAGAGCACACAGGTTCATCTCTCCAGTAACTCCCTGTCACATATCCAGAAAAAGACTGGAACATTCTTCTTGCATCTAAATGTGGATTTTTTTTTCGATTCCCAAGCAATAAATTACGCTGGAATAATTTTGTCATTGACAATACATTCTATTATATACATATCCAATAAAGTCTTCAACTTTAATTATCATAAGAGTGGTTAACAACACAATCATAAGTATGAGAAGCATTAATGCTTGTTGACAAGCATACTGCTGGTCTCTAAATATGCATCAGGTCTGAAATGAGTTTTTATTAATATAAGGTTGCTTGTTGACCAAGAATTCATTACAGTTCCATTCATCATTCAGCTAGGGTTAATCAGATACAAACTGCTCATGCATAAGCTTGTCATTTAACACCTCTCACTCAGATATTTAAACCCTGGTGACAATTGTAAAACCTTCAGAGAGGGGAATTACGGCAATTATCAGAGTGTGCGCACGTGTGTTGAACAAGAACCAGCTGTGTTTATACCACACATGTGTTGTATAAAGCAGCAGCAGTTTATTTTCAGTGGTTTATCTGTAAGTCAGAACTATTTTTAAACAGTTGATAACGTCATATCCAAAGAACTTCATCACATAATTCTCAGACATAGTTGTGAGAATTTTAAAAAACATTAAATATATTGCACATCGACAAACCTTTATTATGGATAGGTTATAGCATTGACTTCAAACGAGTAACAAAAGTGACCTGATCAATTTTCCGTGAGAATACATGCTCACTACAGAAGCTTCCACCATTGTCACTGTGTGATCCCCACTACTTACATAAACTAAAGTATGTGTGCATAACTTGTGTACAACATCCTTAGAATAGTCAATTTAGTGTACACAAATTCCTTGCTGACTTCACTGTCAGACGAAGATGCGTACATCAGATTTTAAAAATTATACATTTAGTTATGATATGTGAATGGACGCATCAGTGAAATGGAAATCTTACTTTCAATTCTGCATCATTGTAAATAGAAACAATGCTGTGAATGGAGGCAGTGAAGTATAGGGCGCGGTCTAACCAAAATAAAACAGAATGTCATTCTGGGCGGGATGAGCGGGATCGATCCCAGTGCTAATGCCCACAAAGGGCATGCTATCTTGTTTTCGTGGCCCGGCAAGGAATGCCCGTTGAGGCCGCACTTAGCTACATTTCCTGCGCAGAGGAACTCTGACGAGCGGAGCTGCTCAGTCCAGGAAAGGATTGGGATACTATTTTTAAATGGAGCTCCTATCTCATGACCCCCCAATGTAACCCCCGGATCCCCCCAATGCTCCAACTCACCTGCTGGGGAGTCCTGAAGCCTCTTGCATCCCACCACAAACGGGCAAGGCACCCCCGGGCCTGATACCCTGTGTGGGCATAATACCAGTTTGGCACCTTTCCACTGCCAGCCTGTTACCATAGTAGTGCCCCTAACAGCCTGGCAGGGCCATCTGGGCACCCTGGCAGTGCTACCTGGGTGCCAACCTGGCATTGCCAGGGTGCCCAGGTGGCACTGCCAGGGTGCCAGGCTGGCAGTGCCAAGGTGCCCAGGTGGCAGAAGCAGTGCCAAGGTGCCACTCTGCCCAGACGTTGACCACCCATGGGCCTCTGATTGCCTGAGAGACCACCAGGTACCATTAATGTAAGCCTACTTATGACAATAATAAAGATTATTATTATTATTATTCCACCTGGTCCCCGTTTGTGGGGACCAGTACTGAACTGCACCTGGCTGGGGTCTCCTTGATGAGGCCGGTAGATGCCAATGGCTGTTAAATCCGGTGAAGGCTGAGGTAGGTCAGCTTCTAAGCTAGCTTCATTCTGTGAGACTGGTTCCCGCCCATTGTGGGCGTCTCACGATAGAGAATTTACAGTGCAGAAAGAGGCCATTCGGCCCATCGAGTCTGCACCGGCTCTTGGAAAGAGCACCCTACCCAATGTCCACACCTCCACCCTATCCCCATAACCCAGTAACCCCACCCAACACTAAGGGTAATTATGGACACTAAGGGCAATTTATCATGGCCAATCCACCTAACCTGCACATCTTTGGACTGTGGGAGGAAACCGGAGCACCCGGAGCAAACCCACACACACACGGGGAGGATGTGCAGACTCCGCACAGACAGTGACCCAAGCCGGGAATCGAACCTGGGACCCTGGAGCTGTGAAGCAATTGTGCTATCCACAATGCTCCCGTGCTATCTCATTAGATCCCGGGGAGGCCTCTCCCGGTATCTAGCGGCCATGTCGCACCCCCGTTCAGATGCAACACGGCCGGTAGATTGCGCCCATGGTCATTTCTAACTTGAGTGACTGGAGCTATGTTGCTCCTTTCTATTAAATAAGTAGGTTGCTTAATAAAAACCTGTGCAGAGCTTCTCCAATTATTGGAAAATTATGCACGTGCTCTTGTATTGAAAGAAGTTTTAAAACATACATTTGTTTTTGTTCCAACAATTTCTTCAGCTGCTGTGGAACATCATAAAGGTAAGAGATGCCCAGACTATTTGGCTAAGTGTTCAATGAAGTTTGGCAGGACTCAGTTAATGTCTGATGTCTATTTAGTCACCCTTTTTAACAGCTTACCTGCTGTTAAAACTATGTGGATGAGGTGAGGAGGAATTTCTTCAGCCAGAGGGTGGTGAATCTATAAGACCATAAGACATAGGAGCGGAAGTAAGGCCATCCGGCCCATCGGGTCCACTCCACCATTCAATCATGGCTGATTTCAACTCCATTTACCCGCTCTCTCTCCATAGCCCTTAATTCCTCGAGAAATCAAGAATTTATCAACTTCTGTCTTAAAGACACTCAACGTCCCGGCCTCCACCACCCTCTGTGGCAATGAATTCCACAGACCCACCACTCTCTGGCTGAAGAAATTTCTCCTAATCTCTGTTCTAAAGTGACTCCCTTTTATTCTAAGGCTGTGCCCCCGGGTCCTAGTCTCCCCTGCTAATGGAAACAACTTCCCTACGTCCACCCTATCTAAGCCATTCATTATCTTGTAAGTTTCTATTAGATCTCCCCTCAACCTCCTAAACTCCAATGAATATAATCCCAGGATCCTCAGATGTTCATCGTATGTTAGACCTACCATTCCTGGGATCAACCGTGTGAATCTCCGCTGGACCCGCTCCAGTGCCAGTATGTCCTTCCTGAGGTGTGGGGCCCAAAATTGCTCACAGTATTCTAAATGGAGCCTAACTAATGCTTTATAAAGCTTCAGAAGTACATCCCTGCTTTTATATTCCAAGCCTCTTGAATTAAATGACAACATTGCATTTGCTTTCTTAATTACGGACTCAACCTGCAAGTTTACCTTTAGAGAATCCTGGACTAGGACTCCCAAGTCCCTTTGCACTTCAGCATTATGAATTTTGTCACCGTTTAGAAAATAGTCCATGCCTCTATTCTTTTTTCCAAAGTGCAAGACCTCGCACCTGCCCACATTGAATTTCATCAGCCATTTCTTGGACCACTCTCCTAAACTGTCTAAATCTTTCTGCAGCCTCCCCACCTCCTCAATACTACCTGCCCCTCCACCTATCTTTGTATCATCGGCAAACTTAGCCAGAATGCCCCCAGTCCTGTCATCTAGATCGTTAATATATAAAGAGAACAGCTGTGGCCCCAACACTGAACCCTGCGGGACACCACTCCTCACTGGTCGCCATTCCGATAAAGAATCTTTTATCCCAACTCTCTGCCTTATGCCTGACAGCCAATCGTCAATCCTTTTAGTACCTTGCCTCAAATACCATGGGCCCTTATTTTACTCCGCAGTCTCCCGTGAGGCACCTTATCGGAGGCCTTTTGGAAGTCAAGATAGATAACACCCATTGGCTCTCCTTGGTCTAACTTATTTGTTATCTCTTCAAAGAACTCTAACAGGTTTGTCAGGCTCGACCTCCCGTTACTAAATCCATGCTGACTTGTCCTAATCAAACCCTGCACTTCCAACAATTTAGAAATCTCATCCTTAACGATGGATTCTAGAATCTTGCCAACAACCGAGGTTAGGCTAATTGGCCTATAATTTTCCATCTTTGGAAATCTGTGGAATTCTTTGCCGCAGAAGGCTGTGGAGGCCAAATAACTGAGTGTCTTTAAGACAGAGATAGATAGGTTCTTGATTAATAAGGGGATCAGGGGTTATGGGGATAAGGCAGGAGAATGAGGCTGAGAACCATATCAGCCATGAATGAATGGTGAAGCAGACTCGATGGGCCGAGTGGCCTAATTCTGCTTCTATGTCTTATGGTCTTATGGTGATAGCAACAGTAATTTCTATTGACAGGCATTAGCAGACTTGACTCTTTGCCTGAAAATGTTCTTCACACACTCCTCTTCAATGTTGAATTCAATGTTGGAAAAGGGCTTGCTTACCTTTCAGATCCCAGTTATGACAAATTATCTAAAACATTAAATTATTTTTTCATGTGTTTTTGGTTACGGCTGGACCTAGAGTATTTCCAGTATGTTCTGTTTTAATTTCTTTTTTTATTGGGTTCCTCCTAAAAAATATAACATTCCATGCTGCAAAAGGTGAAAGTTTATAATATCAGGGTATGGTGTATATAAAAGAGATCGGTAAAGCGGGTAGTAGGATGACAATATGAGTAAAAGACGACTCTGAATCCATAGGAGGAAGAATTAATATTTTAACTGGAAGAGATGAGATGGGAAGCACAATGATGAGAGACAGGATAGGCCATCAAACCTGCTCCAGCATTCAAAAAAGATCATGGCTGATTGACTTCAGCTACATCTTCCCAATATATTCCTTGATTCTCTTCCAAAAATCTATTAAGCACTGTCTTGAACAAATCGAATGGCTGAACAATCACAGCCTCTAGAGATTTTCAATGCTTTGTGTGAAGACATTTCCTTGCACCTCAGTCCTACACGGTTGCTCCTTTATTCAGAGGCTGCAGGGGTGGGGTGGTTTCCAGCTGTTGTCAACAGCAGAATCTTCTTGTCCCGCCAGAACCCTGTCAGGGATTTCCTAGCGGCGGGGCGTGGATTCAATGGAAAATCCCATTGACAGCGACGGGACCAGAAGATCACACCACCGACCATCAGTGAGCCACTGAGAAACACACCTAAGGGGGCCTGGAGAATCTCCTCCATGACACCTCATTCGAGACAGTCAAGTATCCTGAAATATTTAATTCTCATCCTTCGTCATTCTGGAACCACATCAATGTAATGGTTTTAGATCAAACCTCATGTTCTTTATCAGCAATCACTCACTAATGAGTATGATTGTCCTCTGAAGAAACTTTGTCTTACTGGTCATTGGTTCTGTGGGTTGTTACATCGCTGATGAGCTCAATCCGAGAGCCATATCTTTGCACACCTGGCAGGTGATTACTTGGGCTCCAGATCGCTGGTATTCCTTTTTCAGGCTCTTTTTCTGGGCCTCCTCTTGTAGTCGGGTATCTGCAAAGAATTCTGTCCCTTCAATCAGGAGGCTCCTCCAAGTGCGTCCCTTCTGAGAAAGGGTCTCGGAGCCGTTGATGTCTATGTTGCATTTCTTGAGATAAGCCGTCACGGTGTCTTTGAAGTGTTTCCTTTGTCCTCCTCTTTTTTGGAAGCCTTCCTTGAACTGGACAAAGTAGATTTGCTTTGGCAATCGGGACTATGACACCCTAAACACATGGCTAGTCCAAAGGAGTTGGTTTCTGATGATCATGGCCTCAATGCAAGTGTTCTTGGCACCTTCAAGAGCACTGACATCAGTACGCCTGTCCTCCCAGCTGATGCGGAGACTCAATCTCATACAGCATTGATGATACCTCTCCAGGACCTTGAGGTGGCATCTGCTCATAGTCCAAGCTTCTGTGCCGGATCCAAGAGTTGCGAGGAAAGCCGCCTTGTACATGAGGACCTAGTGTCAGCACGGATGTCACAACTGTAAAAGTCTCTTGTCTTCTGCAGGGAGCACTCGTGGATTGGATATGCTGTTGGATCTCTGCATCAATGTCAGCCTTAGAGGAGATACTGGAAATATTCCACATGCGGGAGGGTTTCTCTGTTGATCATGATGAAGGGAGCAACTTCTTCCGCTGAAGCAAGTTGGTAAAAGACTTGAGTCACCTTGAGGTTGACCCTAAGACCGATTCTTTGGTATGCTTCCACGAAGATGTCAAGCAGGGCTTGAAGATTCTCTTCTGAGAGATTGGAGATGGCAATGTGATCCGCATACTGAAGTTCCCCGAATGATATCAGTGTCATTTTCTTCTTTGATTTCAGCCAATTGAGGTTTAAATGTTTTCTGTCCATCCTGTAGATGATGTCCACTCCACTGGAAAGCTTGCTATTGACAAGGTGAAGGATGGTGGTGATGAAGATGGTGGAAATAGTGGGGGTGATGACACACCCGTGCTCGACTCGCCTGAACCTCAAAAATTTCTGTCTTATTTCCTTTGGTGAGGACTGTCAGCAACATCTTGTGGTGGAGGA
This sequence comes from Scyliorhinus torazame, assembly GCF_047496885.1. Lineage (NCBI taxonomy): Eukaryota > Metazoa > Chordata > Chondrichthyes > Carcharhiniformes > Scyliorhinidae > Scyliorhinus > Scyliorhinus torazame. Next base: position 244,804,413 of record NC_092709.1, on the reverse strand, counting down.
ATTGGAGGGTGTTGATCAATTTCTCTGGACAGCCAAAGTCAAAAGCCTTGATCAGATTGATGGAGGCCATGTCGAGTGGTTGATGTGCTCCTGGCATTTCTCTTGAAGTTGTCGAGTAGTGAAAATCATGCCTGCTGTTCCACAGTTTGGTCGGAAGCCACACTGGCTTTCCGGAAGGATTTCTTCAGAGACTGGGAGAAGGCGGCTAGTGAGGATTTGGGCAATGATGTTCCTGGAGATGGAGTGTATGGAGATTCCTCGGTTGCCCACAGTCCACTTTCTCTTTCTTGAAGATGGTAGCGAAGACGGCATCCCTGAGGTCAGCAGGAATTTCTTCTCTGTCCCAGATTTTTAGCAACAACTGATTGAGATAACAGGTGATCTCTTTTCCTCCAAGTTTGAAAATCTCTTCTGGGATCCCGTCCACTCCTACCGCTTTTCCATCCTTAGTGTGTTTAATGATGGCTTTGACTTCATCCACAATCGGTGGGAGTCCAAGATCATCTCTGATGGGGTATTTCCTCAAACATGTCCTCATCTATGGTTGCATCATGGTTTAGGAGTTCTTTGAAGTTTTCTCTCCATCGAAGGCTGATGTTTTCTCTGTCTCTCAAGAGAGTTCCATCCTTGCTCCGCACTAGTTTGAGGCCTAGGATATTGGATCTATATATTGCCCTGATGGCACTGAAGAAGCCCTGGGAGTCATGCTTGTCAGCGAGGAGTTACAGCTTCTTAGCTTTCTCAGTCCACCATTGGTTTCTGCTTTCCCTAGTCCTTCTTTATTCCTCTGCCTTTGCTGATTGATGAGCTCTCCTCTTTGCCTTGCTGGTCTGTCATTTTGCCAGGCACAGAGAGCTTTCCTCTTCTTGTCGATGAGGTCATGGACGTTGTGGTCATTCTCATCGAACCAGTCTTGGGGTTTCCTGGTCTTGCAACAAATAGTTTCTTCACAGCTTGAGATGATGGCTGTCTTCACCTCTTTCCAGCTTTTCTTCACTCCATTAGAATGGACACTATGGAGATTTTGGAGAAGACATTGTTGGAAGTTCGCGAGCATACTTGGCTCTTGAAGCCTCACAACATTGAACTTTCATAGAACATAGAACAGTACAGCACAGTACAGGTCCTTCAGCCCACGATGTTGTGCCGACCATTTATCCTAATCTAGATCAACCTCACCTACACCCCTTCAATTTACTGCTGTCCATGTGCCTGTCTAAGAGTCGCTTAAATGTCCCTAATGACTGACTCCACCACTGCTGTTGGCAATGCATTCCACGCACCCATCACTCTCTGTGTAAAGAACCTACCTCTGACATCTCCCCTATACCTTCCTCCAATCACCATAAAATTATGTCCCCTCGTGACAGCCATTTCAACCCTGAGGAAAGGTCTCTGGCTATCCACTCTACCCATGCCTCTCATCACCTTGTACACCTCTACCAAGTCACCTCTCTGCCTTCTTTGCTCCAGTGAGAAAAGCCCTAGCTCCCTCAATCTTTCTTCATAAGACATGCCCTCCACTCCAGGCAGCATCCTGGTAAATCTCCTCTGTACCCTCTCCAAAGCATCCACATCATTCCTATAATAAGGCGACCAGGACTGGACACAATGGGCAAAATTCTCCGTTATCGGCGGAAAGTCCGCCGATCGGCGCAAAAAACGGCGCAAATCCGACTTGCGTCACGTTGGAAAAATGGGTCGAATGTCTCCGGCCCGAAATGGGCTAGCAGCGACGTAACGGGATCCGCGCTTGCGCAGTGGTTCACGCTGTGCAGCGTCATACGCGCCGCACAGCGTGACGGCTCATAAGGCCGCGCTGCTCCACCCCACCCGACCGGAACACCCGACCGCAACACCCGACTGGATGGCTGGCCGCCGCTCAGCCCTGAGGTTCGAGTCACGGGATGTGGAGGCGCTCCTGGACGCGGTGGAGCAGAGGAGGGACGCCCTGTATCCCGGGCACTGCCGCAGAGTTGCCCCACGCCACAGCCGGCGTCTGTGGAGGGAAGTGGCAGATGCTGTCACCGCTGCGGCCCTGACACCACGGACAGGCACCCAGTGCCACAAGAAGGTGAACGGGCTCGTCAGAGCAGGCAGGGTGAGCCTCCCATATCCCCCCTCCCCCATATCCCCCCCATCCCCCATATCCCCCCTCCCCATATCCCCCCTCCCCCATATCCCCCATATCCCCCCTCCCCATATCCCCTCTCCCCCATATACCCCCTCCCCCATACCCCCCTCCCCCATATCCCCCTCACCATATCCCCCTCCCCCATATCCCCCATATCCCCCCTCCCCATATCCCCTCTCCCCCATATACCCCCTCCCCCATACCCCCTCCCCCATATCCCCCTCACCATATCCCCCTCCCCCATATCCCCCATATCCCCCCTCCCCCATATCCCCCCTCCCCCATATCCCCCCTCCCCCATATCCCCATATCCCCCCTCCCCATATCCCCAATATCCCCCCTCCCCCATATCCCCATATCCCCACTCCCCCATATCCCCCCTCCCCCATATCCCCAGTATCCCCCCTCCCCCATATCCCCCCTCCCCCATATCCCCCATATCCCCACTCCCCCATATCCCCCATATCCCCCCTCCCCCATATACCCCCTCCCCCATATCCCCCTCCCCATATCCCCCCTCCCCATATCCCCCATATCCCCCCTCCCCCATATCCCCCCCTCCCCTTATCCCCCATATCCCCCCTCCCCCATATCCCCCATATCCCCCCTCCCCCATATCCCCCATATCTCCCCTCCCCATATCCCCCCTCCCCCATATCCCCCTTCCCCATATCCCCCATATCCCCCCTCCCCCATATCCCCCCTCCCCCATATCCCCCATATCCCCCCTCCCCCATATCCCTCATATCCCCCCTCCCCCATATCCCCCCCTCCCCATATCCCCCATATCCCCCCTCCCCCATATCCCCCATATCCCCAAGTGAATCCAGCCCTAACCTTAACCTCTGCAATGCACGCGCAACCGATGGCATGCATTCATATACCTGCCTAACAGTGTTGCCTTTTACACCTGCCACAACCGCCCCCCCCCCCCCCGCCCCCCCCACAGGATAAGCGCACACACAACAATAGGGAGCATGTGAGGACTGGAGGAGGCCCCGCTGATGAGAGGCCACTGACCGAACACGAGGAAAGGGCCCTGGAACTGGCTGACGGACCTGAGGACCGGGAGGTTGCTGATGCAGAGGTCGGGGGCGTAGCAGCAAGTGAGCCACCGACAGCCCGTCCCCATATCCCCCCTCCCCTATATCCCCCTCCCCCATATCACCTGATCACTGCCTGATGTCTAACCATGCATGCTTCATTGTGTATCGCAGGACCAAACGTCCAGGCACCCATCCCCGCAGATGCAGACCGCCCGCAGGATGCCCCTCGGAGGCCACGGGAGACGGAGAGACCCGCACCCTCCAGCATGCGTCACCTGCAGGATGCCCCTCGGAGGCCACGGGAGACGGAGAGACCTGGAGCAACAGGGAGACGACACCCCCGTCACGTGCGGGAGCAACCACCCAGCGACGAGGGGGGCAGCCACAGGCCCCCGTCACATCCGAGCCAGGACACCACTACCCAGGACACCACTACCCAGGACACCACTACCCAGGACACCACTATCCAGGACACCACTACCCAGGACAGCACTACCCAGGTCACCACTACCCAGGACACCACTACCCGGGACACCACTACCCGGGACACCACTACCAGGGACAGCACTGCCCAGGAGACCCCTACCCGGGACAGCACTACCCAGGAAGACGAAATACCGGACAGTGACTCAGAGTGGATGGGTGGAGACGAACCCCCACCCCAAAGTGCCATGGACTCGGAGTGGGACGAAGAGCACGACACAACGCCACTGCTGTCACCAACACCCTCCACCATCGCAGAAACACTCACCTCGGTTGGGCACTTTAGTGATGAGGCGTCTGGTACACTCACTGGTGCGCACAACACAGCCGTCCCGGTACAGCAGGTGGAGGTAGGAGCAGCAGAGGGGCCGGGCGGTCGGAGGGCAGCCGAGCCCAAGCGAACATCTGCCGCCCAGATGGATCCCGGGTTCCTGGAGTTACCACACCCACACATAGATCCGATGCAACCACCGACCCGGAGACGTGCTAAGAGGGTGACGGCCTGCTTGCGGCGGCTGCAGTCGCAGGTGGAGGAGTCCACCCGCGTCCAGGAGCTGGGAGTGGTGCCGGTCATGCGTGCCACCCAAGCTGACACCGCACGGGTGGCGTCCGCGGTGGAGGCAATGGGTGCGACGGTGTCAGACATGGGGAATGGTTTGCGAGGCCTGGGGCTTTCCGTGCAGGCGGCGTCTGTGGCCCAGGAAATGGCTGCCCTCTCACAGGAGGCCATGAGCCAGTGCCAGCGCCAGATGGCAGAGGCGCTCAACGCCATAGCCCAGTCTCTGCAGGCCATGGCCCAGTCGCAGCAGGCCATGGCACAGTCTCAGCAGGCCATGGCCCAGTCTCTGCAGGCCATCGCTGAGGGCATCGGCGCCAGTGGCCATGTGCGAGCCGGCGTCGCACTGTCACAGACAGGGTTTGCCAACCCCCTGGGATCCATGGCTGCAAACCTGCAGACCCCTGTCGATACCAGCACGGGCCTCCAGGACTGGCAGCGCCAGATGTCGGGGGGGCGTCGGATGGCCAGTCCGTTCGCATCCCCCACCCATGTAGAGGCCTGGGGGCCATCGGGCACCCCGAGGGAGGAGGAGGTGGTGTGGTCCGTCCCGGCTCCCCCTGTAGGGGAGGTCCCGGTACACCGCGACACCTCGGACTCCCCCCTTCCGTCCCAGGTGCATCGGGTGGGCAACGGACAGGACAGGCTGGCAGCTCAACATCCCAGTCGCCCGGGCCGCAGCCTGGCCCATCTAGGCCAGGACGCCCCAGGAAACGGCCGCCAAAGGGATCCAGTGTCAGAGGGCAGGAATCACAGGAGTCCACCTCCAGTTCTGCTGTACCGTCTGGGGAACCATGTAGACGTAGTCAAAGGGCCCGTAAGGCCAAACAATTAGACACTGAGTAAGTTGGCACGGGTGCAGGGCACAGATGAGTTTTAGGGGCTAGGGCACGTGCATGAACTCCTTTGGTTATTAAAGTCAATGTTACACCTACAGAAGCTGCCTTTGTGCTCTGTCCAAAGCGTGCGGGGGTGTCATGTACGTTGAGCGCAAGTGTGTGTGTGAGGGGTGGTCTTACCTCAGCCCCAAGTGAGTCTGCCCCGTTCCCCCTGGGCCGCCATCAACATCCCCCCGGGTGGAGGACGGGACCGTGCGCTGCAGTGTCACAGCCGCATGCAGGGATGGTCCGGGTGGATGGTGGTACTGTGGCCATGGGTCAGACATAGTCCAACGATGTAGAGCCAGGAGCTCACCGCAGGGCGGGTTGTCATCATCCTCCATGGCCTGCAATAGACACGCGTCCACCCGCAACTGTGTGAGCCCGGCCCGTTGTGCCGCAGGTGGATCGGCAATGGGGGGGGGGTGGTGTGCATGCGGGTGGGGTGGGTGGGGTTGGGGAGGGGGGTGAGGGTGTTGGGTGGGTGGATGGGTGGGGGGTGTGGGTGGTCGGCTGTTGCCATGGTGTGCGGTCTGTGGCCATACTACCCGATTCCCACGCCCATCTAGTCAGTGAAGCGGGCGGCTATCAGTCCGGCCCGTGCCCGCTGGGCCAGCCGGTAATGGTGGACAGCCACCCGCCTGTGTTTACCCCGTCTGCCCTGACCATTACCCCCATCCCCCTCATCTGGGGAGGACTGCGCCTCTTCCTGCTGCTCCTCCAGTCCGCCCTCCTCTGCCTGCGGCACATCGCCCCTCTGCTGGGCTATGTTATGCAGGACGCAGCACACCACAATGATGCGGCCGACCCTATCTGACCGATACTGGAGGGCGCCCCCAGAGAGGTCCAGGCACCTGAAACGCATCTTCAGCACGCCAAAGCACCTCTCTATCACTCCCCTTGTCGCTACATGGGCATCATTGTAGCGGTTCTCCGCCTCATTGCGTGGCCTCCGTATAGGCGTCATCAGCCACGATCGCAATGGGTAGCCCCTGTCGCCCAGCAACCAGCCCCTCAGCCGGGGATGGCGTCCCTCGTACATGCCGGGGATGGATGACCGCGGCAACACGTATAAGTCGTGTACACTGCCTGGGTAACGGGCGCAGACGTGCAGGATCATCATGCGATGGTCGCAGACCACCTGTATGTTCATCGAATAGGTCCCCTTCCTATTGGTGGACACGGCCCTGTTATCTGCAGGTGGCCGCACGGCGACGTGCATCCCATCGATCGTGCCCTGGACCATGGGGAACCCGGCCACGGCAGAGAAGCCCACGGCCCGGGCATCTTGGCTGGCCCAGTCCACGGGGAAGCGGATGTAGCGGTGCGCCATGGCATATAGGGCATCTGTCACTGCCCGGATGCACCGATGCACCGATGTCTGCGATATGCCGGACAGGTCCCCACTCGGTGCCTGGAATGACCCCGTTGCATAAAAGTTCAGGGCCACCGTAACCTTGACGGACACGGGGAGAGGGTGTCCCCCGCCAGTGCCACGCGGTGACAGGTGTGCCAGCAGGTGGCAGATGTGTGCCACGATTTCCCGCCTCATCCGGAGTCTCCTCCTGCATTCCCGCTCCGTGAGGTCCTGGTATGACTGCCAGGGCCGGTACACACGGGGCGCCCTCGGGTGCCTCCGTTGCCGTGGGGCCGCGACGTCCTCCTCCCCCTCCTCGTCCTGTCGGTCAGGTGTCCCTCCAGCCTGGGCGGCTGCCGCCTGTCCCTCTGCGGCAGCCTGCGCCGCCTCTCTGGCACGCTCCTCCTCCTCCTCCTCCTCCTCATCCAGGGCAACATAGACATGAGCGGCTGCCGCCATGGCGGCCAACATCGCTGGATGATCGGAAAACATGACGACCTGGTGGGGGGGAGGGGAACGACGACATGTCATCATTGCCCATATCCCCTCCTCCCCTAGCCAGGTGGCATGGACCGCAGGGGTCCAACTGTTGGAGGCTGGCACCTGGCCAGATGGACCAACTCACTTGCCCTCGCATCCCCCTCCCCGGCACGGACCCCACCCCAACCTCCACCCCGGCACGGACCCCCCCCCAACCTCCACCCCGGCACGGACCCTCCCCCGAACCTCCACCCTGGCACGGACCCCCCATCCCCCTCCCCGGCACGGACCCCCCCCAACCTCCACCCCGGGACGGACCCCCCCCCCCCAACCTCCACCCCGGCACGGACCCCCCCCCAACCTCCACCCCGGCACGGACCCCCCCCCCAACCTCCACCCCGGCACGGAACCCCCCCCAACCTCCACCCCGGCACGGACCCCCCACCCCCCTCCCCGGCACGGACCCCCCCACCCCAACCTCCACCCCGGCACGGACCCCCCCCCGAACCTCCACTCCGGCACGGACCCCCCCCCAACTTCCACCCTGGCACGGACCCCCCATCCCTCTCCCCGGCACGGACCCCCCCCCCCAACCTCCACCCCGGCACGGACCCCCTCCCGGCACTCCCCCGGAGCCCAGCCTACTCTAACCACCCCCCCGCCGCACACACACACACACAACCCGAGACACACCTCTCCTCACGCATTCAGACTGCGGCCACGCCATCGCCTGCCCAGAGCCAACCCCCCCAGGCCGTCACTCACCTCCACGCTGGTCGGCGTGAACCTGGAGCACAGGGTCACGCCGATGAAAAGGAGGTTTAATTTACGTCGACGTGAACGGTCATCACGTCGACGGGACTTCGGCCCATCCGGAAGGGAGAATATCGGCAGGCCGAAAATCGGCTGCCTTGCGCAGACCCGTGACATTCTCCGATGGCAGCGGCGACATTAACGCCCCGCCGACTTTTCTCCCTTCGGAGACTTCGGCAACCGGCGGGGGCGGGATTCACGGCGGCCAACGGCCATTCTCCGACCTCTGGGGGGGTCGGAGAGTGACGCCCAAGATTCCAAGTGTGGTCTAACTAGGGTTTTATACGGCTCAAGAAAAGAAGGTAGTTGAGGAGGGTTTGACTACTGAGTCAGTATGGGTGGAAGTCAGAAACAAGAAAGGATCAGTCACTTTATTGGGCGTTTTCTATAGATCCCCCCAATAGCAGCAGAGAGATAGAGGAACAGATTGGGTGGCAGATCTTGGAAAAGTGCAGAAGTAACAGAGTTGTTGCCATGGGTGACTTCAACTTCCCTAATATTGACTGGAACCTCCTTAGTGCAAATGGTTTGGATGGAGCAGATTTTGGTAGGTGTGAACAGGAATGATTCCTTACTCAATATGTAGATAGACTTATTAGGGAGGAGGCCATATTGGACTTGGTGCTCGGCAACGAACCAGGCCAGGTGTCAGATGTCTCGGTCGGAGAGCATTTCGGTGACAGTGATCACAACTCCTTGACCTTTACCATAGTCATGGAGAGGGATAGGAACAGACAGTATGGGAATGTATTTAATTGGAGGAGGGGAAATTATACTGCTATTAGACAGAAGTTGAGGAGTATAAAGCGGGAAGAATTGTTCTTGGGGAAATGCACAACAGTAATGTGGGGATTGTTTAAGGAGCACTTGCTGCGAGTGCTGGATAATTTTGTCCCAATGAGATGAGGAAGGAATGGTAAGGTGAAGGAGCCTTGGATGACAAGAGAAGTGGAGCTTCTATTCAAGGGGAAGAAGGAAGCTTACGTAAGGTTGAGGAAGCAAGGATCTGACTCGGCAGAATGTAGCCAGGAAGGAACTCAAAAATGGACTGAGGAGAGCTAGAAGGGGGCATAAAAAAGCCCTGGCGGGAAGGATTAGGGAAAACCCTGAGGCGTTCTACACTTATGTGAGAAATAAGAGGAAGATCAGAGTGAGAGTAGGGCCGATCAGGGATAGTGGAGGGAACTTGTGCCTAGAGACTGACGGGATGGGGGAGGCCCTAAAAGAATATTTTGCTTCAGTATTCACTAGGGAGAGGGACCTTGTTGCTCTTGAGAAACAGGTTAATAGACTCATACAGGTTGATATTAAGAAGGAGGATGTGCTGGAAATTTTGAAAAGCATCAGGATAGATAAGTCCCCTGGGCCTGATGGGGTATACCCAAGGTTACTACGGGAAGCGAGGGAAGAGATTGCTGCCCCGTTGGCGATGATCTTTGCGTCTTCACTCTCCACTGGAGTAGTACCGGATGATTGGAGGGAGGCGAATGTTGTTCCCCTGTTTAAGAAAGGGAATAGGGAAATCCCTGGGAATTGCGGACCCATCAGTCTTACGTCTGTGGTGATCAAAATATTGGAAAGGATTCTGAGAGATCGGATTTATGATTATTTAGAAAAACATAGTTTGATTAAAGATAGTCAGCATGACTTTGTGAGGGGCAGGTCATGCCTCACAAGCCTCATTGAATTCTTTGAGGATGTGACGAGACGCATTGATGAAGGTCACACAGTAGATGTGGTGTATATGGATTTCAGTAAGGCATTTGATGAGGTTCCCCATGGTAGGCTAATTCAGAAAGTTAGGGAGTTTTCTTCACAGCGGTTTCTTCATCTTTCGCTGCTTCTAGTGGAGTGTGATGGACACAGAGGAGCGGATGGACACAGGAGCGGATGAGCCAATGGTCTGTCCAGCAGTCATCTGTACTTGTTGTTGCTTTGGTGATGAGGGCATCATTTTGGTCTCTGGATCGGACACTAACAAAGTCAATCATGTGCCAGTGCTTTGATCGTAGATGTTTTCAGGAAACCTTGAACTTGTCTTTTTTGCGAAACAGTGTGTTAGTGATGACAAGGTAGCGTTCTCTGCATTTGGCGAGCAGGAGAATACCATAGGAGTTGCAATTCCCAATTCCATTCTTTCTGATGGTTCCTCTCCAGATTTTGGAGTCTGTTCTAACCTTGGCATCAAGTACCTTGGCATTCCCGTACCAGCCTCCCTGAACAGGCGCCGGAATGTGGGGACTAGGGGCTTTTCACAGTATCTTCATTGAAGCAATATCTTCATTGAAGCCTACTTGTCACAATAAGTGATTTTCATTTCATTTTCATTTTCAAAGGTTGAGGCGTGGGCTAGTTGTAGATTGAGGGCCATGAGGCGCTCGTTGATGCCAACAGGGAGCTCCAAGTGACGCTTGACAAATTTGTTCTTGCTGGCGAAACCAATTCCATGCGTCCTGGGCTGATCCTTGACTTTTCCTCTCCAGAAGAAGTTGCAACCACACCTCATCTACCCTTCGCTTGCTCTTCGAGTCTCTTGCAGGGCAGTGATGTCAAAGTTGAAAGGCCTGAGTTCACGGGAAATAAGGGCAGTTCTCCGTTCCAGTCTATTGTTTTGCCCATTCATCATAGAAATTACAGTGCGGAAGGAGGCCATTCGGCCCATCGAGTCTGCACCGGCTCTTGGAAAGAGCACCCTACCCAAGCCCACACCACTCTATCCCCATAACCCAGTAACCCCTCTCAACCAACACCAAGGGCACTTTTGGACACTAAGGGCAATTTAGAATGGCCAATCCACCTAACCTGCACATCTTTGGACTGTGGGAGGAAATTGGAGCACCTGGAGGAAACCCACGCACACAAGGGGAGAACGTGCAGACTCCGCACAGACAGTGACCCAGCCGGGAATCGAACCTGGGACCCTGGAGCTGTGAAGCAATTGCGCTAACCACTATGCTACCGTGCTGCCATTGAGTTCCGTAATTCAGTTTAACTTTGATTTTCTGACCGCAGGTAGATGAACCTTCTGGATGCGGTTTTCCAGTCAGGTTGTGGACGGAACAGGCTATTTTTAGGAAACCTTTTCGAGCCTTCTCCTTACTCAGGGTGAGCAGAGTGGATCCTGAAGAGGGCTGCTCAGTCATGAAGTAAGCTGCCGTAACGCTCTCCTGTTCCTGTTCCAGGAGCGACGACTGAGTCACACTACACCACCTACCAGCCAGTCTGAAGCTAGGAACTTCCAAATCTCAGAGTCCTGTCCCCGTCACCTCTCGCCGATCATCGCAGGGCTTGTCTGTGTGGGGCATGTGCTGGTTTCCTTTAGGTAGACGCCTGGTGCGGGACATCTTTTAACATGGGAATGCCGTTGCACATCAGCAAGACACACGGTCCTTGGCAGAGGGTAGGTCCATTTCCAGTGGCAAGGGAACCACGATGACTGGGGCTCCCTCTACTGCCCTCGTCTGCCATAGCAGCAGTTAATGCAATCCAAGTATCTTCTACCTGACCCACCATTGAGGAATTGTTTTGGATTACGTTTTGTCTAGTTCCTCCCCTCCAACTTTGCTGCCGTGGTTGACCCTGTTAGGAGCTTAAGACTCCTAACGACATTGCTCTCAGGATCAACGGAATGTTTAAGCCTTTCCACGACGGAAAGGTGGGAATCCAGGGAAAGGTAGAAACTTAGTCGTTTCTATCTGGACTATTAATTCATCAATTTTGTCGCAAATGATTTGTAGTCTTTTTTCCAGATTTCCCTGATGTTACCCTAGCATTTAATACTTCCTTGTTATTGTTAAGCTCTCAGTCCCTTCCAGACCTATCTCACTTACTTTTACTCAAATGCTAATGTGCTCGAGCGTCTCAACATTTCTGGACTTTGGAGTTGACTTAGTTCTCCTGATAATAATAATAATAAATGCTTATTGTCACAAGTAGGCTTCCATGAAGTTACTGTGAAAAGCCCCTAGTCGCCACATTCCGGCACCTGTTCGGGGAGGCCGGTGCGGGAATTGAACCCGCGCTACTGGCCTTGTTGTGCATTACAAGCCAGCTGTTTATCCCACTGTGACTTTGGTGTAAAATCTGCATTCTGAAATTAAGTTCAATAATTCTGATAACTGGAATCAGTAAAGGTGGCCATCCAAGATGCCAAATAATGATTTACTGAGATAGAGGGAAGAGATTTACCTCCTTGGACAGTGTGTGTCCTAATGGGCCTCCGAGCAGGAAGCCATCCTGATTGGCAGGATTAGCTGCCTGTTGGATGGAGAAACGCTTCAGAAGAGGTTCCAGCTCTGCAGCATGAGAGTTATTTTTTAATTTTTTTACAAGATGTGTGTGTTGTTGGCAAGGCCATAATTTGTTGGGGTAGATCAATGAGCAGGGCAGTCGGTGAGTATGGGAGAAGTCAGTGATCGTGAGGGAGCGCTTGTTTATGCAACAGTCAGTGATCTTGTGGGAGGTTTTTGATCATTTTGGAGATTTACAGCATTTCATGAATGGAGCAATGGATGGGACAGGCACAAGGGCTCCCTATTCTCCTAGTCCACCAGCAGTTCTCTTAACGCACTTACCTGATCCATGTTGCTGTTTCACCTCTCTTTAGCTACCAGGTTTCCTGATACCTTTTTTTTTCGTACCTGGGAAATCTGGCCAGCTAGAGTTACAGCTGGAAGAGTGATAAAATCTGAGGCCTGTAGCCTCATTAAAATATTTAAATAAGTTGGTTGGTCAGTTGGGCACTTGCCCCGTCATCCTGCTTCCAATAAAACTGGAAATGCAAAGATTTATTGGGTGATTTTGCACCTGTGTTAGCCAGTTCACCACATCATCTGTATATAACCTGATTTGCTTCTGGGTTTAGGGTCAAATGCAGCTCGTTCCCAGCTGAAAGGGATAGGAGCTATTGTATGTTTTATATCTCAGATCTATGCAGAGATTACACTATTTTCTATGTGTATAACAGGGTTTATTTGCAATTCTTTAAAATATCTACTCCATGCTTCAGGTCTGACCTCCATTTCTTTCAATGACTTTGTGTACTTTTCTCTGAGACCAGGCTTAACCAAACAAACACAGGGAGCACAAATTCACACAATCAAATGGATAACAATTGAACGTGATAGGAGCTTCATCTAATTTTCTGATCATCTGAAAGTACTGTACTATCGTTTTCCATGTATTTTTGCTGGGCACAATACTAAGTGCGCGGTGCCTACTAGTTCTTCCCAAATCACAAGGCCTTCATAGTTGCAAATGTTGTTCAGTTCCCCACATAGTCATTTAAAGCGGAAGAGAGCGTAACTTCTCTCATTTCATTGCAATGAATATGCTCCAAGGCCTGGGAGGAGGTGCTCAATGCTCTCAGCACTGTAAAAGTGTTATTTGGAAGTAAGAGAAGAGTATAGGGAGGAAGAAATGGATGCCGGGAAGCAATGCTGGATGACTAATTCCACTTGCCATTAATTGGTCTACCACATCTATCAACTTTAGTATAATCATCCACACTTGACCACAAAGCAATGTATCCAAATTAATTAGAGAAGCAATGAAAGAGTTGAGCACATTCTTCAGGTTGACCTCCAGCCACACGCAAGGGCAGGCACTGCATTGCCAGTGGATGGGCCGGTTGCTATCTGCAAATCTGAGCTCCTTTTTAAATAGGCTGTCAGCAGAAACATCAAAAAGATCAGTCAGCCTGTAGTTCACAATTGCATTAAGCAGGTGACTGATATCGATTTGCAAAACCCAGCAGTTACATTGCACTCCCCATGGACAAAGCTAACAGCAGGAAATAATCCTAGGATTTTTCCATGCAGAATGACAGGAGTTTCCAGATTCCAGAGGTTGTTTGATTGCATGCCCTTTGTTCACTTGCACACAACAGTGGGGATGTACATGTACCAGAAGCCATATCACTCAATATGCAACTTCTTGATGACCATCTGGACAGGATGGTTCACCTTCGGTTCAGGGATTAGATAAAGTTTCTTTTGAGTTTGTCTGTTACCCTCAGAATGCTACCATAAACTGTTACTCGTAAAAGCAATTCTTGTTTATTTAACAGATCCATGTGCATCTCAGTAATCTACATGAGGTTGTACTGCCGCCTCTTTCCAGATCTTTTACTTACTCATGTGACACTGCATCATTATTACATTAGTATTAGGTGCTCCTCGTATGAACCCTTTACTCTACATTCCCCTCCAAGTCTTTATTCCATTATATAGATCCTCCTAAGTCTCTCCCAAAATTCTCAAACTTCACAGGGTTAGTCTCTGTGGTGCCTTGACCAATCTCCCTGACCTCGAGCTGATTTCATTTTTTGGTCCTGAGGGCAGTCTCATTATTCAATAGCAGTGTCTTCCACCTGTGTACTTGTAGAGTTTCTACTGGCTTCTACTTCCTTGTCTCCATCCAGATGTAAATGGTATGTCCAAGGTTCTATTGTTTTGCTTCCCAATGATATCAGGGTTCTTCAATTCCTTCTGACATTTCCCTGGTCCATCTCAATTCTAGATTTAGATTGATTGGCACGTGTCCTGAGGTACAGTGAAAAGTATTGTTTTGAGTATAATCCAGGCAGCTCATTCCATACATGAAAAACATAGACATACGATAAATACACAATGTAAATACATAGACAGGGACATCGGGAGAAGCACGGAGTACAGTACTCACATCAGTAGAGAAGATGTGTAGAATGATCTATTCAGTCCATCATTTTTCAAACTAAGCGTGGCGACCCACTGGGTGTCGAGAGGGTCGCAGAGTAATCGGTTATGGTGCTCCCAATCGTGGGAGAAGCGTCCAACAGCCGCAACCTGCTTTTAGGTTGAGAATGCCGGTCGCGACAGCCAGCATCCGCAGCATTTTGCCTTGCTCCATCCCGATTGGTACCCAGATTGTCCAATGGGTGATTAGCTTTCCTAACGTCACATCTGGGGCGGGATTCTCCGCAATCGGCATGATGTCCGCCGACCGGCGCCAAAAACGGCGTGAATCAGTCCGGCATCGCGCCGCCCCAAAGGTGCGGAATCCTACGCATCTTGAGGGGCTAGGCCCGCGCCGGACTGATTTCCGCCCCGCCAGCTGGCGGGAAGGGCCTTTGGTGCCCCGCCAGCTGGCGCGAAACTGACTTTGCCGTGCGGCGCGGCTGCTCACGGCATCCCCGCGCATGTGCAGTGGAGGGGGTCTCTTCCGCCTCCGCCATAGTGGAGACCGTGGCGAAGGCAGAAGGAAAAGAGTGCCCCCATGGCACAGGCCCGCCCGCGGATCGGAGGGCCCCGATCGTGGGCCAGGCCACCGTGTGGACACCCCCTGGGGCCAGATCGCCCCCGCCCCCCCTGCCCCCCCAGGACCCCGGAGCCCGCCCGCGCCGCCTTGTTCCGCCGGTATGGGAGGTGGTTTGATTCTCGCCGGCGGGACAGGCATTCCAGCAGCGGGACTTCGGCCCATCGCGGCCGGAGAATCGCCGGGGCAGGCTCGCCAACTGGCGCGGCGCGATTCCCACCCCTGCCGAATATCCAGTGCGGGAAAATTCAGGAACCGGCGGGGGCGGGATTCACGCCAGCCCCCGGCGATTCTCCGACCCGGCATGGGGTCGGAGAATCTCGCCCCTGATGTCTAATTGTTCCGCTGACCAATAGGAGGAGGTGTGGGCGGTACCTCCGGCGGTGGGACTGCTGGAGCTCGAGGCCTGTGAAGGACTTGGAGAGCGAACAAGTGAAGTTTGTGTGAGGGGTGAGAATGGTGGGTCACGTGGCTGGCAGTCAGCACCAGTTCCCTGGTTTCTACAAGTATTTCAATGCCTACAACATCACAGGGAGGAGAAATGAAATGAAATGAAAATGGCTTATTGCCACAAGTAGGCTTCAAATGAAGTTACTGTGAAAAGCCCCTAGTCGCCACATTCCGGCGCCTGTTCGGGGAGGCTGTTACGGGAATCAAACCGTGCTGCTGGCCTGCCTTGGTCTGCTTTCAAAGCCAGCGATTTAGCCCTGTGCTAAACAGCCCTGCATAAACAGGGATTGCATCAATTTGTTGGTTCTTCAAACTGCGATCCAAGAAGGCACCAGGAGCAATCACAGAAAATAAATTATTTGTGGTTCTCCCCTGTGGCAGGGCAGGTGGAATGTAAGAACCCGCATGTGAAATTCGTGTGAATATTTGAAATCACTGCAATCGTGTCACTATAATGGTGTGTTATAAGTTATCAGTCTTTACAAATAAATCTCATGGGATGCCATGTGCTGTTTTTAAAAAAGAGAATGCCGTCTGCATGCATGCCCCCTCAGGCAGATCCAGCAGTGAACAGGCCCGGTGCCCAGCGTGGCAGACTGCCACCTCCTGACGTCAGTGCGCTGTCCCAGTACCGTCTCCACCTGATGTCAGTGCGCTGTCCCAGTACCGTCTCCTCCTGACGTCAGCGTGCTGTCCCAGGACCGAATTTCTTTTTAAAAACGGCAGAGTCTTCGCACCAGAAGTGGTGAGAAAGAGCAGGTCACACACATGACACGTACACTAACATCGCGCAATCCATCCTTTGGCCGCGAAATCCTGGAGGAGAGATTCCTCCATTTTGTAGCTGCCAGCAAACAAGCGAGTAACAAGAGTGTGTGAAGAGTTGAAGATGGATCAGTTTGTAATAAGGAAGAGAAGGCCAGAGATAGGCCAGGAACTCACAACAGAATCTGCTGGAGTGAGCTTCTCAGGAGGCTCCATGGCAGGACAATGGGGTGCTGGTGTGAGCTCCAGTGCCTCTGTTGAACAATCCATTAAGAAGAAGCTGAAATTGAAAACTAAGCAGTATAAAAATGATTTTGTGAGGTATGGCTTTATTAATTGTGCCAATGCAAATCAGGATGCAAATCCCATGTGCGTTATATGCAGGGAAGTACTGACAATTGAAAGATTAAACCTTCAAAACTTCAAAAGGTAATAATGGAAAACACCGAGGTGGTTGAGGCACTGGACCAATATTTTGTCTCTGTCTTCACAGTAGAGAATAACACAAATTTTCCAAGAAATGCAGCTAATGCAGAAGAACTTAGTGCAATAACCAATAACCATCACCTGGGAGAAGGTATTGAATAAACTAATGGGACTAAATGAAAAATGAAATGAAAATCGCTTATTGTCACAAGTAGGCTTCAAATGAAGTTACTGTGAAAAGCCCCTAGTCGCCACATTCCAGCGCCTGTTTGGGGAGGTTGGTACGGGAATTGAACCGTGCTGCTGGCCTGCCTTGGTCTGCTTTAAAAGCCAGCTATTTAGCCCTGTGCTAAACCAGCCCCTTCAGGCAGATTAGTCTCTGGGGCCTATTGGCCTGCACCCTAGGGAATAAAGAAGATGGCAGCAGAGATAGTGGATGCATTCGTCATGATATTTCAAAAGCAACGGTGGCGCGTTCAAGGACAAACTTCTTGATTTTCATCAAAGGATGCAGCGAGAACTTAAATTATCAGCTGAAGCCCTCAGCAGAAATGTAACATTGACTGACAAAACAAATGAGATCGTGAGGACCAAGCAGGCTCACCTGTCGCATTAAAGGTAAGCAAAAAAGTTAGTCGCGAAGTTCAGGCAACGTGG
This sequence comes from Scyliorhinus torazame, assembly GCF_047496885.1. Taxonomy (NCBI): domain Eukaryota; kingdom Metazoa; phylum Chordata; class Chondrichthyes; order Carcharhiniformes; family Scyliorhinidae; genus Scyliorhinus; species Scyliorhinus torazame. The sequence continues at coordinate 244,787,075 of NC_092709.1, read as the reverse complement.
GTCACGAAAGTCGGCCAGCGAGGGTCACGAAGGTTGGCTGGGAGGTGTGGGTCCCGAAGGATGGCAGGTTGGTAAAAATGTGTCCCGGACAAAAAAGTTTGAAAAACACTGCATAAGAAATTCATTCAGGAGTCTGGTAACAGCAGGGAAGAAGCTGTTTTTGAATCTGTTAGTGCGTGTTCTGAGGCTTTTGTATCTTCAGAGGGCTAAACAGCTGGCTTGTAAAGCAGAACAAGGCCAGCAGCGCGGGTTTAATTCCAGTACGAGCCTCCCTGAACAGGTGCCGGAATGTGGCGACTAGGGGCTTTTCACAGTAACTTGATTTGAAGCCTACTTGTGACAATAAGCGATTTTCATTTCATTTATTCATTCATTCTGTGCGATGTAAGAGTTTGGAAGAGAGAATAACCTGAAAAACTTGTCATAGAGCTCTTTCTATTACAATGCCTTCTTTCTGTCGAACTATTCACAATCTCTTTCCAGGTGTTGCACTTTTAAATTTCACAGTCTGTGGCTGAAGTTATGAGCTTGATTGTCTCTGTATCGTTCCTCACATTTTCTAGTAGCAAAAAGCTACTAAAAATAGAATCAAAAAAGCTAAGATGAACTACGAAAGGAAACTGGCAGAAAACAGAAACACTGATACCAAGACCTTCTATAAGTATATAAAGAGGAAGATAATAGCTAAAGTTAATGTTGACCCCCTAGAGTGCGATCCTGATTAGGTAATAATGGGAAACACCGAGATGGTGGAAGCACTGAACCAATATTTTGCCTCTGTCTTCATGGTAGAGGATAACGACTTCCGGGTGCGGCTATGCAGAGCTAGGTCGCATATTCGGCAGCTCCTGCTTGGAACGGACTTTTGGGCTCTTTTACAGGGCCCCCACGGCATTTGTTTGACATTTCCCGGTGTGGGAAGAAGGCGGCAATATTCCCCCGACAGTGTCCCCCAGGAAGGGTATGTCTCTTGGTTGCCAGACACACGCAGAAACAGTGAAAGATTTGGCTGCAACTACAGGATAAACAGGGCCTCTTCCAGCATGCAGGCGGGGGAAGGGCAAGCTTAAAGCTGCAAGCTGACCTGAGGGCCTGTATCAAAGGTGAATTCTAGCAGCAGAGGGAACAACTGTGAAAAGACCTCATCAAGGCCACTGAAGGGACTTCCGGTTGCGGTGATGCCTAGCTAGCCGCACGCTTCGGCGGCTCCAGCTCCGACGGACCTTCGGGCTCTTTTAAGAGCCTCAACGGGGAATTTTTCGACGACGCAACCCGGTGTGGGGCGTGTGAGAAGGGAGTCCCCCCCAAACGAAGGAGGAAAAAACCGGCGGCGGCGGCTGCAGCGCGAGGAATCGTCGACCAAAGGGTCAGAAAGAGAGAAGTACAAGATGGCAGCGGAGAAAGCGCAGGCGACATGGGGGCCTGAGCATGAAATTGTGAGACGGTGCGTGGAGCTGCTGAAGAGGGAGGTGCTGACCCCGTTGCTACAGGCAATTGAGGGGCTCAAGGAGACATTAAAGACCCAGGAGACAGAGCTCCGTGTGGTGGAGCAGAAGGTGACAGATATTGAGGACGAGATCCTGGGCCTGGCGGTTAAGACACAGACGCACGAGGCACTTCATAAAAAGTGTACTGAAAGGATCGAAGCCCTAGAAAATGGAGCGCGAAGGAAGAACCTTCGGATACTGGGTCTCCCTGAGGG